>NW_020291615.1:0-399504 GCF_003184755.1 Aspergillus piperis CBS 112811 | reverse complement strand
CCTGAATAGGCGGTCCCTGAATAGGCGGTCCCTGAATAGGCGGTCCCTGAATAGGCGGTCCCTGAATAGGCGGTCCCTGAATAGGCGGTCCCTGAGCAGGTGGTCCCTGAACATGCGGTCCTTGAACATGCGGTCCTTGAGCAGGTGGTCCCTGAATAGGTCGACTTCTCCGTGAGCCAGCTTCCCCACCTTCAATCCGACGTTGTTGTTCTCTTATCTCGTCGACCGGCTCGATCAAAGCCGGGTATACGTCGACATGTGGCCCTATTATGTTGCCCCATCCTGTCCACCCTGGTGGGCGGGGTCGAGCCTCTTGTATCGCTAGAAGTCTATTTCCATTGAGAGGTTCTTGTAGCAGCTGCCTCTTCGGTTCCGGTGTCACTCCTAATACCCCAGTAAGTACTTGCGGCTCTGCTAGACCTTGCCGTAGCTGTCTCGGTCTTTCCCTCGCTAAAGCTTTCGCACCTTGTCTTGATGGCCTGTCGGACGCTCCTCCTGGAGGCACTAGATTCCCATCAGCCAGACATTTCATCACTTTCAGAAGAGGAATTCAACAGTTTGTCTTTACCTTGTTGCGGTACTCCAAATCCATATAACTGGGGATCGGGGGGCGGGTGAGGATGAATGTCTGGGTCATATTGTTCATAGACTACCACATCACCCCCACGAGCTAAGCACATGGCCAGAATTAGCACATCAGAAAAAGTTCCGGAATGTATAACGCAAGGGATACATGAAGAATGTGAGCAAATCCTTCCCGTAAGCCGCAATATCTGAGAGATAGCTCGTATATATCGCCAACCAGGTTTGCTTATAGCGACTTACGCCGATCCGACAAGACATACATTACATCATCTGATAACCTTGAACACGTACAAAAAGAGGCATAGGAACATGCTCAACACAAGTAAAGTGACAACAATCCAAATCCATTTACACTCACCCTGATTTGTGACTCCGCCATCATCCGGAGTGTATGGCGGTTCATGGACCATGTACTCAGTCGGCGGCGTGTCTATTCCGTTGTTTGGATCATTTTCCTGTTGGGGAGGGTTATTATGCTTGGATAGCATCTTTAATGTTCCTGCTAAGTATCGACTGTGTCCTTCAGTTGGGGACTTTGGCCGATGGACCTTGTTCTTGGGGGCCTGTGTGAATAAAGGCGGCCGCTGGTATGAACTATAATTGTAACCTTCACCTGTGCCAGCCTGAGTCGGTACTACCATCTCACCAACGGGCATTTGTCGACGATACTTCTTGCCCTGAGGCCCCTCTGTCCACGATGGCGGGACGACTGGTTCTCCATATGGTCGAGATCTTCGCGTCCCCAGATGTAGAGGTTCGAGCCTATTGCTCGTATGGCTAGTTGGCTGTTTAGCAGCGACATCCTGCAACTCTCTGGCAGCATTGGCCAGGATGGCCCCCCGTCCTGCCGAAAGCCTCCCGGTACCACTTGACAGGGGTTCAGGTTCCGCATTGACAAACTCCACGTGTTGGTCCCCTGGTGGGTTTGCGTCAAGGGAAGTTCTTTGCGACGGATCCTCGAGCCGCTTGCCGGGTTCTTCAGACATTGCTTATCAAGTTGCTGGAGTGGTGGATGTGGATAGCTTGAATAAAAGTATAATGCTCGAGTACACACTGGAAGTACGCCTCGTAGTTTAAATTCCTCAGAATGCGAGCCCAAAGGCTTGTAAGCTCAAGATGTCTTGGAAAACAATATGGTCAGCCCGGACACCCCGTGCGGAGCGATGATAGTCAAATATATCTGGGACAACTTGCATTATCGAAGGGGTTCATTCACGCTAGGTTTCGAATGAACTTCCTTTCACCTATATCGATCGAAGTAATTGATTCAACAAAAATAGAACAGGCGCAATGTATTCCTTTGACTTTGTTGGACGCTTCTTTGTCCCTGAAAGCATCAACAAGAATTTCCCACGAGGCGGAAATTGCAAAGTGAAAGATCTATGAGCCGGCGTCAGCATTGCCAGTAACAAAGCCAATCGAATTCGACGCTAAACTTACCTAAACCTTCGTATACCCGCCGAAGTCTGAGCAAAAGCACTCATGCACTTTACTGCAATCTTCACTTTGAAGGAGCAAGTCTCTCGCAAGTTGTGCTGTTGATCGATCGGATAGTTAGTTCAGTTGAACAGAAAAGTCCATCACATTGAGTTCGCTGAGCATCCAACATACAGGGACGGTAAATCCCGCGAGGACAGTGAAAAAAAGACAGATATCGTCTCTCCATGGCCCTCATCACACCTGTCAGATGTCCTCCTGGCCTTTCCAATGTACATTTTCAGCACATTTCCGCCCTAGAAGATAATCGAAGAAATTTCCTTCTTTTCTTTCATTGTTGCCTGATAAAGGTCAAACAATCTCTATCTAGGGGAGGCAAAACTGGGACGAAGATCAACAAAGAAAGTCAAAGTACTCGGTACATTCCTCGGAGGATTCCTAGCACTGCTGACACCGAATGACTGGCAAACTAGCAATGGAAAGTGCTTACTTGCCTCAGCGTTAGTTTCTATTGTCGTTGGAATGTTCTTTTATGGATAGCCTGAGTGTTGATCTTAGTCAAAAGATTTTGTTATGGTGTGATATACGTTGTACTTGGTAGTCGTGCTCGCTAGTACTCGTCCAGGACAATGATGATTCAACACAACCGGTATCAGCTGGAATCCGACTTTATGATGTGACTGGCCAGTATTCTCTGACAGGGTTGCCTGCTCTAGAAGAATCATCAAGAAACAATAATGATCTTGGCAGCTGACCAGCTCAGAGCTTCGCTGTAAAGACCACCAGCATCGCGTACCTTGTCATATAGGTTATGTCACATCGGCCTAGCGAACATGCTTAATTGGCGGTTTCGCATTCCACAGCTCAGTCAAGGATGGCACTGAAGGTGAAGGTCAGTCCTGGACTACGTTCCACAGAACGAGGGGCAGGCAATCAGGCAGTCAGTCAGGCAGGCACGAGACCAGGGCCCTCAGCTCCTGCCATCCCCTTACTACTAAGTTTACAACCCAACAGCAGGCAAAGCGCAACCCCGTCGTCCCTGAGCCTGGTAGTCCGTACAGCACTTCACAGTGCACCTTCGCTGCGGATTTGTTGCACAATTTCGACTTTGAATAGAAGAATAAGGAAAAGATGACATTATGTACGATTTAAGAAAAAGACCACATATGATCACCGCAGGCAATTGGCCACGCAATGCTGGTATGCTTGTCGTATGAACTATACTCAAGAACAGTATATGGAAGACATTCGGCGTTGCTCAGAGGTATCTGGAATGATGTGCCCCTTCAATCGAGAGCTAACACTCATTGCCAGTATCGGGGCTCGTCAAAGACATGGTACCGATGACCACGAACTCCCTGGCCGCGGAACAACGCAGGGAATCGACGGCCTTCAGGGACCATTTCCTCGGGGATACGCATTTCATTTTCCGGTTCCGGCTCGCCAATCACAAATTTACCGACCTATTAAGAATAGCTGGTTAGAGGGGAAAGAATCGTGGAAGTTAAATAGGCCAAAGGAGCATACCTGGATCTCAGTGTCGGTGATCGAGTCACGGCTAACTCTTGCGTAGCCTGTTCTCTTCAACCTCTTGTACAAGATGTACTCGCACCAACGGTCCCAGTCCGTGGGATCAATGTCCTTCATACCACTGATATCACTGACATAAGTGTTGTAGTTGCCCTCGAGCGGTTTGGTGACCAAGTAGCTCAGCAACACCATCGGACGAGACGACGAACCCATCAGGTTGGACAAGTACTCCGTTTGCAGACGACGGTCTTCCGGATCCTCCTCCTGACCCGAATGGAAGACCACAACATCAACAAGCTCACCATACATGTCCAAAGTGGCGTGGATGGCCGGGGCAAGCTCACCAACAGGTGAAGGGAGTAGGTGATGGGTGGAGTTGACAATGGGGAATTTGGAGAGCAAGGCAGATCCCCAGGTGTGCTTGTTGGGACCAGGTCCAAAGTCCGCGTACATTCCCAGGTCGTCCGCCAAGAATTGCGTAACATCACGGTTGCCCATGATGATGCGTTGGTTGTCTGACTCGAGCAAGCCGATCACATCAAGCTCAAGCTCCTGGATTACATCGCGCATGCGCCGCTCAGATGCCCACATATCGTTATCGAGGCCGAAGTGGATCGTCCAGATGCCCATGGTGGCAACTTTGTCGTCCTTGTGATAAGAAGTGTAGTCATTAGTGGGGAAGCGGAGGTATGCGATGGAGACGGAGAGCAGTTGCAGGAGCGCGAGAACGTAGATGAAGTATGAACGCTGTCTTCTGCTGTTGGGGCTAACGGCCTTGATTTTCGGGCTGGAAGCATTCGACACACCCGCCGAGAAGACACCAGCGCCAATGGACAACATGATGGTGATCACGACCCAATCCGTGTGCTCTCTGACGAGGTATCCGCCAGGAACAAAGGCGTAAGCAACGACCCAAACGTGGAACAGAATCAAGAAAATGTACAAGACGCAGCCCACACCGAACGTAGATGCAGGAGAATGTCTAACGGCCGAGGAAAGGAGAACGGGAGTCACGGCCAGGAGGTAGAACGTGAGAACGAGACCGCCATAGTATCCGGTCCAGTGACTGTAGCAGGTAAGGAATGTGGCACCCAGAGAGCCAAGTCCGAACGCTGTCCAACTACCGGCCACAGAAGGATAAAAGAGGCCGTAGACGAGACCAGCACCCATGGTAAAGATGGTGACGGCACCGTGGGGAGCCGCGATGGGGCCCCGCACCGGATAACCCTCCCAGACCCAAGACATCATCGTACTAGAGTCTGAAAGAAGGTAGTGCATGGCGAACATCAAACCACCAACACCTAGACCGGCCAAGAACGGAGAGCCCTTCTTTCCACTCGACGGTAGATAATCTCCTCCGCTCGTGGCAGGTCTACGGTAGGATCGAAGGACAGCCAGGACGGCGAGAAGAAGTCCAATCTTGTTCCATCCACCGTTCTGCGCGTGCATGATCGGCCACAGAGGGTTGTTGGTAGCGCATGCGAACTTGGCGACGCTAGACAGAATCAAACCGATGCTCCATGAAAGGATACGGGACTCCAATCTGACGTTGTTCGCCCTCTCCGCATACAAGCTAGCGGCCCAGGTAACACAGCTGCAGACAACAGCGAAGCCCATAACGAAGAGGCGGTTGGCAGGGTCTTGCACCTTATATGCCAGGAGTCCGGACAGCGAGAGCAGGTGGAAAAGGCGAGGGTTCTTGATTGCCGCAGATTTGATGGCCGGGATGCCGAGGAGCAAAGGCGAAAGGTAGCAGACAATGGCTGCCTCATATCCGGAAATACCCATGTGCCAAAGGGGGAAGTCTACATCCAATCAGACATGCGATCCTGCAGATAAGAAACGCACTACTTACACCAGACGAGAACGGGAAGGGCAGTGCAGAGGGTCCAGAAGACGAACTACAACTTATCAGCAACCACATAATTTGAGGGAAAGCCCGATCTGAAGCGTACCCCATTGTAGACGTCTGCAGCAGCATCGATGATTTCAGACCAGAAAAAGCCCTCGCCAAACGTATTTCCGACAGGCTTGCCCTTCCTGACTACGAGTTAACTGCCATGTTCAGGTTAAGTCTGGAAATCAGATTGTACACACTCTTTTTCAAGGACAGAGTCCGCAGTGGTCTTCAACTGCCTGGAAGTTTGCGAATCTTAGATCACGTCTTTCAAATACCGACAACCATCTTTTGGTGACTGTACATTTTCCTCTCTTGCTCTGCATTACTTTGGAAGCCATTGTACATACCCTCTGCTAACCCCCTTGACATCCCTCACAACAATCTCGAATGCGTCAAAGTCAAGAGCTGTGACGGCATCGAATCCGACATCAAACAAAATAAGCGACCACTCGAAGAAGGCGTATCTCGTGTAAGCTGGCCAAAGGTTAACAATCTCATCCACAGCAGCAGCAGCAGCATCCATGCGATCTTACCCCCAGGAACCTTGTGCACTTTGTGTTGGATGAAGTAGTAGATCAGTGGCACCAGAGTGCCAAAGAACAGGCTGGCCAAAATCTTGCGGTACTTGACAGCGCGGCGGTTGTTCGGGCTGAGGGCGAGGCAACCGAGAGTCCAGGGCAAAGTTGCCACCAGGTACGAGATCATGAAAATATCGTGCCAGTCGTGATCATCAGTCGAGGTAACGTAAGTCCAGCCTCCGCACGTGAATGTCCGGAACAAGCCCACACCAGCGACCAGCTTTGGCAGGGCGGAGTTAGGGCGGGCAGTCAGGAGGTACCAAAGGAAGACGAGGGCAAAACGAGGACCGGAAGTGATGGCAATGAAGACTTGGAAGAAAGAGCGTTCAGGATAGCGATCACCGATGGTGGCCGACACGGAAGGGAACCATTCATCAGGGTAGCCGTAGTGTTCGTTCTGGACGATCTTGTGGAAATGCAAGGACATTCCCACTACCAGGGCACTGAAGAAGGCCGTATAGGCCACAGCCGTATGTGCCCAAGAGATCCATTTTCCATTGACCTGAGAGATGGTCAATTAGCCTGACAAACCGCGAAGCGCAGAGACACTAACCGCCACAACGGCATCCCCATCTTTATATCTGGGTGCCATGGCAGCACAGGGAGGCACCGAGCACGGACTCCGGCCAATTAAAAGAATAAGCTATAAAGAAACAGACTAAGGGGGATAGAAATGAGCGTCAATAAAAGAGAAATGAAACGAGAAGGGAAAAGAAAAGCGAAAGAGCGGGTCGTACAAAGAATCCCAACAGCGAGAAGCCCAAGATTCCCCTGAAGGTGAGAGACAGATGATGGGATGACCTTCGGAGCGAGGCTCGGCAACACGCGGGCGGCGCGCTCCAGCCACTAGCCCTGATCAGGCAGGCGGCCAGGTCCCTGGGTGGAGATCTCGTGCGGGATGCCGACAACTTTTTTTGCCTATTGTCTGGTTCTGGCTGGATTTCTGGGTTGCAAAGGAACTGCTGAAGTCGCTGCTTGCCAAAGCCATCCAGAGCAATCATGTCAGCTGCTACCGACAAGGCCCGCTTCTTTTTGGAGAAGTCGGTCCCTGAGCTCAAGGAGTTTGAGCGGAAGAAAATCTTCTCTAAGGTAATTGGCGCTCATGGTCATCATCTATCTACCCACCTCAATGCGCCTAGAAAACTGACATGCCGTTTCATCTGCTTGCAGGAGGAAATCACAGCCATCATCAAGAAACGGTCCGACTTTGAGCACAAACTGAATGCACGTGGCGCCCTGCCCGTTGACTTCGTCCGATATGCGCAATACGAGATGAACCTAGACACCCTGCGCCGGAAGAGGGTGAAGCGATTGGGAATCAGGTCGGCGGGATACACTGGGCAGAGGCGCATCTTTTTCATCCTTGACCGCGCGACTCGCAAGTTTCATGGAGATGTGGGCTTGTGGGTGCAGTACCTCGAATACGCAAAACAACAAAAGGCCTACAAAAAGGTCTCGAGCATCCTTACAGACGCCTTGCGGTTACATCCCGCCAACGTCGATTTGTGGCTATACGCTGCGCAATACGCTGTGGATGAGCATGCGGATATGACACAATCTAGGGGTTACATGCAGCGCGGATTGCGCTTTTGCAAGAGTTCGAAGAAGCTGTGGCTCCACTATGCCAAACTGGAATTGATATATATCGCCAAATTGGTTGCTCGACAGCGAATCTTGGGTCTCGATAAGCCGATTGAAGCCCCGAAGCCAGCGGAGGAGGATGATATGGATGCCGACATGATCGCTATGCCCAAGATTACTGGAGAAGATATCAACCCCGGTGCTGGAGAGGATGGCGGTGTGGATCAAGTCGCTTTGGACAACCTTGCCAACACCCCTGCCCTGACTGGTGCCATCCCTCTCGCCATTTTCGATACGGCCATGAAGAACTTCGAAAACGACGACCGTTTCGGTCATGAATTCTACGATATGGCAGTCGAGTTCGACGACCTGCCCTGTCTGCACAAGATTCTCGGCCATGTGGTCGACGTGATGCAGCAGAGCAAGCCCAACAGCCCCCATACGCAAATCTGCTACATCAAATTCCCCACCGCCGGACTCCAGGTCACTTCGCCCGAATTCCCACGTGCGTTTAGCGCATCATTTGCCCGTATCAAGGAGTACCGGAATAACCCCAACGTCGCCAAGGAGATCATCAGCTGGCTACAGCCCCTTGAGAAGACAGAAGGCGTGGATGCGTCTCTCCAAAAGGCGATTTCTGCGACTATCCGTAACGCGGAACGCATTGTACAGGAAGCATAGAGCTTACATTTCTTTTAAATCATTCATCGGCGTTTATCGGGCTTTTTCCGTCGCAAGCTTAATGGGCAATGAGAATGAGGGAAAGGTCCTCTTGGTTATTAGGTGATGAAAAGTTAGCATGTTTGTTAGTCGTCATAACTACCCCGGCGGCTGCTCTTTTTGCTGCTGTGCATTTTCTTCGACTTGATGCGGGCTTCGTTTGCAGCTTTTTTTCTGCGCTAGATCAGTCCGAGGTTCGCATGTTCCTCAAAGTGGATCCTAAATACCCAGAGGGAAAATACATACAGTTTTTGTACCTTGTCACGTTGTTCTTGCGAAGTCTCTCCGGGAATCGTGTCCTCTGCTATGCTCTTGAGGAGCTGGTGGAGCTTATCGTAGCAAGCCTCCACATTGGCGGTCTGTCTGCGCGACTCATCCGATTGAATGACCAGAAACTGGGATTTCGCCGCGACGTATCGAGACGCTTGCAGCGGGGCATGTAGAAGTTGGGGGACGAAAGGCAGTAACGATTTGAGGGGGACTCGTAATGTGGCTTTCGAGTTCACCCTATACGAAGTAGCAGTGACAATTACATGTTAGTCACCAATCAATGGGAGTGGTTGGGTTCAGGACCGATGGCGGCAACCGACTTGTTCACGTTTTGACCTCCAGGGCCACTAGAACGACTAAAGGAAATCTCGCAGATGTCACGCGGGATGGTGATAGCCTTTGAATTGAGCCTAGCGACCCATTCCCTAGCCGCCGTCAGGTGGTGGTCCGAATCTAGGCCCGAGGGAGTCGAGATGGCGGCGGCTCGCCTGGACGCAAAAGTTCGTGTCGCGACGGTGGGGCGGGACGAAGGGGGATAATAGCAAGCGAGGGAAACGCGGTGAAAATTACGGGGGAGAGAAAGCCGGGCATGTGCCATGATGGATTCTAATCCACGGCTTACATGATTCGCTCGCACCATGTTCGCAGCAGCAGTAGTAACAGCAGTAGTAGCAGCAGTAGCAGTGCGCGGGGAAGGGAGGTGCCGCGCAGCTGCAGGTAGGACCGATAGGAACAGGGACATTGAATTAAGGATGGGTATGCTAACGAGTAACAAGCACGAGGATCTTCCAGAAGCCGAGCTAGAGTAAAGTAGCTTTTAGTACGGATATGACGGAGTTACTTTCACCAAGGACCCGTCAGGTAATTTAAAAGTAGGGTGACCGGCAGGGTCGGGCTGATGGTTCGTCAACGGGTAGGGTAGACACCAATCTCAGTAGTTAGCAGCGGTCGGCCTCGGTTGCGATTTTTAGTGAGATAGTAGCTTGATCGTTAATCAAAGATGGATGTTTAGATTCTTCAGACTAAAAAGAGTACTAAGTAGGTAGATGGATGGATAGGTTGGGTCGGTCACCGCTTGAAATTATGAACAATGATTCCGATACCGACACCAAGGTGGCACTCCAAACAATAACAACAACAAACCAGTCAGTTGACTTCCAAGTGTTCCGAGCCTTAGACCAAGCTAACTAGTCTAGTTACTACTTAGTTATTACTTATTAGTATTATTGTGTAGTCACCACAGACGGAAGAACTCCGTCGGAGCGAGGCAACAAGGATCTGGCCCCGAAGATGGCAAGATGGCAAGATGGCATCATGGGGCCCAGGGATATTCTTAGAGGGACTTAACGTTTTTTAGTTTACTCTGTTAGTCTAGATACTCCGTAGTTAGTACAAAAGTAGTCGGGCTTGACTAATTGATACCGATGCCAACTACGACCAGTTCCAGAAGAGAAAATAGTCCAGGTGCGCCATGACCCGCCGCTAGTGTCCGATCCAGCCAGTCACACCGCATGGCTGGACCTGCTGAAGCACTAAAACACCCCGATCAGGCATGGCGCCGGTACTGACTTGCGCAAACTTTGACCTTTCCGTAACTTTCAAGTTACGCCGTGGAGCTCGAATCTTCTCAGTATTCTCACCACCCTTTTCTCTTTCCTCTTTCCTCTTTCTCTTCTCCCCCCCTCCACCACCAGAGATTGAATCTGTGTGAAAGCGCGAAAAAGCAGTCCAGCCATCCATCATCCATCTGGTGGATAAGGAATTGTTTCTTCCCTGCTCCATTTACCATTTTAGCTCCTCCATCGCAATCTTGCGTCTGCTGATCGCTTGTCCCTCGTTCTGTTCCAATTCCTGACAATTGTCATTGGGTATTGATGAAATAATACGCGCTCCTCCTCATCTCTCACTTCCTCATCGCCTTTCCTTGTTGTTCCGTGACTCCATCTTGCTAGAGCTTTCTATAACGGCTTGTTCCTGATTTTTCTCCCCTTTTGCTCACCCATCCTTGTACTATTATTTCTTTTTTTTTTTCCCCTTTCAGTTGTTCTCTTCTTATACTGTTTACTCCATCCATTTCTCCGTTGCGCTTATCGCTTTGTTATTTACGCGCTTTTTCCTTCCCTCCCCCGCCTCCCTTCACAAAAAAAAGTCTCACTGGTTCTTGTGTTATCCTCGGACAGGATCCAGGGGTGTGAGTGTCAGAGACTGTGTGTGTGTGGCTTGTCTTTTTATCTTCTCTCTCGCCATCCGTCTCTTTACTCTTCACCCATCCACACCATCGGAAGACAAGAAAGAAAAAAGAAGAAGCCCACCCCTCTCTCTTTTACTACTTCCCTCTGGGTTGCTGCTATCCCTTTTACCGCCCCGGCTCCAACGGCCCGGTTCATTTTGCAAGATAGCCCCACCTTAGCTTTGTCGATTTTCCAAAAACCCCATCTCCGTGTGGTTCTTGTCGGACCTTCTTGTGTGCTCTTGTAGATGAATCGACCTCTCCCCCCCTGGTCTACATGACGCCCAGCTCCCCAGATGAAGCTCTTCACTTCCGCGGCAAGACCCTGACTCCCGAGAGCCCTCGTCCGCTACACGTCGCGGAACCTGCCAGGATCCCGGTGCTTCAGAATCAAATGGACCCTGTTTTTAACGACACGTCGACTTATGAGAAGTCCGAGGCCTTCCTTGGCAATAGTTCCCAGGCGCATCCCAATGATTCCACCTCACTTCGTGGCCAATATGCAGGGCCCGGCGAAGTGAGGGGAACTACTGGCTCCGTGCAAGTGCCGGAGCAACCACCACCGCGCCAACCACCAAACACTCAAGGTAGCTTCCACTCGGATTCGTCGCAGGTGGAGGATGGATCGATGAACAAGATTGCCCACGCACTGTCTGCTACGGCTACAACTGCCCAGGCGTCCTTTGCATCAGACCAACCCGCGCCTCCCATGGCCGGCGGTACCTCCTCCGCAGCCCAGGACGCTCCAACAGACTCTTCTCTAACCACTCTGCCTCCATCAGATCCCGCCTCCCTCCTAGCTCCTCCTCCTCCCCCCGATGTCCCTCCCTCTTCCTCCCATGCCGCTCAAGACACCCCCAGTGCGAGCGAGGTAGACCACGCAGTCGCCAGCTGGACCGCCCAGCCCGCGCCGCAAACTCGCCTAGACTCCCAGAGCAAAGCTGATGATAACACTGGTGAGGATGGTGTCGATTTTCAGAACCTCCTCGATAATCTGCCCCCTTCTTCCACTGCGCCCTCTGCCCCTGCGGTCTCAGAGACAGCGCCTTTGTCTACAGACGTTTCTGCCCTTCCCCAGGCAGGAACGGATGACGAGGCGCTCCAATCTTCCCTGGGACTTCCCCCTCGCCCCCCTCCCCAGGAGAAGCCCTCTATCCATCCCAACTACAATGCCAGTGATGACATCCGGTCATATCACCAGCTCCCCCCTAATACTTCCAATGCACAGCCCTCCCCCTCCTCCACCTACACCGCCCAGCAGAGTAATTATCAGTCCAATCTGGGCCTCCCATCATTGGCTGCGGCTGGCGCACCGGGGACGTCCTCGGGTGCCAGCGCTTTGCCCCCTCCCCCCGTGCCGAGTTTCCAGCAGTCTACATCTACTACTACCTCCGAGACTCAGGACTCCCCAGGACCAGTGAATAACAGAAAGGGTGGCGGTGAACGGGTAGTGGCCCGACAGAACAAGGGTTCCGATGAAGACACGCCATGGGGCCCCGAGGTGCAGAAGAAGTACGATGAGTTTCTGCATGACGAGAGGATCTACGTAACCGAGGGTCTTTGGGACCGGTTCCCGCCGGGGTCTAGATTGTTTGTTGGTTAGTACCACTTGCTGTGTATGAAGACAAAGGCCCGAACAGTGATCTGACCGAGGTCGCAGGTAATCTGCCCACCGAAAGAGTGACGAAGCGCGATTTATTCCACATATTCCACAAGTTCGGGAAGTTGGCGCAGATATCCATCAAGCAGGCCTACGGGTTCATCCAGTTCCTTGACTCGTCTGCCTGTAAACAGGCTCTCGATGCTGAGCAAGGAGCTGTTGTTAGAGGACGCAAAGTCCGTAAGTATACCCACTCGACAATGGATGTCCTCGCTTGAGACTCATCCGTGTTGCACCAGATCTCGAAATTTCGAAGCCACAGAGGAGCACAAGGCCCGGGGCCGCCCCGGCAGAACCTTCTCGCGCTCCTCCACCAAGGCGCTCGAGGTCTCCAGAATTCAGCCGGAGTGGTCCTTCTGGCAGCCGCAGTGCGAGAGCCCCGGCTGATCGTTACGACCGTCCGTACGAATCGGGGCGCGTGCCATTCAGCGATTTTAGGGATGAGCCCGGTCACCGTAGACGTGACGACTATCGGCCACCCCCTCCGCCTCGCTCGCCGTCTCCTCGTGCTTTCCGCGCCAGGGACGGGTACCGGTCTCGGGATAGAACTCCAGAGCGGTACGAACGACGCGAGAGGCGGCGTTCCCGGTCGCCCTACACGAGAGATCGCAGATATCGCACCCCAAGCCCACGGGGCCGTGGGTCTTACGAGGGTGATGCAGACCTGCCCGTTCCTCGGCGAGCTCCGAGAGACGTACCAGAAGTACAAATTCTTGTGCTCGAGGAATTGGATCGGTGAGTGGTTCCTGCTTTTCTTCTCTGTGGACCATCCATGCAATGTCTAATGCCGTGGCCAGCAACTTCATTTTCTTTGTGGAGAACTCTTTCCGTAACCGGGGTCTCCGGGTGGATGTGCTCGTCCTTGGACCCCGGATTCCCCTGAACGCTGCTGTTCAACGACAGATCCAGGAGGGCGTACTTGCTGTAGTGAGGCTTTCGCGCCCGAGTCAGTTCTCTAGGAAAATCCCCCTGCAGGTGTTTGACCGGAGCGGGGGGGCAGACAATGTTCGCTCCAACGGTGAGTCGCCATTATCCTCAGTAAGTCTGCATGGGTTGTGGTTCGCTGACAGTTGTTCCTGCTAGAATACCCTGATGTCGAGCCCAGTATCGCCGCCGAAATCGTGTTCCATGCCCAGTCGATGCAGCGTGGCGCTCCCCCGGCGCCTTTCCCTCCCAACCCGGCATTTGGGGTTCCCCCGCTTCCTGCTCCGGCCGCAACAGTGCCTCCTCAGGCGCCGCTGCCTACCGTCGCCAATCAGCCCAATATTGCCAATCTGATTACCTCCCTTGACGGGCCCACACTACAATCGCTGCTGGGAGTGCTCCAGCAACGGCCGCCAGCCGTGCCAACGGCGCAGCAGCCGTTTCCTAGTGCCAGCACGCCGCATGGCGCAGCAGACCTCGCTAGCCTGCTGAACGCTGCCACTCGCCAGCCTGTTGCTGCTAACCCGCAACAGCCACTAGCTCCACCGCCCTTTCCTCTGCAAGCGCCAAATGCTCCTTTGGTCTCCGACCCCAACTTGATTTCGTTACTTGCCAAGGGACTTGGAGGCCAACAGCCTCAAAACCAGGCAGCTGTTGGTCCCCATGTGCAGAACATCATGAACCAACTGGGCAAATGGAAGCAATGATTGATGACATTCCCTGTTTTCTCTCGTCTTTTCTCTTTCCTCTCTTCCTCTTTCTCTCTGGCTTCGCAGTCGTTGGCGACATTCAAGGAGTCGGGCGTTGACTGATTGATTGATCGAGAATCGGATATGGAACGTTACCGCAGGTAAGGGTTATGAAGGTTCTGTTGTTGGGTTGATTTTCTTGCGCACTCGATCGAATCAGCGAATACACGTTATAGGGGTGCAATGGTTCGGTTTGCTTTGAGGTATTGAATTAGACATCGGACAGCGATGTTGGGGTTCTATGCGGAGCTTTTGTATCTATTCTTATCCCCGGATTCTTGTGGGGTCTCAGGCATAGTGACTAGCATGACAGACACAATGCAAGCACACGGTAATTTTAATAAGCCACAGTTCCAGCCTATAGTGGAAAGTATCTAGTAGCATGCGGTCCGGCAGTCATTGGAAGCCTGGTAACCGTACATCAATATCGTACAGGTAGAAAGCCCTCAACGGGCGCCGCCACTTCCCCGATCACAAGCAATCACCTCAACTATTCTTTTTTCCATATTCTTTACCGAGAGTTCCACCCTTGTGCTTTTAATTCTTGAACCTGGGCCGCATCTTCCTTCTTGATCCGCTCAATTGTCTTGTCCCGGTTATACTCCATCACGCGCTTCTCCTTGAAATATTTGACCTGTTCATTCATACGTATATAATTAGCTTCAGATTCAATACTAAGAGACGAAATTGCCATGATCTTTTTATCTCATGCCGCAGTGAACCCCAGCAACAAGCGAAAACTAATGCGCGAGGAAGAAAGGGAAAAAACACATACCCACGCCCTCGAACAAGCCGTTTCAAACTCTGCAATCTCCTTTCCACACTTCCGGCGCGCCTCCTTGTCATCCTTAATTGCATCCAAGATATCATTGCGGTCGAGGCAGGTAAAGAACATGTCGCGGCCCTCGTAGCATCGTTGGCGGGAGGTTCGATCGGGAGCTATGCGGCCACCATCGGAGGCGGTGTTGGTAGATTCGGAGGACCAGGGAAGCCAGCCCATTGTTATTGTGTGTATATGGTTGCGTAGAAGGGGTGAGAGGAATAGATGGGGTTTCTAGAATGTCCGGATATTGAACGACAATAATTGAGATGATGCATTTGGTTGCTCCGCTCCGCCGCCGCGGACGCCGGTCATGTGGCGCTAACCCGTCCGGTCAAGTTGGCTCCAACATCGCCGAACGGCGCTCTGGATATTTATCGATCAATCAGCCCTGCAGCACCACGTCATACAACCTGAGGAATTCTGCCCTGGAATATTTCCTTTCCGGCCTGACGTTATTCAGGAACGCATTATTCAGACTTGACGTCTCGCAGACATCCACTCGGTTCGATAAGTTTGCGGTCAAATACACACTACACAACTCCCCGACCACCGCAGTTCGGGGGCCCTCCAACACACCCAACCTAAATCTTATCGCCTATACACAATAATAAACAGTTCATGCCCCCGCGCCGCCGGGCCCCTCGAGCGGGCTCTCGAACCGACCTTCCCCCGCTGAAGATTGTCCGGAAGATCCTCCTCCTTCAAGTCGCCTACTATGTCACCGCCACGGCTCTCATCCTCTTTACGACGGTCGTCTACGGTACTCCCTTCTCCCTCGACCTTGTCTTTAGCTGGAATGCCCTCCGCGGTGATACTACGATTGGATGGATGCTTGGCTTGGTCTGGTTGTTGACGAGTGGGATTGGGTGAGTTCTCTAGCTTGTCTTTCCACGGTACAAGGCACACATTCTAATAAGAAATGCACAACTAGGGCAATATTCCTCCTTCTCCTCGTCGCTCGGTCCAAGCTTATCCCTGACTTCGCTCTTACCCTACACTTCCTCCACCTTATCGCTACAACCTTGTACACGCATTCCGTGCCCGCGAATTGGCTCTGGTGGGGCCTGCAAGGCGCGAGTGCCGCGTTCATGACGTTCTTGGGCATCTGGGCCTGTCGTTGGCGGGAACTGCAGCCCATCAGTTTTGGTGGCATTGGTGGGGGTAGTAGCAATGGCGGTACGTCTGCTGGGGCCTCAGGTGGTGGTGAGGCACAAAGTGGTGCTGGCGAAGAGGAGTCATTCTCACTGTCGAGGGGTAGAGGAAGGGGACGAGGCTTGCGCGATAGTAGCAGTGCCGGGGATGAGTACGAGATGGTGGAAATGAAGGGTGACGCGGCGGTATAGATTCCTCTCTTCTTCTCTGGGTTCTCTTTTCTTTTCCTTGTCATGACCTTATCACCCTTCTTATTATTTCTCATTGACCTTGGAGTGCGTGAGACTCCCACGGGATGTGGTTATGGTCTATCTTTACGTTTGCTCCTGTTCTTTTCTCATGTATACCCTAGCTGGCTGGTACCTGCATTGGTGGCGTTGTTGGATTGATGCCAATTACTTTTATGTCTCATTTTCTTCGACGTGTTGTTTTAACTTATATTGTGTGAGATATATATTGAACTTGCTGCGGCGAGAGTAGGCATAGATATGGAAGACATTGATTTTGCACTCCCTACGATCTCGGATATATATCCGGCAACGTATTACTTTAGCACCTGATCGGCCCATGACATTTTCGCAAGGACAATAGTATAAAGACGGTCAAAACAAAAAGCTTCCACAGAACTTAATCCCCTACAGTCCCTTACAGATACTAACGGCTATTAATATAAATGGCAGACCATTCCACAACAGGGTTGATTGCAGGTAACGTATTACAAGACCCCCAGAAATATATCTGCATATGATTGAAAGATATAGATCCCTCAAAGAAGTGGAAAGTATGAATTGCCAATCGTGAAAGTAAGCCAGTAGCAGATCCTGCTGTTGATACACCTAATCGGAGATAGTATCCAGTTCGTTGAAGGGTCAGCAGACTGTACCACTTCCATTATAGTGTTGCTGGTCTATTCATGCATTGGCTGCATTATCACAATTGGTATTTTGTTAAACCATAGTCACCTCCACTGATCTAGCAACATACAGTGCAGTGGTTGAATAGCTCATTCTCTTGCAACGGCAATGGGCAATGAACCCAACAACCCCCCAAAACAAAAAACAAGTTGAACATCACAGACTTCATAGCCTCTACTAACATGAAATACTTGATTATTATACTTTACATCCTCAAGGAAAGAATTATATACATCCGGGTACTGTCATCCGGACAAGTGCACCCTATTAAGACAAGGATGGAACCATGTCCCCGGAAGGCGCACGAGCCCGGGCCGGGGCACAGCTCTTATCAAGCTATCGGAGCCCCCGTCCCTTCGGCGCAGTGCGCCTATCATTTTACTTGACATGCAATTCCGGGGCTGCGATAAGCCTAAAGGATAAAGACTGTAGATTAGTATCTAGCGTGCCCCTCATACATTTAGTATTTATACTTTGTCCCCGCCAACTCATCTTCCCCTCTTCTCCCCAGGACACCTTATTCCAGAGATAAATCACGGATCAAAGAGAAATAAGCCATACTGCTACTAATCACCATGTTCGCTACCATCACCGAAACCGCCACTAACCCCGTCCCCGTCGTCGTAGCGGCCGACAACAACAGCACCACCAGCAAAGCCCACATCGAAGATGCCGCCAACGACAGGGAGTTCCAATCTGTTGCACGGGGAAACCGTGCCGGAACGCTCAAGCTACGGGGTATTCCGACCTTTAGTGATCCTGTGGCTAAGCGGCAGTGGATGAAGGAGCATATGGCTGCTGCGTTTCGGTTCTTTGGCAAGAAAGGGTACGGGGAGGGTGTGTCGGGGCATATTTCTATGAGAGGTGAGTGATCATTTCTAGTATCACAATGCAATTGCAGAAGTTCAGCTCGACAAGACAAGTATTAATGGGATGTGCTACAGACCCTATCCTAAAGGACCACTTCTGGATGAACCCCTTCGCCAAGCACTTCTCCACCATCAAAGCATCGGATCTTGTCCTCGTTGACGCAGAGGGTTATGTCACTGAGGGTGGTGCTCAGCTGCCCATCAATGAGGCCGGATTCATGATCCACTCTGAAATTCACAAGGCCCGGCCTGATGTTATTGCTGCAGCGCATACTCATTCAATTCATGGGAAGACGTGGAGTGCGTTTGGAAAGCCGATTGAGATGCTTACCCAGGGTTAGTAGATTTATTCTGACACTAGCTGCTTGAGAGGGATTGTCTGATTTGGAATCTATAGATGCATGCAACCTCTACGGAAAGGTCAGTGTTTACGAAGACCACGGCGGTATTGCCCTTGCGCAGGAGGAGGGTGAGCAAATTGCTCGTGCCCTAGGAAAGGACAACATCGCTTGCATCTTGCAGAACCATGGGTGAGTCGGATACATATCATGACACTTGACACACCATGTACTCACGAAGGAAAACAGTCTTCTCACTGTGGGCCGAACTGTCGACGAGGCGGCTTTTCTCTACTTTAGCTTAGACAATGCCTGCCACACGCAGTTGCTGGCTGAAGCAGCGGCCGCAAACGGTGTTCCGAAGAGAATCATCTCGAATGAGGTGGCGAAGTATACTGCTGATGTTGCGCAGAACCATGTGAGTTACTCTTTCGTAGAATCTGGAGTGGATGGATGGATGGCTGACAATATACAGCACAACTTCTACACCGAGTTCCAGCCCGAGTACGAGCTGATCGTTGAAGAGACTAACGGAAGGGTTCTGCAATAAGGGATTGGTGTCTGCTAGCAAAAGTGTCCATATCATGCATTTTACGATTAATTGCTATGTCTGCAGCCTTGAATATAAAACGACCCTATTGCAGAAGGTCTAACATAGAGCCTTCTAAAGCAGCACATGTTTCATCGTGCCACTTTAACCTAATAGACGTGATCGAGATAGGCAAGGCACATAACAAAAAAAAGAGAGAAAACGAACCTCTCTGCTTGAGAAGTGTGGAAAAGCAAAAACATATGACAAGAGTGGGATTCGAACCCACGCCATCTTACGATGATCAGGAAGCTGTGAAGCTGGGTATTAAGGTGGACCTTAACCTGACGCCTTGGACCAACTCGGCCATCTTGCCTTGATTGATGAACGGAGCTGCTGTTTATTGCTATATGTTCCAGAATAACCAAAACAGCAATAGCGAGGTTGTCATATGGCCATAAATGTGCCTGAAATATTGTCTACGTGCAGTGATTGACTCGTTTGTTATAGGTGGGTCTGTTAGGGAGCTAACGAGAAAATACAACTAAGATTGATAAAAGTTTATCGACTACTTTTGAGACACAAACCTTACCAAGTATATGTTGGCAGAACGCGAATCAGTAGATGTAGATATGGAATGTGATAGGAGAACACTATTCAAGAGACGATGATACTGCCATCGTCGGACATATAAGCGACCAATGTGAATGCAGTGTGTTGTAAACATGTCAGATATAGACTGAACTGGCAGGATATGCTTGGGAAATATCCACCGTCTTATGCCAGCTGACTAATGCACTCGGCGACACATGGCATCCCGAACAACAACTGCTGCTGCTTGTCTTCACGAGCATTTGAGCTGAACGATGGCTAGCTGGATCAGCATCCCCCATTCTATCCTCTCTATCACATGGGAGTCTCTGCCACATTAAGCTTTGATTTTCCTGCGGTCAAGCGGCCACCTGGGGTAAACAACACGGCTGGCCTGTAATCCATCTGCTTTGTTCGATACGGTGATACCCAAGCCTCCTTTATTTTGAGTTTCAGTTCCATATTCTCCAATTTCGCTGCTTCTTTCTTTCTTCCCAATCTTTCTTACCTGTCTGCTTCCCTGATTGCCTCCCACTCAGACGCCACAAGCCATGGCGGACGGTGAACCCTCATACATAGACTACGAGGCCTTCCTAGACCCGGAATTCTCACCCGCCTCGTTTGCCAATTCCTTGGTTGTAGCCACCAACAATGCAACAGACACACCGCTGGATCTTTCAACCCCGCTTTCACGGGTGTTATTCGATCTTCAGGAGATCGACACCCACATCCATGCGCTGACCACTAAGTCTGCCCTCCCCCTACTGACGCACACGCGCGACCAGACCGCCGCAGCGGGCCGTATTCTCAAAGAAGCCGAAGAGCAGATCGCTTCGGTAACGCAGGGATATGAGCGGCTGGAAAGGGAAGTTCTCCGCAAATGGGAAGCTGCCGATGAGGCCAGGGTGGCTGCAGAGAAGTCGTTGGCTACTGTACGACTCGCACGAGCGGTTGCACGCTGTCTTTCTCTAGGCCGACAGCTGGATAGCCAGCTCGCAGAGATCGGAGGCCTTGATGCTACAGCCCCTGCAAAGGATGACTACCGGACCCTGGAACGGGCCGCCTCCACGATTGTGAGTCTACGTCGAATGTTCTCTGAGACGGCAGTAGGCGAGGAAGGCCATGGACTAGACCGCGTCAAGGTCATCCGAACGCTGCGCAGTGAGCTTGTCATTCCCGCCGAGAACATGGTCAAGACGAGAGCCCAGCAAGCCATCGGCCGGTTTACCATGTCGACCATTGCAAGCGCGGGCTCTGGCTCCCAGTCTCAAATGAGCTACAAACAGGCGCGCGATGCCAGAGCACGCCTCGTCTCTGCCGTCAACATCTTATATCTCTTATCGCCGGTCCCCAAAAATGTCACCTCCGCAGCAAGTTTCCAGCCAGACTTGCTCCTCTCAACCCTGCAAGGATACATGCAAACGGCCATTTCCTCGTCCCTGAGTAACCTCACTCGGGCGCTCACCATGTTGCCCACTCTCGAGCGCACTCTCTCCGACCTGTCTGCACGCTGCCAGGATGTCTTTGCCCTGGAAGCTATTCTCAACAACCTACGTCCACCCTCGCATCCACTCTTCCCCCCAGCAGCACCTGCTGCAGCTGCAGCTGCTGGCACCCGCAACGGGGAACAGCAGGAACCACAGGTCCAAGCCAGTGGCAAGAATAATTTGCTGCAACCATTGCTGAATGCTCTTGACACGTCTTCCCTCCCATCCTACTTTTGGCGATCACTCGCATCGTACCTCGCGGCTCGTGTGCAGGAAATCATCAACCGCGGCGGCGTGTCCGCCCGGACATTGCGCTCCAACCGGGACCGTATCAAGAAGGAAGTCAAGGACTGCGTTCTGCGGGGCTCGCAGCTCCCCACATCAATCCTCGGCACTGAGAAGCGACTGGGGGTTGACTCGGGATTGGAGAGGAGCTGGGAACGGGAAGCAGCTGTTATGGTCAGTTCTATTGCCAGTGTACTAGATAGACAGGCATGATGGGAGCGCATTTGAGGCGGTGCAGTATGTATTATAATGATAAATAGCTACAACTAAACACAATAACGCCATAATCCCCCCCCCCTACCACATTCGCAGTGAGTAAGTTAGTTTCCTCAGGCACACAGCCAAAGCAAGCAGGCAAGAGTAAGTAAGTAGTACAACAGACACATTTCCCATGTGAAATGTAAAATGTAAAATAGACACAGTACATGCCTATCAGGTACACACTGACCACATACATATACACATACACATACATACATGCATACATGCATCATCATCATCATCATCATCAGCTGACACCAACCCACCTGCCCCATCCCCCCTGGCTTGCCTTATCCTTCCAGCTCGGCCCCCAATTTCTTCCATCTCCAAGAAAAATAAATAGTAAGCGTGAAGTGATGGTGGTAGTATTACTTAACTGTGCAACCATACATCTCTGGACCAATCATGGGGGTTTGACTTCGCCTCACTTTTTCCTTTCCCTCCTTTTTTTTTTCTCTCTGTTCTTTTATTGAACAGCCTACTTACTACTACTAAGCAAGCATACGTATACTTCGGATTGATCTGGCTCTTTGATATTTGATGTTTGTGTAGGATACTAGTAATTTATCGGAGGATATCTTCTTGTCCATATTTAGGGTTTATTCTTACTACTACTATAGTATAGTATAGTATAGTTTCAGATTGAATTTGCTTTTTTTTTATTTTTGCTTTTTTGCCACACGTAAGCGTGTAATGTATGTTGTGTCTGTGCCTAGATACGATACGCACTGCACTTAACTTTGGAGTGGATTGTCGATAGAGGTAAGTAATGCGTAAGTAGTATACAGGCTGTGTACTGTAGGTGGTAGGAGGATTCAGTTGGTTCGTGGTTGGTTGGCTGGGTTGATGTATGATGATGTGAGTCATACATGTTACTTAGCAACTTACTTAGTAGTTCTACAGGTAAGTTAACTAAGTAAGTATTAGGTTAGGTTTGGGGTTTGGGTTTCGATTTAGTTTCTTAATCCGTTACTTACTGATTCGGTGCTACCAAGTAGTAGTGTGTGTATATATATACCTCAGTTTGGGTGTGTTTTGGGGGAAAGGGTACATTCTTCGGCGAAAAGGGATTGATTAAGGACGGATGGAAGGAAAGTACTGTTTTAGTAGATACTTACTTGCGCTATGATAAATGTATTCTAGTAGTGTGCTGCAGTGTGTGTAGAGAGGAAGTGTTTTGCCGCCGGAGAAAGAGAGAGAGAGAATCACATAATGTAAGACGTCAGCATCCTGGATCCAGGACCCGCTGTGATCTGATGGTCTTATACGTAAGCGTTTAGGTGGATAAGTTGTTGGTGATGAGACTTCTAATCTTTTTATTGTCTTTTATTCTTACTTGTTTTGTTGTGTATATTTATCAAGTGGTTTGGGTGTTGATTACACCTACTATGGAGTATAACGTTATGTTAATCTGGGGAGAGTAGAACAATAAAGTAGGTAGTAGTAGATACCTCAACAATACCTTACCAGGTACACCCCTCTCTTGCAACGCAGGTACCTGCTTTGTACTCCATCTCTCAGCGGGTAGCACAAGCAGACTAAAGAAAAAACGAAACCACTACTAGTTTAGTCCTGTCAGCCAGTCAGCTAGGCCAGATAGCACACACACGTACATCCGTGCACGCGCCCTTTCCTTTTCCCTTTCTCTATTCTCCCCTCTTCTCGTTAGCTCCGGGGACATCCCACTTGGACTACTCAGTTACTGTACTTATCATAACCCCGCTTTCCCATTGATAAGAACCCGACGGCAAGGAGGGGAAGGGAAAAAGGGAAAGGAGATAATAATAGATAGATTAGAGGCGAGGGATGCAACTGGCAGTTCCCGTCATCACCGATATCGATGTTTCAGATACAGCAGGGATGGGACAGACCCGTGTCACCTGTCATCAATCATCATCATCATCATCATTGATTGAACCTGTCTTACGGGATCCCCTCACACCCGATTTAGCCCTCTTCAGCATTTACTACAACCATCTTCTCCTCTTGTCTCCCTCCCGCTCCCCCTTGATGGACATCGTAGTAGTCACTAAAGATGATCTTGGCACAAAAGGGGGAAACTAAACCTGATTGACTCTCTTTTTTGCCCCTCAGTGGCGCGCGCGTGTGCCGGTGGGCTTATCAGGTTTTGGAAATGAGGGGCAAGCAACCAGAGCAAATGGAGGAGAAAGATGGTGGTGGTGCAATGATGAATGGGCCTGCTGGTCGGGGAGGCGTGGTACCTTTACCTGTGCGTTCGCCCGTGCTCCTGTGCCTTACCTGCTTTTGGTCCTGTTCATTGGTGGATTACTAGACTGGCAGTGCCACGTCGATCACCCAGACCGGATCTCTGCAGTGCTAGAGGGGGGAACTAACTTACCCGCCCTTTTTTACGAGACGAGCGTTTCCACCCCCTCTTCCCGTTCGACCCTGGGAATGATGGCGAGATCGGACTTGGTTTGAGGTGCTAGTTTTTACGATCCTCTGGGGGACCAGACTGATTCTTCTAGAGCTTGGTGCCGCTACCTTCCGAGTGGAAGTTAGGTTAATCCAGGATCGGGCAACTGACGGGTTGCTTCATACTGACATATGACATATGTCGTTGTATAGCACGGCTTAGGTTGAATAGCCTGTTCAGCGTGTGGGTTTCCAAAATAGCTGGATATTGGCTGCCAATCTGGGCTGGAGAGAAGGGTAAACAGTACTGTAAAACCCCCACGATCCCATCAATAAGGCCAATGCGGGACACTAATGCATTGTTCACATCTTTACTCACCACAGTAAAGTAACTTTTGCGAGGCTCGCAGGCCTATACTCCGACGTCCTATAAGCACGTTGCTCCGCCTACTTGGGTTATCTCTTCCATGCTCAGGCTAAGTAGCCCCGCGCATGGGAATTCCAGGGAAAGCTGCTGTCAATCGGCGCGCTTTTGACTCCAATCTCCATACCGGGGAGCACATCATCACTCTAACATGTGGCGTTAGCTGTCCGCGTGCACCCCCAGATGGACTCCTCTTTGTCCCGCATCGACCAGAGGTCATAGACGCGATGAAGAAGCTTCCATCGACTCCCGTGCCGTTTGCAGGTACTAGAGAGGCTGGCGAGGAGATGCGTGCAGACACCTGAGTGCCCTACTTTGACTTTGCTCCAGGTTTTCCCCAGAGTCTAAATGAATTGAATTACTATTGTCCACCGGGGTCTTGAGTTCAAGAAGGAACCTTATCAATGTCCTGAACGCGGCCATGATGGAGCCTGCTGGGGAGTTAATGCTGCGCTCTTCGTTAATCAGGAACAAGCTTTCAGCCAGTTAGTTCAGGCCTGACGTATATCACTGCTATTAACATCGACATTGTCATGACGATACTGCTAATCTTCCTTGGTGGGGATTATGAAACGGAGGGAGCGTCTCAAATAGAGTGTGCCGTTGAATGTGAGATGACACTGAGATGTCGAGCCATCTACTCAGTAGTATACCGGCGAGGACACGAATTTGTGACGAGGCCGATGTAAGGTACTGCAGCGTTCGGCCCGGAGAATTCCACCTCAAACTGCAGGTGTGGAAGCCCCGGAACCCATTGTGCGACATTCCGTTCGTATTCCATGCTGAATCCTGCTGTCCTGGGCCGTTTGATAATCCAGTCAGGCGTTGGCCGGCTTACGCAGTCGTCGCACCCTGTGCCTCCCCTCTCCTGCAGCATTGCAGCCTAGATCTCACAATATACCGTCCACACTGAAAGACAGGTGGACCTTCATGTACCTTTAATCCGTTTAGTCTATACGGAGTCTAGTCTGGCAGGCAGGCAGTCAGTCAGTCAGTCACAATGTGTGTATCTAGGCGATTAGTCCACTTTTCCCCATTTCACTATTCTTTCCCTCATCTCCCCCTCTCGAACCCCCGGATTGCCCGGTAACGCCGCTCTGTGCCACGCCACGAGACATGGCACACACTCTGCACCGCAACATTTGGCTCGGGCCCTTATCCTTTTCCCCTCCAAACTCACGAACGGGATGTCTGGGTGGTGGACAGACCAAAGGCGAAGAAGAGAATGAGCAGATCTGGGCTGGGGGTTTTGTCACCGGTCAAACTTACCAGACAAAGGGGCGAGGGAGCATTGAGTGGTTAACGTCACCGAGAGTCGCCGCCCGTGGGCCATCCGCGGAGGATTTCTGGTCAGCACCTGGACTCAGCCGGGCAAGAACGATTCATGAATCATCAAACAGTAATCCGTCCAGTTGACGGGCAGCCCTGGCACCGGGAAAAAGTAGCCGATCGGTGTCCCCCTCTGCGGTGCCCCACTGGCTGCAGTGCCTGGTGCCTCACCACTCACCACTCTTTTCTTGGACGGGCCTCCTCCGGTATATGAACTGTCCAAGAAGGACCCTTGATCCAGACTGACCATGGCACCGCTCCAGACAGACCTGGGCCGAGAACTTCTTTTGGGGCCAATTTAGCCAGCCTTACCGAGAAACAACCTCGAAGAAGCCCATTCATCCGAATTAGTTCTGGGTTCTCGAGGGAAGGTGTTCAAACCCTTGGGAAGGGTCTTCGCAAGCCAGCCCATCTTGTTGCCCGCTTCCTTCTCTGGCGATTGCTAAGCGCTGGGTTCCTGATACGGGGTTCATACCGGCGCGTACGAGCGGTATTGATTCGGTGTGCCCATCCTCTCTCATGTTTCTGTCTTCCTTGGGATATTAGATACCTCCAATCTCGCCATATCGGTGTATCAGGTACTTTGCCTCGTAGATGTTATCGTATCTCTCGTTTCTTTTCTCTTTTCCCTGCTATGTGTCTGGAAGGGATAAACCCGGGATTGCCGACCGATGACCACTCGATGAAACAGAATCCTACAGTCCAACTTTCCCATCGTTCAGGCAAATCCAAGGCTCCAACCGTCGGCGAGACTGGCTCATGAATTCATCCAACTGGAGTATCTCCACCGGTCTTGCGATCGATGATTCGTGTCCATCGGTCCGGACCAAGTCGTCAGTACCTGGGGCTAAAAGAGTTTACCTATCAACCTTCACTCTCAACCCCCCGGTGAGTTCATTATTCGCCCGAACTCAATAGAGGACAAATCCGCATCGTCACCGTCATGTTGATCAAACTGTAAACTCAGGCGCTATCCGTTCCTCTCCAACGATCGTACGTAGCATTGCGGCGGTGACTGGCTAAGTCGCCGCTCTCTATCTAAGTACCCTGTACCCCCGACCGAAGGTACTCAGCCTTGTAGTCTGAATAGATGGTGGTTTTTTTTCCCTTTCTTTCTTGTAGGGTAAATTTGTCTGGTACCCAAAAGGGGGAAAAAGAGAAGAAAATATTAAGTAAAATAAGGATTCTTACTCTTTCTGGATGAGTATTCGACTTTATACTTACCACTACCACTACCGCTACCACTATCTACCACCATTACTACTTACTACTTAGTACTCTTCTTCTCTCTCCACCGGTTTTCCCCCCTCCTCTTGACGCCTGTTTCGTCTTTCTGACCTTCTCCCTCTCTCTTCATCTTTCTCCCTTCTCACCTCCTCTTTCTTCTCTTTCTACCACTATCTACTCTCTATTCACAATCACACTACTCTTCCTCTTTGTGCCCCCTCGTTTCGCCGTCCGCTGCCGAATCGACCGTTGTTTCCGATAAGCCTCCAGTTGCTTCTCCATCTACTCCTGAAGTGTTTCTGGCTGGGGTCCTGACGCCCGGCACTATCGTCGTCACCATTCACCTGTTTGGGGTGGGTGGGTTGCCGTCATCTTCACCCTGGTTACAGGCTACACACTACTAGTACTACTACTACTACTTGTATGGACTCTCACCCTTCCCTTCCCTCCAATCTAAAGTTTGGGATCCATCAGCCTCCTCTTCCTCTCTTGTTGTTCTTTTTCTTCGCCTACTTACTTGACTTTCCCGTCTCACCCTCTGACCGTCCATCCTTCTTCCCTTTCCATTCTTTCCCATCCTTCCTTTCCCTTCCTGTCCAACAAATCCCCCTCCCCCTCCCCTCATCCTTCCTTCCCATCCATCACCGCCCCTCGTGGCCCTGGTGCCTGTACATCATCGCTTACTAGTGCCCAGCCTAGCTTGGACGTGGTTGGTTTCGTCCCTATACTATTTATATGATTTATACAATCTTTGGTTTTTTTGTGGCAATCCATATCACATTTTAGTTTCTGATTTCGGTTGTTGTTGTTTTTCTTTCTTTTTTTCATCCTGTTCTATTTTCATTTGACTTCTCCGTTTATTGTTTCCGTTGCGCATGCCTGGTTTCTCCCCGGACGATCCGTAAACCAGGGGCCCGATCGGTTCGCGATACACCTATTTTTATTGCCATTAGTTCAGGTCTTGGCTGGGTCGGTGTCCTGACTGTCATACCCACAACCAGGACTCGACGTCGGCGGGAAACTCGATCGAGTCCGCCAAATCTCCCCAAACAACAACCACCGCTGACCACCTCCAACTACCACGTCCTCATCCTCCATCGCCGCCGCCGCCTCTTTTCCTATTAGTGATCACCGATACACCTGCCTTAAACCTCACCTCCCTCCCTTCTCCGTCATCGTATCCTTCTGCCCGTTCAGTCCACCAGTCTTATCTGTCGGTCGATCAACCAGCTGTCCCTACCTCCTCTCGGCCAGGTCGATCTGTGAGCGATGCGTCCTCACACCTAATGGTCGTGCCCTTCCATCTATCGTGTACAACCTGGCTACCCTTGCTTCGCCATCTTCGTCGGGCATTCGGCTAAACAGGTCATCGCCATTTGTCTCCAACATTCCTCACTTTTCAACCCCTCGCTCGGATTTCAAAACACCTTGAGTTACCTCCCCTCCTTCGTAAGTTTCCCAAAATTCTTTTTTTTTTCTCCCCCTCCTCGTTCGCCCGATACCAGAAACCACAAAGATCCCCCTCACTACTCCCTTGCTGGTAATGTTTACGCCTTCTTTGAGGTGGTAAAATTTATTCACAACGGAAATTATGTTCAAACACGATGGTTCATTTGCTTACATTGCTGCGCACATTTATCCAGTAGTCAGCATCGTGCGATCGACACCGCGTTTTTGACATCTTGAAACCTCCATCTTTCACCCTTGAAACGGCTCTAGCTCGCATTCCGTCGATCGCTCGCCTGCCTGGTTTTCGGAACAGTACATAGACTACTCGGTGGAGTCGAGGGTTGCCCTCGCTGTCAATATGTCTTCATTCTTACCTGTGAATAATATTTCATCGCCGCCAGACCGCGTCATGGAGGAGGCGACAACATCTTCCACACCTCGCCCTCACGCCAAGCCCGGCGCGGCGCCCCAAGATACGACATCGTCCATGATCGCTGCCCACGACGAGAGCACGCCTCGGAACATTAATAGCATCGAAGACTCACATCACCATGCCGACTCCCAGGGGAGTGCATCGCTGACCTCAGAGGATGCTGTACACGGTGAGTCAGATGAAGGATCTGAACATGAGGCGGAAAATAAGGGTGGCGCTCCACCTTCGAAAAAGAAGAAGGGTCAACGATTCTATTGCACCGACTTCCCACCGTGTAACTTGAGTTTTACAAGAAGTGAACATCTCGCTCGACATATCCGCAAACATACCGGAGAACGTCCGTTTCAGTGTCACTGTTCACGTCGCTTTTCCCGTCTCGATAATTTGCGACAGCATGCTCAGACGGTGCACGTCAACGAGGAAATCCCTGGAGACTCTCTTGCAGCCACTGGAACACGATTCCAGCGCCAGATCCGGACAGACCGTGTACGACCCCAAGGTCGAGCTAGAGCAGGAACCGCGGGCAGTCAGGGAACCCATAGCAGAGGTCACAGTCGAAACCTATCTGCCTCGAGCATTACCTCAACCGCGTCCACCTTCAGTCAGCCCCAGGAGCTTCGTCGCCGACCTCCACCCTTGATGATGGCGAATGATAGGGCGCGCCTGATGGAGCCGATGGACGCCCCTAGCACGCCACCAGCCCGTGGAATACCCGGTCCAGCAGCCGGCGGATCTCCCTACACGCCGTCTCACCACATCTTCTCAGCGGGCGGCAACGGCAGCCCCCACGTAGCTTCCCCCATCTCTACGGCATCACAGGCCTCAGGCTTCTGGGAAGGCAAAACTGCCGCCCGCCGTCTCTCCGTTCCTACGGGTGCGAACCCGTTCGCATCGCAACACGTCAATGCCTACCCGCCGAACTACGTTCCGACGCAAGCGTATGCTCCTCATGGAGGCGTCTACGCGAGCCCTGTCAGCTCGTCCTACTCACTCTCCCGCGACGAAACAAACCACGGTGCTACTGACGCTGATCTCCGGAGAAGGACTTGGCATCCTTCGACTTGGTCTACGGTCCCTCGGCCTGCTACAAGCGGTCTTAGCAACTATCAGACGCCAGAAGTGTTTAAGCCACCTTTTGGCGCCAATGGATCAACAGAGCAGCCACCGCGGCTGCCTGGAATTGAGAGCTTTGATAAGGTGGTGGCTCAAAGGCCCTTGACACCGCCCGTTCGGCGGTCGAGTCCGATGCAAATCGACAACCCTAACAAGCCTCCTCCGAATTATAACCTTGCCGGGGGCTACAACTACACACAGCCCGCTAAACGACCGGCGCCGCCAATCTCTGGCCCTGGTCACCGACGGGGCCATGTCTCTTGGGACATGTCATTGCACACGAACCTTACTGGTTTGCACATCAGAGACAAGCCTCCACAGCGGGACGCATCGAACTGGAGCCAGCAGACCATTGCAGAGATTCACAATGTGGGATCTCGCCCCTCGTCTTCGTACCAACCACAGTTCCACGAATACCGAGGACATGGGCATGCTCCTTCCTACAGCAATGCTACCTCGAGCTCTCAGGCCACGCGAACCTCGCCTGAGGACTCCAGTAGCAGTGAAGGGGTACATACTCCCTCAACGGCGTCCCTGGAATACCACCCCGCCATTGTGCACAACAATGGATATGTGGAGCCGCACCACCCCCCGTTTTCATCCGATACTTCTCATGCAGTACGCACCCGTTACCCGGAGTATCGCTGAGGGCCAAATCACTGATTGAACTGCAGGCCTGTCCCCCGCTTCCCCCACAGACTGAGAGCTATCACGGCAAACATGATCCACGGTCCGAATTCCTGCCTCACACTGCCCGAGAGCCTGGAATGGGTCGGCTGGAGGCACTGGTTGCCGTTGCCACGAGTGAGAACAAAAGCGCAGCGAAGCTTTTTCTGTGAAGGAATCGTGGTGTGAACATGTTGGGATGTCCTCTGCGAGCAGGGGTTCTGAATTGTTTCAATTCTGAAGTCGATCTTTCTCGGTTTTCCCGCCATTTCCTCTTTTGTTTCGAGCCGGAGTTGTATAGTACGGGGCGCCCGGTCTTTTTCTTTCTGGGGGATCCTCTACATTTTCTTTGTTCTTGATATAACTGCGGATTGCTAGATACTTAGCCTCTCGTTACTCGGAGCTGCACACCACCGCTCGGCTGCGGGAATCTTTATGATGTGATGACTGACGAATAATGCATCAGTGGGTTGGATCGATATATGGGCTCTCTGACAATTGCTGTGTCTTCGTTCGGGTGTTTTCTTTCTCTTTGTCTTTTGGTTTTTTTTGTCCGGTTGCATGTTTTGGCGTTCTCATCACCTCCGGTCTGCTGTCCATAGTGCATGAAGATACCCCCGGCCTTGATCTCGAGCTCAGCTACGAGGTTATGGAAGGAGTTTCCTACTCTGGTCGTGGTGTGGCTTCGATTGTGTGTTCGGCTTCTGTCTATATCTATCCATTGCGCTCTCCTTATGGTGTCCAAGTGTGGCCCTCTGTGTATTTCATTATATGTGTCTTTTTTTTCTGCGACAGTGAGGATTCAATTAGCAACCAGCTGCGGGTAAAGTGATAAATGTCAGAGATTCAATTCCATTCCAGTTGTACTTTGTAACTGGTGGGTAACTACTACATAGTCAACATGAAGTAGATAACAGCCCCATCATGACGTGTTCGATTTACACCAGCCCACTCCAGCAACATCTACCCTATGTCCTTCGTTAGTACTTGTGTCAGAAGCAAGAAGAGTTGGGTCATGGAAGCCGTTGGACCCGATGACCTTGCAGTGACGTAGTGTCGGTCCCGCAGCCGATTCTCGCCGCGCCGGAACAGCATAGCTCTGTAGCTATCTGCAAATACCTCTACTACAGAGACAATATATGGGAGAAATAATCGACTTACAAAACCTCTACAATAAACTCAAGTACCCAGATCATCTGATTCGCACAAGCAAAAACACCTAAAAATTTACAAGTAAAACAAACAAGAAAACAAAAATAAAATAAAAAAGAACCGACTGCACCACCCGACAAGAGGAGAAGAAGACCGAAGCCGGACCCTAACCCCCCAAAGACGTCATACCCTGTGACACTTGCCTAGTTAGCCACTTGCACTCATTACTTTCTTTCTCTCTGCCCAGCCTAACAACCAAAGTTCATTTCCAACTTCAACTCATCTACAATCTATAAGTACCTGTCTGTTGTCTCCCTCCTGTACCGGATTTCATTCAAGCTGCAAACAAATAACAAGCATACCATTCGAATTGTTCTATACCTCAAAGAAGATCATACATATACATACACATCCACCATGTCGAAGAACCCTACTGCCCTCTACCTCGGCATTGCTGCCCTCGGCGCCGGTGGCTATTACATGTACCGCGCTGGAGGCGATCCCAAGGTTGCGAAGGAGGAGATGAGACGTATGCCAAGCCACTTCTTCTTTCCTTTTCGTCGTTTGATGGGTGTTTGCTAATGCTGGATGTTCGATGGTATTATAGATGACGCCCACCTTGCCCGTCTCAAGGCACCCACAGGCGATCAAGCCGAGAAGGCAGGTGAAAAGGCAGCGTATGAGGCACGGTTGAATGTTGATGAGGCGGTATGCCATACCCTATTTTTTTCTTTTTCATCCCATGATGTGACACGATGGATGCTAATGATATTGTGTGATTGGTAATAGATCGACACCGCCAGCAAAGACGCCAAAGATAGCATGAACCGTCTGGAGAAGATTGGTCGCGACAAGACGGCTGAGTTGCGCTCAGGAGCAGAGAAGTTGGAGGGTAAGGTTGAGGAGAAGGCGGCGGAGGCGAAGGGAGCGGTGTCCGGGTGGTTTGGAGGGAAGAAATAATAATAATCTTACAGCCTCTTGGAAGTGATTCATATAATTGATGAGGAGGAAGGTGGTTGATTGGAAAATGAATGAGAGCTTAGCTGGGCTGGGCTTTATGATGATGCTGATGCTGTTTTAATATGCATCTTTTTTTTTCTCTACTTTTATAATTATCGTGATGATAAGAATGACGAGTTGTGTGTCTTGTCTGGATATGTTGTTTATGTACTTAACTACGTATATCTGGGTTAAGGTGATGGTGTTATGTTAATGAATGATGCATTTATTTACCATTTTTCTCTTCTATGTCTGGATATTGGTGTCTGTATAGGTTTGAATATGGTGTAGTGGAATAGTTACGTAGTGTGCGGAGCCAGAATATGATCTAGTTAGTAAGGTTGGATGACTACGGTCTAGCCAACTACGTACCCAACCAAAGTGCAAAAATAGTGGAGAGAGAGAGTGACAAGAAAAGCAACGTTCTAGAGCATACCTCCGTCCCCAATCTGCAGCACTTGGTCTAGACTACTAACTAACAGTGCGGGGAGGGGGGAGGGAGGGGGGGTTACCGGTATGCTGCATTCCGAGGCTGATTATTGCTGTAGAGACTAGTGAGAGATATCAACATTCATTCTATTCATATATGACCACGGAAGTATGGCTAATATTGAGAGAACAACAATCTCTCTCTCGAGTGAATCAATGATATAATTCTCTTTCTGCACTCATCAAAAGTCAATGTGATCATGACCCGCAGCTAAAGTTCCAACTCAAAAACTAATATTACCCTTTCCGGCCAACACGGATACGCCAAAGACACCAGACGCGCCTTGATCGCGTCGCGCGTGAACTCCACCTAAAATCCACGCTACCCGCTGTTACCCATCCATTTGTCCCATCCCTTAAAGAAAAAAAGAACAATCATTCCCCGTTTTAGTGGATTTTCTCTAACACTCATATTATCTTCTTCCTCTCTTCCCCAGACTTCCCATACGTACACCACTACTACTTCTATCATATCTTATCTAAAGGGTCTAATTGTCTAATAATTACTCTATGATACGCCAATAGGATTCCTATCCCTTAATTTCCTCATTTTAATAATCGGAAACCGCGATGCCGCGCACTTATTCCACAAGGCAGGCAGCCCGAGGCCTGCAACAGCAGCAGCAACCGGGCATCCAGAGCTTCGCAAGAGCGACTAAGCCTGGTGTTGTAGCTCCTTCCTCCTTATCGGATATCAAGAAGCCCGCTACGACAACGACGACGAATGTCCCGGTCACGCCTTCCAAGAAACGCAAACTGGTCGAGCTCGAAAACGTCGACTGCCGGGGCCCTCAAGGAGTGGAAAGCACGGATGCAGTCACACCTTCCAAGTCTCTTCGATTGGGAGAATTGACCTTGAATACGCCTAGAAGCGGACATTATGCACGGTCTTCGGTGTCAGTGAGGAGGAGCGGCTCGGCTGCTACTGCTGTTCCTGAGCAGCCGCCGAGTACCCCCTCGAAACGCACAGGTGCTAGGAAGACAACCACAAAGCCAGCTCCTGTGAATCGTCGTGCAGCATGTGTGGAGGATCTCGTAAACCTGCATGGAGCGTTCCTGAAGGCTGTTGCGCTTCATGCTATGCACAATGGTGTTACTGCCCCTGCCGACCTGAGAGAACTGCTCCCTACCATTGAACGACTCTGGAAGAAGCGGAAGGTGGTAATTAAGGATCTGCAACGACTCATTTGGGTTCTGGACCAGGAGCCATCATCGACAGCCTTTCCCGGGTATCGAATTGCGAACTATGGACTGGGAAGGGTGTGTTTGGAGCGAATTGTACGGGAGGGCGAGGAGCGGACGAGCGAGAGTGAATTGCAAGAGCGGTTTGAGCAGAGCGTGGATTTGCTTTGGGAGAAGGCATTGGATGCGGTGGACGGAGACGAATCAAGGGTGGACTTCGTCAACACGCTGGGCGTTGCGACGATCCAAGAGTCGTTGACACCGTTCACCACGTTCCGGAAGGGACAGCAACGGTTGCAGGACTTGAGGGGCGGGGTGATTCGACTGAAGACGGAAAAGTTACGTGCGGATGGGAAGGACGATGTGCCAGAGAAACCGATCGATGCGGCAAGTACGCGCCGGAAGGGACTACTGGAGCGCATCAAGGATAAGCAGCTGCGACAGGCGACGTTGCCGCCGCCGCCGTCGAAGCAGGAGCTGTTAAGGAGGGCAGCTGCGGAGCGCGTGGAGGAGGTTGCGGGGGTTTTGGCGCTGCTGAGACCTGCTGGGTATGTCGGGACCGGAGCGAAGGCCGTGATGGCTGCGCAGCGGACGCCGTTCCGGATCGAGATGATTGCGCAGCACGTCCGGGATTCTGTGCGGAGTCCGATTTCCCAGCGGGAGGTGGAGATTTGTTTGGAGATTCTGGCCCGGGAGGATGTTGCCGGGGGGTGGGTGAATCTCGTCACGGTGAATCAGATGAAGTCTGTGGTTCTTAAGTCATGTGCGGATGTCCAGCCCAAGGAAATTGGAGCCAAGGTGGCCCAGTTGAAGCTTGGGTGGGAAGGGTCTGAGGCGCAGAAGACTGTCGTCTCTGCTGCTTGATATGGTTACGTTGGATACACCTGTGTCTTTCGTTTGGATGGATGTTCTGTTTGATACCTCATCCGGGTGGCCTGGTATGCCTCCGGCATTATGATTGCATTGTCAGCGGTATGTAGCATTAGCATATGTATGTAATGATAGTATAAAAACAACTTATAAGACTATGACTCTGTGCTTTTCCTATCCGTATATCCAGGTGTATTCTTTCCCCATCTTCATGTCCATACCTCAGGCAGCAGATCCCTTAATCAACCCGGCCGCGCGCGGACGCGTATACACGTGACCGCGTTTCCCGCAGCGCGTCGGCAGCCATACCTATCAACTATCAACTATCCGCAGCTTAGCTTTGAGCCCATACCTCCAACGACCGACAAGCAGGCGCACAAGTCTCTTTCCTCGTTGGAGATAGACTATAGCACCATGTCATCTCGACCAGATCTCAAGGTAAGCTCCGCCCGATTTAAAAATCAATAAGAAGAGAAATCGGCTGACATTGGACTAATTGTTCTGTCTAGGTGGACGACGAAGTCGGCTTCATCCGCTTCTACCGCTCCATTTCCTCCTCCTCTGACAACAACAACAACAACAATGAGACCATTCGAGTTTTCGACCGCGGAGACTGGTACTCCGCCCACGGCGCCGAAGCCGAATTCATCGCTCGCACCGTTTACAAAACCACCTCTGTGATCCGCAACCTCGGCCGCAGCGACACAGGCGGCCTGCCCTCCGTGACGATGAGCGTGACTGTATTCCGCAATTTCCTGCGCGAGGCGCTATTTCGACTCAATCGACGAGTGGAGATCTGGGGCTCTGCGAGCGGGCGCGGCGGACAGTGGAAGCTCATTAAGCAGGCTAGTCCCGGTAACTTGCAGGATGTGGAAGAGGAATTGGGGAGTGTGGGTGGATTGAATATTGAGGCCGGGGCACCGATCATTCTGGCTGTGAAGATATCCGCGAAGGCCGGGGAGGCCAGGAGTGTGGGGGTTTGCTTTGCGGATGCGAGTGTTAGGGAGCTTGGTGTGAGTGAGTTCTTGGATAATGATGTCTATTCGAATCTGGAGTCGTTGGTAATTCAGCTGGGAGTGAAGGAGTGTCTTGTGCAGATGGACGCCGGGAGGAAGGATGTGGAGCTGGGGAAGGTGAGGAACATTATGGACAGTTGTGGGATTGCCGTGTCGGAAAGGCAGAGTGGTGACTTTGGGGTCAGGGATATTGAGCAGGATTTGACGAGGTTGTTGAGGGATGAGAGGTCTGCGGGGACGCTGCCGCAGACTGAGCTGAAGTTGGCAATGGGTTCCGCGGCGGCGCTGATCAAGTACCTCGGCGTTATGACGGATCCATCCAACTTTGGCCAGTATCGTCTGTATCAGCATGATCTGTCACAGTTCATGAAGCTGGATTCGTCGGCGCTGAGGGCGTTGAATCTCATGCCGGGTCCGCGGGACGGATCTAAGTCGATGAGTCTGTTCGGGTTGCTGAATCATTGTAAGACGCCGGTAGGAAGCAGGTTGCTGGCGCAGTGGTTGAAGCAGCCGTTGATGGATAAGGCTGAGATTGAGAAGAGACAGCAGCTGGTGGAGTCGTTTGTGATGGACACGGAGCTTCGGCAGACGATGCAGGAGGAGCATCTGCGCTCGATCCCGGATTTATATCGCTTGGCGAAGCGGTTCCAGAGAAAGCAGGCGACGTTGGAGGATGTCGTGCGTGTGTATCAAGTCGCCATTCGCCTGCCGGGCTTTGTTGCATCGCTGGAGAATGTGATGGATGAGCAGTATCAGACGCCTCTGGAAGCGGAGTATACGTCTAAGCTGCGCAGCCATTCGGATAACCTGGCGAAGCTGGAGGAGATGGTTGAGACGACGGTGGACTTGGATGCGTTGGAGAACCACGAGTTCATTATCAAGCCGGAGTTCGATGAGAGCTTGCGCATCATTCGCAAGAAGTTGGATAAGCTGCGTCACGATATGGACTCGGAACACCGTCGCGTGGGCCGGGATCTGGACCAAGAAGTGGACAAGAAGCTGTTTCTGGAGAACCATCGTGTGCATGGCTGGTGCTTCCGACTGACTCGCAACGAGGCAGGCTGTATCCGCAACAAGAGAGAGTACCAGGAGTGCTCCACCCAGAAGAACGGTGTCTACTTTACGACTTCGACAATGCAAGGGCTCCGTCGTGAGCACGATCAGCTGTCTTCCAACTACAATCGTACCCAGACTGGTCTGGTTAGCGAGGTCGTTGGTGTAGCTGCTTCCTACTGCCCTGTCCTGGAGCAGCTTGCTGGCGTTCTAGCTCATCTCGATGTTATTGTGAGCTTCGCGCATTGTGCGGTACACGCCCCTACGCCCTATGTCCGCCCCAAAATTCACCCGCGCGGTACTGGAAACACGATCCTGAAGGAGGCGCGGCATCCCTGCATGGAAATGCAGGATGATATTTCATTCATCACCAACGATGTGTCGCTCATCCGTGATGAGTCTTCCTTCCTCATTATTACCGGTCCCAACATGGGTGGTAAATCGACCTATATCCGACAGATTGGCGTCATTGCGCTGATGGCTCAGACGGGCTGTTTCGTGCCCTGCTCCGAGGCGGAGCTGACTATATTCGACTGTATCCTTGCTCGTGTTGGTGCGAGTGACTCGCAGCTCAAGGGTGTGTCGACTTTCATGGCCGAGATGCTTGAAACCTCAAACATCCTCAAGTCCGCGACCTCGGAGTCCTTGATCATCATCGATGAACTTGGTCGCGGAACTAGTACATACGATGGATTCGGCCTTGCATGGGCTATTTCAGAGCACATCGTCACTGAGATTCGCTGTTTCGGCCTGTTTGCAACCCACTTCCACGAATTGACGGCCCTGGCCGATCGCTACCCCAAGTCGGCCAAGAACCTACATGTAGTGGCTTTTATTGGTGATGGCACAGGCGATGAGGAGAGCAAAGACTCGAAGCGGGACCAGGTCACACTACTGTACCGCGTCGAACCGGGCATCTGTGACCAGTCATTCGGTATTCACGTCGCTGAATTGGTCCGCTTCCCGGAGAAGGTGGTCAACATGGCGCGACAGAAGGCAGACGAGCTTGAGGACTTCACTTCCTCTGGAGCACAGGGACAAGAGTCCAACATGACACTTGACAAGTACTCCCAGGAAGAAGTTGAGGAGGGAAGTGCTCTCCTCAAGGACATGTTGCTGAAGTGGAAGGAAGCAATTGAGGCACCCGGCAAGGACCTGACGGTTGAAGAAAAGCGCCAAATCATGCGTGACCTTGTCAACAGTGATCCAAAGTTACAAGCGAACAAGGTGTTCCAGGGCATTAAGGCTCTGTAGTTATGGGTATGGGTTTGCTGCCATTCGGGTTTATAGCGGCTGGGAGTTCGGAATGGGATTATTTGTATGTTGTCATGGGTCAATGGGTAAAGGATTAGAAGAATTTCTTTGTTAAATCTAGTTTAAGGAGCACAATACAAAAACATGCCTCAAATCTTTATCTACTCCGTACTGTGTAGTAGCATAGATGTATACCCAGTCACGTGGGACCGCGGAGATCTAGACGCCTCAGGGTTGCGGTCCGCATCTTCCCCATCGCCCACTCCGTGCCGTGAGACTTTCAGCTTGCCGGTTGATTGAGAAGCTCTCATTGTCTTTGATCTCCCCTTGTATGACTTGTCAGCCTGTCTTGTGCGATCGTCACTCTTTTTCGGCAATTTCGCTTCCGCTTCCAGCCCTCTTCACTCCCCTCAGCAATGCGCGCAAACTGAAGCGACCACCCGCCGGACAGCTTGATTCATGCACCCCTTTTCCATCCTCACTCTCGGTATCTTCGTAGCGGGCTACATCACCGCGAGGTGGGATCTTGTTACTCGCCTATACGAATTGGCTATATTCGCCTGGGATCACGGCGTTGTGGTATGCTTCGTTCTGCTACCTGTTCCTTCGCGCAATCGCGGTAACTGAACAACGGACGGGCTAACTTCTCCCTCGACAATAGACACGGACCGCAAAGGGTTTCCTCCTCTTATCAGTATTCTTCTTTCTTCTCGTACTTCCTATCAATCACATAGCTGCGACTGAGGGTGAATTGGTATGCTACTATCGCGGTGGCTGGCTTGCCGTGCTGTTGCGGAACGGCCATACAGCTATGAGATCCCGAACAAGGCTGATATTCTTGATTAGCACCCTCGATACGTGCACCTGGGCGTCTCCGCGCGCGAACAACTACGCCGTCGAGGCTCCTTTTGATTGTGGTTGGAGGATGTCAACATGCTCATGAGCGATGGATTGCTACGGGTATTTTGGCCATACGATCTTCCCCGGTCATCGTCGCCAGGAGTGATTGTTGGATGGCGGAATTCAGAGGTGGACTTTTTTGTTCTGACGGTCTTGGAAGATGTGGAGGTAAAACTGGGTTATACTGTGTTCATGCTGGGAGCGAGAGGCAGCTAACATTTGGCCGATAGCCCCGGAATGTCGACAACGCTTTGCGGGCGGGGATTCTTTTCCGCAATAGCCCCCATCCTATCGTACGGATATTCGCTCTATGCGGACGCTCGGCTATGCATGTTCTAGGGTCGACTAATTCTCCAGATCCGCCAACGGCTTTCAATCCGTCCCATCTCTATGTTACTACGAGTTCGTCAGGCAAGGTCCCTCGGATCTTCTGTCCGCCGGAAACAAACTTGTCTGTCCAGGTTATCATGTTTCATCGGCCCCATCCTACCAGGATGGAATACATGTCTTTGGAACCGATCTCTCTGGCATTGGGCGACAAGGTGTTTGGCTCGGATAAGTCAGATGCTGTATCCGACAAGATTGATACCGAAGAGGAGTCGGACAAGGCTCAAGCTGGAATGCTGGTGGAAAAGTTGAAGCTCCACACGGTAGTCAAGCATGTTCCGTCGTCTAAAGAACAGGCCCTCCCCCTCATCATTAACCAGGTCAACTGCGCTTATGAGATGGGGAAGCTTATGGAGAAGAATAGCCATTTGGTAGGCATCCGTGTCAAGAGAAGCATGAGTGTGGGTGAGCGGGTTGTAGAATCCGCTACTACGCTATGGGATCTGTTCGTTCTCGGCGTTTCCTATGTCTTTTGGCAGTGGATCTGGCCTGTAATTACCCGCATATTCATTGTTGGGCTTGTCTTCCACCGCACGATTGCAGAGATTGTCCTGCAGATTCTCGAATGGCGCGCTCGTCCTGATGCCGCTGCTCTGAAAGACATATCTGCGACAGCTCAGCAGGTGGATATTCGATTACAGCAGTTCTGTTACTGGCCCATACAGTATGTGAAACTACGCCAGAGGAAAGATAATTGGGAGAGTGTGACTACGAGTCATCCGGACTACATTCGCTTCTACAACAGCTTGTGGCTTGTCGCCAACGATGTGATTATTGGGATTGCACTAGGGTCATACATTATCGACAATGCCAACTGGGTCGCCTTTCAGATCAGTTTCATCTTGACAGGCTATACAGTGGAAGGGCTACAGGGTACTATTTCCTGGCTCATGGACTGGCCGGCTGGTCTTAAGCTCAATAACGAACTCGCCGCGTTCTTGGGTGACCTTTTCTTGTGGGTCATTGAAAACTGGGCGGGTAAGCTTGGATTCCCTGTCCTTCCTAATGTTTTATTTGGGCTAATTAGATGAAAGCTTGCATCGCCAACTTGCAACCTTACCTACCACATATTATTTACGTTGTCGGCTGTTCCAGTTTTGCCGGGGCAAGTATGCCAATTGCCCTGTTTTCCGACCTCATATCTATTTTGACAGTGCATATCTACTCTTTCTACATCGCATCTGCCCGGATTTTTAACTGGCAACTTACCATCATTATCTCGCTTTTCCATCTTTTCCGCGGCAAGAAGCGAAACGTGCTTCGCAACCGTATAGATTCATGCGATTACGATCTTGACCAACTACTTCTTGGGACCATCTTGTTCACCGTTCTTTTCTTCCTTCTACCCACAGTTATCGTCTTCTATCTCGCCTTCGCGAGCGCGCGGATGTTGATCATTTCACTTAAGGCAGCTCTCGATACCTGCTTGGCATTCTTGAATCATTTCCCGCTTTTTGCACTGATGCTCAGAGTCAAGGACTCACGGAGACTGCCAGGTGCGTTACGTTCACGTCTTATCGAAGGCCAATTAGCTGATTGCATTCTCAGGTGGGATACGATTCGAACTTCGTGAAGAGCACGACAAGTCCTCGACAAGCAAGTCGAGTGTCACTGTGCCTTATATTCACCTCGAGGTGAGCAGCCAATTTCCACTGAGCCACCAAATGCTAACTTGAACAGTCTATCCCTCTTACTCTCCGTGCCATGTTTGATCAGTACTTCCAACTGGGTCATCGCCTACGGAAACATTATCTTTCCCCACAAGTCATCTTTTGCCTTGTGACTGGCCGCTTTGTGCCTCCTATCCACAGACGCAACCTGTACGGCATGCAGTACAGCATGCTTCCTGCGCGCCGGGCGAGCATGACTGAGGTATGGTCGATGCTGACACAGCCTCGCAAGACCAGTAGTAGCAGCAGCAGTTCCTCGTCCATGGTTGGAGGCATGGGAACTGCAGCGAATGGGATACTGAAGGTTCCAGGGGCGTTTGGCCAAGGCGAATTGAGGAGGCGAGGGCATCGATAGTATATGATTCATGTCGCATTAGATAATAATCTAGTATATAATGTTGATACACGATATAGAGACGGGTTGCAAGATCAAGCTTTAACCTTCAGTATATGCTTCATATATAGTACAACATAGCTAGATAGACAGTTAGAACTCCTGCCATGATAGCAAAAGCGTCTAGAGAGATGCACCCAAAACGCCAAAATGACATGTGTTAATAATACAATCGTAGACTCGTCTTCTCTCGACAATGAAACACCCGATAGGAGAGTCAGATACAGCACAAAATAAGATGAAATGAGATGAATGCTTCGCTGGGCGGGGTCTCTGGACCAACCCTATGTCGTCGGAGAGGAGAGGTCCATCGTAACCAACATCCCTAATGCAAGAAAAAAAAAACATCGAAAGAGGAACGAAAGGAAACGAAAGAAAAGATTGATAAAAAATCGTGAACACAACGCATCAGCTTTTCCGCGTGTATTCAGCTTCGCTCTCCTTCGCACTCTTGCGAGCATCATCAAGCATGGTGTCGATACCCCGTTCTTTCAGTGCGAGCTTTTAGACGAGATTAGTTAGGTAGCTAGCTTGAGAGCTGGTTTGAGTAGAGTCATACATTCAAACAAGCCCTGTACTTCTTGAAAAGCTCGTCGCAATCATTAGAGGTGGTGTTGCCACGGAGGTACTCTGCGGGTCTTTGGTGAGTTATATGCTTACTTGGGATAAGGGACTTGAGACTTACTTTCGCTGTACCATTTCAAGAAGCATGTATCATATTTTCTACTCAAATTGTTAGTTGGATGTTAGATATGTGTTGGGGTGTGCTGGTGAATGAGTCGTACTCTTTGATATCATTGCACTCGGGGGCGATTGATGCTGACATCTTGGGTCGGATGAATCGGACAATTCCTTCCACAGATAATCAAGGGTATGAGATAGATGACTTTATCCCTTGTCTAAGACCAGATGCTGATATTTTCGAGTGCATGTAAATGAAACCTGCTTTCCAGTTGAGATCATCTTCATTGCACCTTATGTAATCCATCTTCGAGATCACCCGTGATGATCACTAGTACTTTTCAAGCAGGCGGTCAGTATCAACCGACGCGACGATTTTCTCCACCTCCGACTGCTTTTTTTTCTTATCCAGGAAAGACAAGTCCACTTCCCATTGCTGCTGCCGCCAGAGTCCAACGGGTTTGTCTGTCTGGTCTCTGCTTCTCAACATGGATTCCACAGCAGATTTCGGCTCATTACAGCAACAGGTGCAGTCGTCCCTGATGCAGGTGACGCGCACCGCCGGTCAACTTTCAGCCGAAGATCTCGATTTCCATCGCACCTCTAACGCAGAGGTCTCCGATTCCTTGGACGAGCAGAGCAACCGACTCTTGTCGCTCACTTCGTCCATCCTGAAAGCCGCCACCGCCGGGACCGATATTTCCGCGCCGACTCTGGACGACGAAGATTCCCTTGAAGACAATTGGCGCGGTGTCGTGGATGTTATCGATGCGCTTTTGGAAAAGGCCGACGCGTGCTTGGATGAATTTACTGGTGTTATTAAGAAGCTGAGTCCGTCGCAACAAGATCAGGCTGCCGCTGCCGCTGCGAAGGCCGCGAAGAAGCAACCCGCCAAATTTCCGACCATCTACGACTACGGCCCGTCAAAGATCCCGAAGCCGCAATTGCTGTTTGAGCGCAAGGCCGATAACACCGATACCGCCCCTTTCAAGCCGCTGCTTAAGACGAAGCCCCATGCTGTAGTTCCGTTGAAGGACTCGTTGAAATTGTCCGGTTCTGCGGTCGGATATGTCAACCCATACGAGACGGAGATCCGTGCCGCGAAGTACCCCGCTTCGTCGTACAGTGTCTCGCCGCCGGTGGATTATCAGCCGTGGGAGTCGACAAAGGCGACTTTTGTGGATACTCAGGAAGGTGTGAAGGAGATGTTGGAGGAGCTTAAGGCTGCGAAGGAGATTGCGATTGATTTGGAGCATCACGATGTGCATTCGTACCAGGGTCTTGTTTCCTTGATGCAGATTAGCACTCGGGATAAGGATTGGGTTGTCGATACGCTTAAGCCGTGGAGGGAGGAGTTGCAGGTTCTCAACGAAGTGTTTACGGATCCCAACATTCTTAAGGTGCTTCACGGTTCCTCGATGGATATCATTTGGCTTCAGCGCGACTTGGGGCTGTATGTCGTCGGCATGTTCGATACATACCATGCTGCGTGCGCGTTGAACTACCCGAAGCGCAGTTTGAAGTTCTTGCTGCAGAAGTTTGTCAATTTCGAAGCCGATAAACGCTACCAGATGGCCGACTGGCGCATTCGGCCGATCCCGGAAGGCATGTTCGACTACGCTCGCTCCGATACTCACTACCTTCTTCACATCTACGACCACATTCGCAATGAACTTGTCGAAAACTCCCTACCTGACAACAACCTTGTCGACTACGTCTTGGAGCAGTCGAAGAAAGAAGCTCTGCAAGTATACGAGCGTCCTGTCTACGATGCTGCTACTGGTCAAGGACCGGGCGGTTGGTACGACCTCCTTTCCCGCAATTCGGTTGTGGTCAACCGGGAACAGTTCGCCGTGTTCAAGGCAGTACATCAGTGGCGTGACGAGGTTGCCAGAGAGGAAGATGAAGGCGTGCAGTGTGTGTTCCCGAAGCACGTTCTCTTTAGGGTTGCTCACACTATGCCGCTCGACTTGGGCACCCTGTTCCGAACATTGTCGCCCGTGACGCCAATTGTCCAGAACCGCGCTGTAGACCTTCTGGAAGTCATCAAGAAGGCGAAGGATGAGGGTGCTGAAGGCCCTGAATGGCGTGACGTGTATGTCAAGCCAACCAGGGGTACACCAGCCACACCGGCGACACAGGCGGTCGATGTCTCATCCCCATCCCCAGCAGAGGCCAATCTCCCCACTGTATCTCGTTATGAGGTATCCCAATTCTGGGGTTCCGTTTTGGAGTCGCAAGAACCCCCCACGGTTCCCGAATACTCCGCCGTTGCCTCAGCCGAAGCTCTACGTCTCTCCCTCCCTCTTCCACCTATGCCTAGAACTGTCTCCGAAGCCCGCGAGAAGCTCGCACCCGCTCAACCTCAAACGCCGAAACCCGCTACCTCTGCTCCCGCCGTTAAGGAAGAAAAGAAAGAGGAGGACGAAAACAAGTATTTCACCGTCAAGGAGATGGGTGGCCCCCGCAAGCGCAAGGCTGCCCCCGCAGAGACGGTCGAGCAGTTGCAGTCTGCCTCATCGGAAATCGATGGCCCCACCACGGACGCCAGCTCCTCGTTAGACATTGAAGATAAGCCATCCAAGAAACAGCGCCGCAAGGAGAAGAAGAACAAGGTCGCAGCACAGCCTGAGTCTGCCTCCAAGGAGGACGGAGAAGAGGAGGAAGAGGAGGCTGCCTTCAACTACGAGTCCGCTGCCTCTGTGTTCAATGCCAACCCCAAGGCTACTTCGGGACTCCCGTCTCGGCGTCGCTATAACCCATATGCGAAGGTGCTCGATGCTCCGTCGGGCGTGCGGAAACAGAAGCGCGAGACTGCTGGTAAGGCGTTTACGTTCCGGTGATCTGTTAGGTGTGATAGAAAGGAGTGTTGTTTCTTTGTCAGAGGAATGGTGCGCAAAAGCATGGGCATTGGACATAGTGTTTGTAAATGCATAGCGATACCCGGTTTTGAATCTTCCTTCAAATCAATTCAATTTTGTCTAATCCAGCCTGTTCCAATTGTATCATTCGTTTATACTAGTTGTCCCATACCACCAACCACATCCATTCCCCGCAATATTAGTCCATAACTAACCAGCCACATCCTGCATCCACCAACCAACCACTCGTTCACTTCTTCTCCTTCCTCTCCTTACCCCCAGCCAAAGTCTTCCCTCTCTGCTTAACCATGTACGAATACATCATGGGCGAACCTACACATAACTCATCAATAAACCATCCATCCCATACCACCTACAAATCGACATCAACGAGGCAAAAGGGAAAACAACTCACCAGGACCATAAAGAAACAGAAAGAAAACGAACAACGCCTGAACAGAGATGCTATTCGTAACGCGCAGCGCCTGGAACATGAGCCACCATTCGCTTCCGATGCCAATGGGGTACAGGACCAGGAAGAGGGAGTATCTAATCCCATTAGTTCAGTCACGTTATCTATATGAATGGGGGAGGAACAATGAAAGAAGAAAATGAAGAGTAAGTTGCATGCATGCATACCTCAACCACCTCAACAATCCCGGCACAGGCGCACCGGCACTTAGGACCGCGAAATAAGAATACCGGATTGCATCTGCGAATGACCATGCCAGCAGTATGTACTTGTATGCTAGTGAGGGGCTGGTCGTCTCTGGGTAGGCGTAGTTGATGGCCCAGACTTGGACGCTGCGGGCGAAGATTTGCGTGAAGGTTGTGAAGATGGGGGAGCGGGTTAGGCCTTTTCTTTGCAGTTAGTTATTGGTGTTTGGTGGTATGTCGGGAGTGGAATTGGGATGTTGTAGGGATTTTAGGTATATGGTGATGGGCGGGGGGCTTGACTTGCCTAATGCAGCATGTAGGATTTCAAGAATAGCGATTGTTTGGGTCCATCTTGTCCAGGGTTCGAGGGTAGCGTAGGTTGTTTGGGGGGATTGGAAGGGGGAGAGGACAATGGAGGAGAAGATGTAGAGCCAGAGGAGGGCGTTGATGGTGTTGTAGGTTACTAGGTAGGTTGTTCTGAGGGAGGGCATATTGTCGGATTGAGGTAGTGACGTGGTGATGGTGGTGGTTGTGGAGATTTGGGGAACGCGGTGCTGAAGAAACGGAGGAAATACAACTCCGTTAAGGTGGATTTTTGCATGTGATTGCGGCTGAAAGAATAGCTGCGGGTAAATGAGGGACTATCGATTTATTTTTCTCCAGCATTGCGGATGATGTTGTATGTGTGTTTTCTTAGGGCTATTTTGACATGTCTATCTCATCATTGTAGGATTTGAATTTAAGCTTATCGGATACAAATTAGGGTTCATGCAGGAATGCGCAGGGGTTCGTACAGCCCGGTGGATGAAAGGGCTTTGTTCGGGGAGATTCAATGGCCATTCGGGTGCCTGGGGTCCACTTTTCGGGGAAGGATAATGTTTTAGTAGTATTGATTGATTGATACATAGGTTGTATGCTTTTGTTAGACTCGTGCTTTCCCTTCCTTTATAATAGTCACCTGACTGAGTAATGTTGCCTGATGTCGCCTCTTCGTTGTCTCCACAAGACATACATTCCTCTCCTAGTGTGGAAGCAATAGTGGTAGCACCTGCTAGTCCTTTCTATCTTTTTGTCATGCCTGGAAAGCGCTCACGGGAAGTCTTATTCCTAATCAATGTCTGGCTGTTTCCGATGCAATCATTCAACGCTGCTCCATAGTACTCAGGGACATTCCACTTCTCTCACGCAGCAAGAAGACCAACTCATGGGAACTACCGTCATGTAGTTTTCAATATGGATATTTCCTTAGCATGTCCTCAACCAAGACTTGCTGTTACTCCCCGCGAGTCCCTCGAAATATTATAAATAGAGGCAAGTAGTCATAGAGGTCTCCTTCTTTTCCCAGCAACACGCCTCAATCTTCTATCGCCTAGGAATTAGCAGAAAACAAACCTCGGAAAACAAAAAACTTCTACAAAGGGAACGTAGTAGCGCCTTCACTGACAAAATGGCGTCAAGTCATTCTGCGGTGAACCCAGGAGTTACTGGACCAGGTCTCTCCGACTTTCCCAAAAACATTCGGAACAAGATCACTCTGCTTGATATTCCTGCCGTGGAAGTGCATGCTCTCATCGAAAAGGAATGTCCTCAAATGCTACAGAAAATTGCACCCTATGGAGCCAATTGGATGAGACATGTCATGTACAACACCATCCCCAAGGAGATCCGAGTCTACGCGTATGTCCACTGTGACATGGTCCAACCAGACTGGTACAAGAGTTATGGCCTCACGGCTCTCCTATTCCGTTACAACACCCACAAAGTTGAGTTGGAGCAGGAAGTATCTGAGGAGCAGGCCCGCAGCATGTTGTGGTTCTATGCCCTCGTCCAATTTTATGCCAAAAGTTTGACTGAAAACACAATTGAGCGACAAACAGGAAAACATGGTAGGCCCACGTCGAGGACTGCTTCTAGGACTGAGTTGCTACGAGTCGAACGTGCCCTCTACATACATGATATTCTATTGCAGGCGATGACCACCATACCCCGCCACACTATGACTCGCAAGGAAGCCAATGCTCCTTGGAAGAGCTTCCTAGAGAATTTCACTGGCTGGATGCTATATCAGGTGATAACTGTGAATAAGATTCTCCACAATGATGATGCAGCGAGGTGCATTGCCGATAATGTGGAGCTGGAAAGCTCTCTCCGCTCTTTCTCTGAGAAAGAAGGTTGCAACTATCTGTTGGAAGGAGGATTGGCGTTCAAGCGCACATTGGGCCAGAAATGGCATCATGGAGGACTGGATGATGAAGAAAAATTTCGCTTCAAGTGCTGGAGGGCTGCTGGCGAGAGAATACTTAACGCCATTTGGGGAAAGCTAGAAAACAGCGATCCCAAGTTCAATAAGCAGAAATTTTCTCCAAATACTGACCCAATGCTCAAAAGGATGTATGATCCGTTTGTATTCATCGAGGAGGATAATGGCCCACACCGTCTCTGGTACGAGATCGCGGAGGAACAGCCTGCTAATCCAGATCAAGAGATGAGCCTCTTCTTCACCGGTTCTGGCCACCCACAATACATGCTCTTTATGTGGGATGAAGACCGGCTGCGGGACATGGGCTACCTCTCGGGTGACGGCAGTTCTTGAGAACAGAGTGACCGTGCTTGCATCCTTACCCACGGTTTGAGATGACCTGGGAGCTTGGTATCAATAGTCATTCCTTTTTTTACTTGCTTACCGCCAGAAAATAAGCTCTCATAAAATCCAACATAGTTTTGCTTCATTGAATAAACTATGACTCCATTTCCTGTAGACCGCCTTTCTTGCTTTCCACTAACCAATGTAGAAGACAATTATATACCACACTAACTGTAAATCCTGTGCTCATAGCTCCAACCTTCAGTACCTATCAGTATCAATCCCGAATAAGACCAACCCAACACAAACATAAACCAACCAGGAGGAGCCTGCTATGCCAGACAACCTCCACTGACAGCACAACCACACACTGAAATTTGGGGTGCATAATGCACAGATTGCAGGCTGCATGCATTGCATATGTGTGTCACTTGGTGGATGTACCACAGCAACAAGAATATGTGTGACCCCACATTATTGTGAAGGTGGTACACGATTGATTAGTGTGTGCATATGTGCATAGGCAAGCTTAATGCATTTAGTTACCTAGTATTGAAAAAGAAATAGTTGATTCGTTAGTTAGCTAGGACCAGTAGTAATCCGTGACATCCAATAAGCAGATTGCTGGATTTGCATGGCAGTGGATGATGTTTGCTTTTGACAGGTGTGGACTATCGAAGTTTAGTAGATTAGAGTTGGGGTTGGGCTGATTATCTACTAGTATGGTTTTTTCTTTCTGGTTTGGGGAGGGTGGGTATTGCTTTTCTCTAATATTTTCTTTTTCTTTGCTCTCTCTCTCTCTGAAACTGTGTTGTTACTTAATTAGGGATTTGAAGGTAGGAGGTCGGGATCTGAATCATACTTTCTTACTCGCTTATATTGCCGAATATATAGATATATGAGTTCATCTACATCTACTATGTAGTAATTAATGTGGAGAAAACTGAAGCTACTAATGACAATGACAAAGATCATGATGACGCTGACGAGAAGTGGTCACTGCTGATTACTACTGTAGGATCTGTGCGAGGTTAACTTGGATCATGTCGATCGTTTTCCATCGTTTGCTCCTGTCGCAGGATCCATGTTAATATCGGGAGATCATTAACAATTAAACATAAAATGAGGGATTTTTGGGGATGGATATGCTATCTAGATACGGTAGTAGTCAATCTGGGGCGGGAACTTAGTATGTTATGTTTCAATTTCACGGTTCGCTTCACGAGTCATGCAGGATTGATATTTTGTGTTATGTAGATTACTTTGGTATTCCGTCTTCTTCTTTTCTTTCGGTTATTGATTGTAGATAATTTACCATCATTTTATTATAACATCTTATTTTTCTTTACTGTATTTCTTCTGCCAAGCCCGGCAGTATGCACCGTGAGGCTTTAGAATGAAGAACCCCGGTCGATCTACATACATACGTTGACCCTGATTACCAAGAATTTAAGCCACAAAGGGTATTCACGGTTATGACTGCTATTCCACGGAGTATTGTTTGAATATATTCAGGCCAAGAATAACAGACAATTACATAGATACAATGCAGTGGCAATATCCACCATGGGTGCTTGGTATGCATCCAAACTTGGCAGATAGCCGATCCCTGATAAGGAGGGAGTAGATTCTCTACTACGTATGGACCCCCGGCTCACGAGGGCAGGGCCAGGAGTTACCCACCCACCGACTCTGATCGTATCTCAAATGTCTCGCATCGCAATGCTGCATCGTCATAGGCTTGCATTATCACTCATCAATTCCACATAATTACCCGACTCCAAAATTCCTAGACATGCTTTAGATCCTGTACTACGCGAGAATTGCAAATCTGCAGGCTAGATTTATCAAACAACTGTGGGAAAATTACTACGACTCCAGCAGTACAGTTACTAGTAAAGAAGGGATCAAAATCAAGCATGTCGCTTAACATCATAATAAAATGACTAACCAAATGATTCAGAACCCCTCATCGGAAAAAGCCAATAAAACCACACCATCTCGACACATGAGATTTCGATTTCAAATTCTCCATTCTACGCGAAGCAAACAAACAATCAATCAATCCATCGTGTCAGGCGGGCCTAATGTACGTACTAAAAATGAAAAGCCACCAATGCTGCAGGTACCACACATGCAACTCCCGTCCAATCCATGGATGGGATGGATGACTCGAATCGCGCAAATCTGAAACTTGGTCCTTTTTAAGATTCAGTCATACTCCGCCCCCGGCAACTTCGTCTCACCAATCTTATCCCGGCAGTAGTAGTGATTAGTGAACCGGTGGTACCAAACTCTCTCTCTCTTTCTCTCACTTTTCCCCATCAAGTGTGTGTGTGGTGTGTGGCTAAAGTTAGATTGGAACTGGGCGCCCTGCAGGTAAACGAACTACGGAGTAAGTCATGCTCCTCCCCTCCTCCAGAATTTTGTGCTGCCCTGCCTGCCATCATGTCCTCCCATGACAGGATGATTGACCTATGGGTCGTAACTCAAAAACGCGATGTCATGCATGTGTAAATCGAGATTTTCTTAAGATTTTGTGCATTTTCTTATTTTTTTCTTCTATTTCATTATTTTTTTTCCCTTTCATCCCTCCACTTTCTCTCTGCACAGTTGCGTGTGCAGTAGCAAGTAGTTCAGACTAGTGCCGCGTCGCGTTGTCGAGTACGGAGTAGATCCCCTCTTTTTTCCCTCTCCTCTCCTCTTTTTACTTTGTTACTGTGCCAAACCCCCGACCCGACCGAGAGGAGTGGGTGTGGGTGTGGTGGCAACAGACTAGATACGGACTACGGGGACTCAGGTACCCGTGGACGGAGAAGCACTGGGCCAGGGGTAAGAAAAGACAGACAGACAAACAAAGCGAGCCAGCGGACGGATGGGGAAAAGGGACTGACTAAACTACAAAAGTATCTAACCAGCACTAATCAACAACTACTCAGGTCATGCGAAATTAAACATTTCCTTGCAAAACCTTGGAATGTGCCATGCGATGGGCTGATGCACTAAAAAGAAGATTAAGATATCATGTTATTAAGTTTCGAATTATCTTTAATTATATTTTTCTTCTACTCTGTAAAAATGGCCTGGTTGTTCCTATTATACTAACTACTGTTGCAAATGATGCTAGTCTCTCTTCTACTTGGTATTTCTATCTAGTTTGGTTTAGTGCCGCTATTTCTTTACTTTGCTTAGCTCCGAACCTAACCTACGCGCTACTAAACATCTATCTGCACCCCCCGGTTACGGTACGTGCAAGCCGTGGGCTCCGCTGGATTTTTCCCCTTGCGTCTTCTTGCATGGGCGACCATCCGACGGTCAAGAAGCGGCGACAGACGATCATCCGGATATCATTATTTGGGGGGACGATCCGGATGATTGATTTAATTGATTAATGGATACTACTGAGATTTTACTGGTTTAATGGTATAATCGGAATTATTTGTTAGTTGTTTGGATAACGAAGTAATAATTTTTTTTTTCTTCCTCTCATAAGAGGAATGGGGATGAAGATGATGTTAAGGGCGTTCGAAGGTTTGAAGGAGAGGACTTGGAGAGGAAGGAGGGGAAGAAATAGTACCCAAAGCGGTAAATGGAATTGGACGAACGCTAATTTATTTTATTATCTCTCCGTCCATGGTTATAGGCCAGCTATTATATCCAAAACATCTGACCTGGAGAATGTCTCTAAATTCTTTGTCTTGGATTGACAGTCATGACGCATTGATCAATTCAACCTCGTCTGTCTGTCTTGCCTATTACTCTCTCTCTGTCTGGCTGTCAGTCAGTCAGTCAGCTGGAAGCGGGATGGATTGACCAGTCCTTAAAAATCAGGAGGTGTGTGCTGGTGCTGGTGCTGGTGATGGTGGGTGGGTAAATAATCCCTGAGGGGAGGAACAGACCGACAGACCGACACACCAAGACCGTAGGGACCAATTTCAGGAACAGGAATTGTTCACTGGGTCTCTGGGGCTGTCTGAGTGGAGAGAGGGCCTTCATGTAATCCGTTCAACCGTTGGGCCACCCTGTGCTCCGTTCCCTTTTTTTTTTCCTTTCCTTTCCCCCCTCCTCCCCCCTCTCATGCAATACTTAGTCAGTGCTAGTTAGTTCCTCACTGATTGACACACTCGCTGTAAGAAGAAAACAGGGCAAGAGAAAATAAAAAAGAAACAAAAAGGATTAATACAAATGATGATACATACAAGTAGGAGAATTTGTCAGTCTTAAGAAACACGTTTATTAAACCGACTTTATAAAAAAAAAAGAAAACCACTCCCCAGCAGAGCAAACCCTCAGCATGATATTGATGCAGGTGTAGACTAGATGCAGGTCCACACCAGCCATACTCAAGGTCAAACTGCCCTGACGAAATTTGAATCCTCGCGCAACTAAAAAGTATTTACTTTTATTTAGTGGCAGTGGTACCTGCTTGGCTCTCCATCCCGTCCGCTGCAAGTCACGGAAACCAACTCCACCCTTAACCAACCGTAAACGCCGTCGTGAGGGTTCGAGCGGATTTATTTCTCCCCTCCTTAAGTCCACTCGCGAACCATCCTGTGCCTTTTTTTCCCCTCCCTCTCTTGTTTCTCCTGGATCTCTGGTGCACTGGCTCAATCAATACCCATTCTTCTTATTCTTCTACCCTTAATGATCATTATTTACTTTTATTATTATTATTGATTTTTCCCTCTTCAATACTTCCAACCCTCCAGTTGTACCCTCTTTGTTCTTGTCGTCGTCGTCATCCCCTTCACCACATTGTCAACTTTCCACTCTGATATCCTGCCGCATTCTACAAAGTTGATTGATTGGGATCGCTTCTTATTATTTTTATTAACTTTTTTTTTTTCTATTCACCGCACTTCTTCCATCTCTCCCTTATTACTTCTTGTTTCTCTTACTCGATCACCCTCTCTCCCTTCTTAATTCACTGTCATTCCGATCCCTTTCCCCTGTTGGTTAGTAGGTTGCCCTGATTGATTTTCCTCTGCATCCGACCGGCATCTTTCCTCCTGCCTGCCTCCCTCCCCCTCTCTCTCCAGTCTCTCTCTTTCCACACTCTCTCCATCAATCATTAAATTAATCCTCTCCATCCTTGCCTTGCGCCTCCTTCCTTCTTCGGCAGTGAGAAATCTCCTCTTCCATACCACACAACCCATCCATCTCTCTTTAATTTTCTCTGCAACTCCTCCGTCCCTCTCCGATTCGGAATTATTCCCACCGCCTATCTTTTGCTGCTCTCTAAGTTAACCCTTATAACCGCCGGGCAGTATCTGAGACGCCTCCTGTTGATCGCATCCATCGCGCTCCGCTACACGTTAATCCTCCATTCCGATCGCCCTTTACTTTTTCTCCATCCTATTTTTACTCCTTCTCTTACGCGACTAGCGGCGTCCACGTCTCGAGGTTGCCAACACCGTTAAACTCACCAACCGTGCACAGAGCTCGCTCCGATCGCTCATTCGCCTCTACAGCTACAGCCTTTCCACACGTCCGATAAGGGGGGTTTGAACCACCTGCGTTGCGTCGCTGCACTCGCTTGTCTTGTTCCAAATGATCAGTGGTCTCTAAAAAGACAAAATCTGCGACCACAGCTTGAATTGTCATAATCGCGATATTGAAGGTGTCGAGTATCGGTGTGGTTGATTGTTCGCCCGCATATATCGCGCCTGAACACCCAATCGTGTGCTGCTCGATCCCAGCACACCTCTATACGCTCCTTTCTTGCGCATAATGTCCGTTGCTACGATGCTACAACCCGCTTCGAGAGCCTCGACTTCATCGTCTTCTTCCTTTCAGCCTGTCACACGCCAAAACACCATGTCTTCCCACGATACGCGGTCCCTCCGCCAGTCGAAGCGGCTGTCAGTCACTGCGCTGTACATGTCTATGAACGCTAAGGACAGGGATTTGGATATATCAGACGATTTGGCGAGAGGTTAGTCACTAGATTTGGGTGGGATATATTTGAACTTGGACACGCTTGCTGACATTTTATGCGACAGCTCAAATATATCTGCGCGAACTGAAGGCGAAGATTTCAACGCAATCGAAGAAGAACTTCGTCCTGGAAAAAGATGTGCGGTATTTGGATTCACGGATTGCCCTGCTGATCCAAAACCGTATGGCTCTGGAAGAAGTAAGAATTAATCCGTCTCTTGCATGGGTAGTTCCTGACAGTACCAGCAAAACGAAGTTGCCAGCCACCTCGACGATGCTATAGATCCCCAGGAGGGATTCTTTCCTAACGATGAGCGAACACAGAAGTACGGCAATCTTCTCTTCCTTCTCCAGTCCGAACCCCGTCACATTGCCCACCTGTGCCGCCTAGTCTCCATGTCCGAGATCGACTCCCTCCTGCAAACTGTGATGTTTACTATTTACGGAAATCAGTATGAGAGTCGTGAAGAACATCTGCTACTTACCATGTTTCAGTCTGTCCTCACCTATCAGTTCGATAACACTCCGGAGTACTCGTCACTCTTGCGCCAGAACACCCCTGTTTCCCGCATGATGACCACCTACACCCGGCGCGGTCCTGGTCAGAGTTACCTGAAACAAGTCCTTGCCAACCAGATCAATGCCCTGATCGAGCTGCGCGACGTCGACTTGGAGATCAACCCGCTCAAAGTGTATGAAACCATGGTGAAACAGATCGAAGAGGAGCAGGGCTCGTTGCCAGAAAGTCTTCAGAGATCTGTTACGGCGGAAGATGCAGCGGCAAATGCGCAGGTGCAGGCCATTATCGAACCGCGATTGAAGATGCTCACCGACTATGCCAACCGATTCTTGAACATAATTATCGAGTCCGTGGAAGAGACACCGTACGGCATTCGATGGATATGCAAGCAGATCAGAAGCTTGTCTCGACGCAAGTACCCGGACGCTCAAGATCAGACCATCTGTACCTTGATCGGAGGATTTTTCTTCCTTCGCTTCATCAACCCCGCTATTGTCACGCCCCGATCGTATATGCTGATTGAATCGACGCCCACGGAGAAACCCCGGCGGACGTTGACTCTGATCGCGAAGATGCTTCAGAATTTGGCCAACAAACCTTCGTATGCCAAGGAGCCGTACATGGCGAAACTTCAGCCTTTTATCCAGCAGAACAAGGAACGTGTGAACAAGTTCATGCTCGATCTGTGTGATGTGCAAGATTTCTACGAGAGCTTGGAGATGGACAACTACGTCGCGCTCTCGAAGCGAGACCTTGAGTTGCAGATTACCCTCAACGAGATGTACGCCACACACGCCCTGCTGGAGAAGCACAGCTTGGCTTTGGCCCAGGACCAGCACTCCCATCTCAATGAAATCCTGCAGGAGCTTGGTTCTGCGCCACCACAGGTCCCCCGGAAGGAAAACAGGACCATCACCGTGCCCTTGTTTAGCCGCTGGGAGACGTCTCTTGATGATCTGACCGCGGCTTTGGATATCACCCAAGAGGAAGTCTTCTTCATGGAGGCCAAATCCACCTTTGTCCAGATTTTGCGGTCTCTCCCTCCGAAACACCCGGCAATGCGTCGTCCGCTACGGCTATATCTCATTGCGGAGAGTGCTGCAACCCTCAAGAACGATGCGGTGATGGTCCGGAAAGGAATCCGCACTATAGAACTGCTCGATCAATTGATGAAGTTGGGCGTCATCGAACGTGCCGATGACTTCAGTCTCCTGCGTGACGAGGTTGAACAGGAATTGGCGTACCTGGGCGGCTTGAAGGAGAATGTCTTGAAGGAGACGAAGAAACTGGAAGAAGTCTTTGCCACCATACGCGACCACAATGCATACTTGGTGGGTCAGCTGGAAACGTACAAGTCGTATCTTCACAACGTCCGCAGTCAGTCCGAGGGCAAGCAGCGGAAACAGCAGAAGCACCAGGAACTCGGGCCGTACAAATTTACACACCAGCAGCTTGAGAAGGAAGGTGTCATTCGCAAGAGTAACGTGCCCGAGAACCGCCGAGCCAACATCTATTTTATGTTCAAGAGTCCTTTGCCAGGCACTTTTGTCATCAGCCTGCATTACAAAGGTACGCCGTGAATCTAACTCTTTTCATTCTCATGTTAGCTAACAAATTATGCCAGGCCGTGCTCGTGGTCTTTTGGAGCTGGATCTCAAGCTCGATGATCTGCTCGAAATGCAAAAGGACAACCAGGAGGACTTGGATCTGGAGTACGTCCAGTTCAATGTCTCGAAGGTGCTTCTACTTTTGAACAAACGATTTGCACGAAAGAAAGGGTGGTAGAGAGACGGCACCTATGGCCTCTCTTTTACACTCTATCACGACGTCTATGAAACGGAGCGGATAGTCACCGGCAAGCCTCAAGACAGGCCAGCCTTTGGTCTTGGCTACTATGCCGCCAATTTTATGAACGACAATTGGCCTTGGCAATACGCTAACATGTCCCGAAGGCCGTGGCCGTGTTATCTGTTTGGATCGTCTATTCTATGTTATGACCTGGGGACGGACGATTGATTTGTACACTTTACCATGCGGCTTCCCACCCAGACGTGGTGCGGGTCGACCATGGATGCATAAGATGAGTTGCGTTTTCTTGTTTTCGTTTTGCCGATTTTGTTAAGATAGGGCTCCTATGCGGGGCAGTAATGTGGTGGGGCGACCAGCTCTGTTAATCCCAAGCGTGTGGTCCTGGACTCTTCCCTCGCTGGCTCGGGGGTGAGTGGTCATGAGCAGGGGTTTTCTGAGCCGTGTTGCTTTTCGTCTTGTCCTTGCGACGGCTATACCCCGTTGAATGATATTGCGCTTGAGTGTCTTTTATTGGGTCAGTGCGGTTTGATGAGATTGGTGCGCTGTGTTGCTTCAGCGGCTCTGGTAAGGCCGGCCGTCATGTTACCCTGTGTTTATATGTATCAGTATGCCTTGGATTTAGCGTTGTTAAATTCCCCGGAATCATATTATATGGCTTTTAATGAGGATGATGCTCTGAGGTGTCTAGGCCACGAGCAGTCTGCAACACCGGTCATTGTTTAAATTATGAGATTCTTTCGACTGTAATATGATCGACCTGAGCTGTTCAAGTTGGTCGATGTAAATAACTGATCGTCGGTGGTATCTGGCCAGCAATTTCCGCCGAGTGATATTCGGCCAAGTTGCCCAGACACCCACCAGCATTGGTCCAGACACCTACGTCACTGCCGCAGGGAGTTGGAATTCCTTTCGGCGCGACCGCCCTGAAACGAAAGGGCGCATTGGCGAAGGAGAGGCTTAGGTGGTCGCCAACCAGGGGTTGCGAAGGGTCTCAGTGAGATTGATGATCAGGAAGCAGGATGTGTCCTAATCAACAAGTAAATAGGATCGATAATGAAACCGGTGCAGCCACGCATGACGCCTCAAGAGTACTCCTTAAAGAAGAAGAAGAAGAAGTAGAAGAAGGGGGGACGAAGGTTGACCGCTTTACGCGCCACCCCTCGGTTTTTCAGGCACGCAATTCAGGCCGACTACTGCCACTTGACAGGCCAGACAAGTAGGCAGTGAGTAGTAAGTTAGTAGTGAGTGGTCAACTCCAGCAGTAGTAAGGAAAGTTACAGTGAGTTCGACTTGGTTTGGATTCCCGTCTGAGTTTGGCTGTTTCCGTCCGCCGTCTCATTTCTTTTTCGCCTTCTGGCTTTTTTTTGCCTCTTTCTCTCTCTCCGCCTCTAGGTTAATTTCCAGTTTAGTTGTTCAATATTCTAGGCAGTTGTTCCTCCTCTTCTCCTTCCCCTTAACCGCTGCTATCTGCGACATCCCGCTTAATTGTCCCTCCCCACTCCCCTCTCTCCTCCTCTCTCTCCCCCCCCCTGCACCGCCCGATTTCTCCTCTTGCCTCCTCCTCCCTTTTGACCATCAACTCATCCCGCCTTCGGGTTTATAACTTTCTCTTAACTCTCCCCTCCTCTTCTTTTCCCCCAACCCTCTTCATCCACCATCACCTTCACAATGGCGGCTCCGTCCAAGTACGATGACTATGACTTCCCGACCACTGCGCCGGAAGACCAACCCGGCCACCCTGGCCACACCACCCCCGAGCAGGATGCGAAGGTAGAGCAGCTCCGGGCCGAGCTGGAACAGCTTGGCTACACCGAGAGGCTGGATACTCTGACGCTGTTGCGTTTCCTGAGAGCCCGGAAGTTTGATGTCGCTGCTGCCAAGACCATGTACGTTTTTGCTCCCTGATTATGATGTGACGACTAGCGTCTGTTGCTGGAGCCTACGCGTAAGCGGGTGCTACTGGGAAGATGGTGTCGAAAGTTTCTGTTTTCCATTTTTGTCTCCCTGTTTCACAGAGACTTTGTTACGAGATGCCATGCACAGTGAATCATGGAAACCTGAAACTTTCGAAGCGCGCGCTAACATTCACGTCTGGAAATAAAGGTTCGTCGACTGCGAGAAGTGGCGGAAGGAGTTCGGCACTGATGAGCTCGTCCGTACTTTCGAGTACCCCGAGAAGGCCAAGGTTTTCGAATACTACCCCCAGTACTACCACAAAACGGACAAGGTGCGTGACTTGAACAGACCGCTTTTTCTCCACCGCTAGACTGGTCGAGACGCTAACGATCGGAACTCCGAATAGGATGGCCGTCCTGTCTATATCGAGAAGTTGGGCAAGATTGACCTCAATGCCATGTACAAGATCACCACCGGCGAGCGCATGCTCCAGAACCTCGTGACCGAGTATGAGAAGCTTGCCGACCCCCGTCTGCCCGCCTGCTCCCGCAAGGCTGGTAAGCTGCTCGAGACTTGCTGCACCATCATGGACCTGAAGGGCGTCGGTATCACCAGCGTCCCCTCCGTCTACGGCTACGTCAAGCAGGCGTCTGCCATCTCCCAGAACTACTACCCCGAGCGTCTGGGCAAGCTTTACCTGATCAACGCCCCCTGGGGCTTCAGCAGCGTGTTCAGCGTGGTCAAGGGCTTCCTTGACCCGGTGACCGTGAACAAGATCCACGTTCTCGGCTCCAACTACAAGAAGGAGCTGCTGGCTCAGGTCCCCGCTGAGAACCTCCCTGTTGAGTTCGGCGGTACCTGCCAGTGTGCCGGAGGCTGCGAGCTTAGCGACATGGGCCCGTGGCAGGAGTCTGAGTGGGCCAAGACCCCCAAGTGGGCTGCCCCGAAGGAGGCTGCTGCTGAGGCTTCTACTGAGGCTGCTGCCGAGAAGGAGGCTGAGGCTCAGGCCACCGCATAGAGGCTTTGTGTCATCCACCGGTTTCGTTTCTTTTTCGTTCTACATCTTGGATCAATATGGTAAAAGCTTCAGGCACTATCTTGCCGATCTATATCCCTTCTTTTGTTTCTAGAACTGTTTTGCTAGGGAGGGGTACTCCGCGGGTGCCTGTCCACTTTTCTTTTATATTTCAAGATACGTGCTGGAAGGGTTGTTGAGAGTTGTTCTCGGGGATTCCGCGGTCCTATTATTATATGTTTTTGCTTTTGGTCGTGTTTGTTTTCCTTTTGCAGTCAGATATCAAACACCATATGAGCGGCGCGAGGTGCTTTTTATAGATTTGGAGCCGGGGCAGTCAGTAATAGGGGACAGAAGATAAAAGTGTTACGTGGTCAGGATGCTCTAGGTAGAACCAGGGTATACACTCATATAGCGTTAGAGTGAACGTTGCAGAGCGTGTCCATCAGATCTTTCATTATTATAAACACATTGTAAACCGATTGGTATCATCCCAAGACCCCTGCAAACGCCAACCCAAACCGATAGCAGAGAAAATAAAGAACGCAGTGATAAGCAGACATGCCTAAACAACCCCTCATTTCTTCTTCTCTCCCTTCTTCTCCACCACCTCGACAGCCCGCCCAGCCCTCTCGGCCTTCCCCAGCGTCGAAGAAAGCGCATTCCCATCCGTCCCATCACCACTCGTGTCCACAGATACCCCTTCACCCTGAAGCCGCAACAACGTCCGCAACGCATCCTCATATACCTCCGCCATCTCCCCACTCCGCCACCTCTCCGCCTCGTTCTCCGTCCCCAGCGAGATCTCCAATTTCGCCCGCGACCTCGTCATCGGCCCCTTCCTTTGAGTCGCTGTCGTTGTGCTCGTGGCCCCCGCATCAGCCATCTCCGTATCCTGTCCCGTACTCTGCTCTTCCTCCTCCTCCTTCATCTCCTCCTCCCCTTCCAAATCCTCTAATTTCTCCTCCTCCTCATCCTCCCTCAACGCCCTCCTCAACTGCTCCGCATACGCCTTCGCCGCCCGGCCCGGCGCATCCCGTCTCAACTGCGCCACCGTCGTCGTCAACGACTCCAATTGCGCATACAGCGATGTTACCCGCGATGCTAGTTTCCCGTCGTACGCTTCGTATTCCACTTGTTCTGTGGGGGCTGTGAAGGCTGCTGGGAAGGGCCATTCGGGCGATGTGGAGTCGAGTCCGTTGATGCTGATGGAGGGGGAGGCGGAGTTGAAGGTGCGGTTTATGTACTGGGTAGATTACAAATGTTCGTCGTTAGACACATTGTGGGATTTATATGTATGATCTGGGCAAGGGTCGTCTTACCTCATCGACTAATTCTCGGACGCGCTCGCGCATGGGATCCGGTCCATCGTTGGGGTTCGCGGATGGAGGTAGGTGGAGGTCGAGTTTTGCTCGTGAGAGCGCGACGGTGTTGGCGTATAGGTAGGTGAAGTCTGCTGGGGATTGGAGTTCGATTTTGCGGTGGTGGTCGGTGGACATTTTTTTTATTCCTCTTTGTGTTTTTGGTGGTGTGGAGGGAGTATGGGTGGTAGTGGTGAGGAGGGAGGAGAATCACGCGTCGTAGAGTTATGTTTGATGATTGTTTGATGCGGAGATACTTAACTTTACGATAACTAGCAACTTATCCCTCTTTAATGCCTAAGGCAACAAGGGACACAACAAGTGAAAGCGTGTGTATATGCCTCAGGCAATATACGGCGTCGATCGCCCCGCAAACGATGTCATCATTGATCGAAATCGGGAAGGTGAAGTTTGAAGTTCCCATTCCCATGCCTTGCTTTTACGAACGAACTACTTAACTTTCTTTTTCTTTCCTATCATCATCTTCTCCCAACCAGGCAGGTTCCGGTGGGTTGTTTCTTGTCGCACCATTCCAATGGGCTAGTCTTTGATCTTAATTCGAAGAAAAAAAAATCTTGTTGCTTTATATAGTAGCCTCTGTCTGCTCGTCCAGGCTCCCATTATTACTTATTTCAATTGGAGAGGTCCCCTTTTAATCTCCAACTAGTCACTTTACTTAGTTGTTTGTTCTTGTCTCACATACAACACTTATTCATTTACTTCTATCCCTGCGGAATGATGGCCTTCTTATTACTGCGATGATCGGATCCCTTTTTTCTACTTTATTTATAATTTATAATTACTTCAAGATCGGTCTCAGCTTCTGATACAGTGGATGGTAAGGCAGACAGGCAGGCACCTACTTACAATGGACATCGACCACTCCAATACAACGACCAGCTCCATCGCCCTCATTGATAACACTGCGCCCCGTCGCCGCCATTCAGAAACTCCCACCGCTACAACAAACGGCGGCAGCCACATCTCCCGAAAATGGACGAAACGGTCAATTCGCGGCGAGCTGAAGAAGCGCAAGTACGCTAAATGGCAACCGGATCGATTGGGGCTTACGACCGATGATGAAGACAATACCAACTACAACAACAATGAAGAGGAGGAAGGCATACCGTCCTCCAGCAGACGACCCTCCGAAAGACCAGAACCGTCAGACCTCTTTACTACAGAAACAGCAACCACCACGAGCCCTCCCCCATCGCAATACCAAAGTCGAAGTGACAGTCCCAGCCAACAACAACAACAACCCTCCCCCCCTTCGCAGGATGTAAGCGCCACGGATTTCGCCCCAGAAAGCAACACCCTCACCACCACCACTACAACTACAGGGGCTAACGCCCCCAAACTCACCGGCCTAAAACCCAACACCGAGCTCGACATCCTCTACGAAAACCAACGCGGGTGGTTCTTCTTTGGCATCCCGCTCTACTCACATAGCTCCCTGCTCAACTTCGACCCCTCCGCCTGGCAGACCGCCGACCTGCGCGACAGTCCCGTGGACATCACGAACGCGCAAGTGCCCGACCCCAGCTGGGTGTGGGCGTGGCGGTCCTGGTACGTCGATATGTCCGGCGACGTGGACGACCAGGGATGGCAGTATTCGTTCTCGTTCAAGTCGACGGCGTGGCATGGGTCGCATCCGTGGTTCCATTCGTTTGTGCGCCGTCGCAGATGGGTGCGGGTAAGGACGAAACGGTTGGTGGATAGACATGGACGGACGGAGTTGGAGATGGCGCATAGGTTGAATGAGGATTACTTCACGATTCACTCGGGGAAGAATAAGAAGAAGAGGCCGGTTAGTGAGGTCGGTGGGGGTGGGTATGGGGCTACGAGTTTGGGTCGGACCACGACTGCGACGACTTCTAGGGAGATGGAGGAGGAGGAAGGGGCGCCGGTAGAGGAAATAGCAGATATCCCGGCGTTGATGCACGCGTTGAGAGTAGCGATTGTGGATCGCGAGAAGGTGGATGCGTTGGATCGGTTCGTCGACGAGGGCGGGGAGGAGTTGTTTTATTTGGATGAGAAGGTAGTCCCCCCCCTATATATCATTACCCGTTCCCTGCAGATATCCCCATCCAGAAGGAGCAATATGCTAATTGTGATAATCTCATGAATATCCAGATCCCCGAAATCATGTCCATGTTCGTCTTCCAAGCCTCCCGCTGGCACTTCGTCCTCCACCTCACCGACGTCGTCGAGTCCCTCTCCCAACAACTCTCCTCATCCAGCGGGGACACCGAAGCCACCGAGCTGCAGCGCAAGCTGAATCATCTCCGAAAGGCCACCGAAACAGCTAGACGCCATCTCACGGGCCCGGGGGTCCTGCGAACCGAGAACCGGAAATCGAGCATGGAGATGCTGGATTTGACACCCGTTTCGAAGCGCGGGAGTCTGTTGGCGAGATACTCTGGCCGGTTCGAGTTCAAGTCAATGGATGATGGTGGGGAGATTAAGGGGATTCCTAAGGAGGCGGAGGTAGGTAGGGAAGGGCATATTTTTCAGTATTCTTCTTGATTATGGTGGTTTGTTTGGATGGGGGGTGGAGTTTGGGGTTGGGTTGGGTTAGTACTGCTTGGTTAGCGTAGGAAACTGTATCATTATCCAGCTGTTTATTGTTGATGTGTATTCATGTCATATAAATCATCGGCAACAGCTGATAACTATTGCAAGAGTAGATGGACTAGATGTCATACGGAGTAAATGCTTGGCACCGCGGAGGTGCGGTAAAAATGCCAACCACGACCGCCTACCTACCGCCTACCAACCCCGGCAAACCACCCCAACCCAACACCTAACTTAACTAACAGTAATAATAACTTTTTTGGCTCCGAAGCTCCCCTGCCTCTTCTTCCCTCGGCCATTCCGATCTCTCTACGACCACGACCCCGACCACGGCCACGCCTCCCAAGTACCCACCCCCCGCTTGGTTGGTGTGTCACTCCGATCCCACATGTTATCTCGTGGTCGACCGTGTCTGAAAAGACGTAGTCTATCTACCGTCTTAGACACCGTTGCGGCTAGTCCCGAAGAACCTCTCCTATTCCTGTACCCTCGCTGGGTGGGTTCGGCTGTACGACAACACCGGAGTCTTGTTTCCTCGTCAGGTCCTGCGCCGTGTGGAAATGGGAATGTATATAACGCTGCTGCTCGGAGGAGGACGGTAGCGAAGCCGCCACCGGCGGGACGGAAGCTCTCGTTTGGGAGCTCGTCGAGACGGTGGGTTTCGACGACGGCGGCGGAGGCTGCTGTGAAGACGGAGGTAAAGCAGGATGTTGTTCCGCCTGAGCAGGGGAAGTCGGCAGCGGCTCCGCAGAAAGGGAAACGTGGTGAAGAGAATGCCGACACCGGACCGCCTGCATCTATCTATAACCAATTAGACAATGACCCGGAAACCGAGGTGAAGAGCGAACGACACGTTTTCAATATCTTCTCCGATTTACAGACGCGACCTGTGCAGCCGACGACGGGCCGGAAGGGTATGAGATCGTCGGCTGGTGAAACGCCCGCTATTGCGCTGAAGCGACTATCGCACCGCGACCGACGGAAGTTGAGATATCGGCTGTTCTTGACGAAGCAGAGTCAGGGTCGTGATAAGGGAAAGAATAACCAGTGGAATAAGTGGACGAAGATCCGGGAGATGTTGGAGGAGATGCATGAGGATACGCATGTTTGGGCGAAGAAGGGTGTCAAACAGAAGGAATTGCTCGTGCCGGAGGAGACGATCGCGCTGTTGGCCGGCGTCACGGACATGGCGTTGAAGGAGAATGTTTGGTATGTGCCGGTGCATAATGGGTGCAAGGTGCATGTGCTGCGTCCGTTGCAGAGCCAGGGTCGGTTTCGAAGAGTGATTCTGTCTGGCTCGGAGCGGGTGGTTGAGTTGGTCAGCGATAGGATTGCGCAGGCGAGGAAACTGCAGGAGCAGAGTGATCCTCTGGTCGATATCCAAATCCCACTTTTCCCGATCATCCCGTCTATTGAAGCGCTGAAGCGTCAGGGTGCGCCCGTGCCGTTGGTTCGAGGTGTATGGGATATACAGTCGGCTGTCAAGCAGGCCGCGAAGTTGCATATGGTTCTACCTGCTGGGAAGAATTTGTCTGGAATTCGGGACTTCGCGGAACATGTGGAGGAATTGACGAGGTCGAAACCTTCGTATAACTCGAAGATTCCCTATTCGCACCAGAAGCAGGTGGCACGGGCCCTTGTGCAGCTGTTCCGGAATGAGGCATATTCCAGCTTTATGTCGACGGCGGCGCTGAATCGAGCGCTGTCATATCTGCTCGACCATGAGTTTCTGAACGCCGCCCGCGACATCTTCCTCAAGTCCGAACACCTTGCGACGGTGGATACCTTTAATATCCTCCTGAAGTCTGCGGCTAAGAGGCAAGACCTCCGCTTCTTCCGTCAGTTCTTGCTTGCCATGTCTCGACTGAGCATTCGGCCTGACCCGAACACATGGCTCACCCTGCTGGATTGCCTGGTTGCTCCCAAGGCGAAAGCAGATCTCGTCACGTATATGCTGCAGCGCGGGTACCTGGAGAACATGGGTGCGATGCGGACGGCGCTACACCTGACCCTGCCCAACACGTTCCGAGCACACTTAGAAAGTGGCAAGAGCGTGGATTCATTCATCAGGCAGACCGCCGACTCCTGCGGAGATAGCTGTTTCGCTCCATCTCTGATCAGCCAGATGTTCGGTGTCATCGTCCGGCTGAAAGACTTTGCTGCCCTGGACCGGTTATTTGACATCTGCAAGCAGAACGACCTAACCTTCAACAGTGCTACCATCACCCAAATTCTGTCTCTGTTCCGAGCAGACATGCCCACCGCTCTGCGGTATCTCTTCCGATGCCTTGAGCGCCCGGAAACGAAGCTCGAACGGCACGCATGGGAGCGACTCTTCCTGGTCGCTTTCAAAGGCCAATACTACAACATCTGCCGGGTCCTCTGGAGGTACGCGTGCATGTCCGGGAACGTAACATACAAGATGAAGCGCACGGTCGTGACTTCCTTGATTCGCAATGTGCCCCGCAAGCCCGAGACCAATGTTCACACGATCTGGGATGTGAGTGCGGGTAAAGTCATCGTAGGACTGAATCTGCACCGTCCCGACCATAAGCTCCAGACCACCGTGCTCGACAAACTACCCCGGGAGTATCGCACCAACCCCATCGCCTATTTGAGTTCAGGCTATAAGCCCAGCGGCGAAGAGCGGGAGCAGCAGATCCAAGTGGCCTCTGCGCTCACGCAGCATGATATCGAGATCGGTTCCTGGCATCGCCCGCAGTTTCCTCTGCTGATTATGTTGGAGGCCGCCTCGGTCTTGGATCAAGAGTGGCGGAAGGTGCCGCGGCCGGTACACTGGCTGGTCCAGAATGCCATTCGCGTGCCGGTGAGGAAGTCGATGTATCCGGCTTGATCTGTTCCCTTGTTATTTGCTCGATTGTGGCTTCACCATGGCCCTGTTATACATACAACATCTTGTACATTATGCCCTCCCTCCTATTCCACCCCACATCAGATCACATAACACTCTGTACATAGACCTGGAACCACCCCACCATATAGAAACCCAACAGCAATAGATTGTATCTATAGTAATCCACAACCCAACCCCGCACACATGCAATGCGATGCAAGCAGACCAAACCAGACCAACAAATCCACATATATATCTTCATCATAGCATAACATAGCATAGCATAGTCATTACAGTCATTCACATCCATCCAAGAAGGTAGAAAGGGGAAAAGGTGTCCAAAAAGAGTGAAGGTAGGGTAGAGATATAACCTCTACCACTTCCCATTTTCATGCGTCAACGCCGGCTCCGGCGCGGTCACCGCCGTGTCCGTTCTATCCTCAATCAAGGGGTAAGGCGGCCCTGTTTGCTGAGCATACGGATCCAAATTCGTCCGCATCGACCCAACCCCTTCCTTCAAGTACAGCACAAGGCGATACGCCGAGTTGCCATTCAAGTAGTACCGATGCAGACGCTTACTCCGCAGGAACCCGAGTCGCTCGTAGAGTTTTATCGCCGCGGTGTTGGTGGTTTCGGTTTCAAGCACGATCTGCAACCAATGGAGCGTTAGTGGAACGTGCACATGCATTTAGCCATGGGGAACCTTGGGGAGGTAGGGATTTACCTCATCTGCCCCTCTCTCCACCATGGCATCAATGGCCATTCGAGCCAATTTCGTGGCTATCCCCTGGCCCCGATACTCCTCGCGCACGGCCAACATGGCGATGTATCCGCGTAAGGGGCCCCCGCGATGCGGCTCCAGTTTGCTCACGACGACGCCGACCATTGGTGAGGAGGATTGGAGCTCGGAGTTGTTGTCGTCCATGGCCATGAAGCAGAGATCTCCCCATTGGTAGAGGAAGTAGCGGTAGACATAAATACTGTAGGGTTCGGAGAGGTCTTTGGAGATTAATTGGCGCATGGCGGGGACGTAGGTGTCTTCGTGGGCGGCATTGTAACGGATATAGCGGAGGGGAGTAGTGGTGGTGGTGGTGGTGGTGGTGGTGGCAGTAGTGGTATTATTTGTTGTTGTGGGAGTGGTGGTAGCATCTGTAGTAGAAGAATTGGAAGTCATTGTGGAGAGGATGAAGGACTCGATTCAGAAGAGAGAGAGCAGGGCATGAATGGCGGAGAGAAAAGGGAAGCCGAGAATAAAAAGGTGATGACGTCCCGCACATGTGATTTTCCGGCGGTGCCTGAATTGGGACGGATTCGGTTTTCTTCATGTCAAACTCGGTTATTTTTGGCTCAAACCTTCTTTTTTTTCTCCTTTCTCTTATGATTCTGCTTTGACGTGAACTCCTTCTTCTCTTTGCTTTCCCGGCTTCTTACATGATTTCCGTCGTCTAAGTACAGCATGCTCCGCCGTCGTGTGGCCAAGGACAAGGACGGTGCGTCCGCATCGCCGTCCCCGTCCGACTCCCGCGACATCCCCGACTCGACTGCGTCGGCGCAGAAGAAACCCAAAGGAGAGTCGTTCGTCACCAAACCTCGGAGTAAACGGCGCAATGGTCTTATCTTCGTCCTGGGTGGCTTGTTTGGTGTCCTCGTGGCCGTCCTCTTCGCCAACCAGCAGGATGTGATTAGTCTGGATAGCATAATGGATCTGAACTTGGAGTCGTTGATGGATGTTATGCCTCAGGGATTGCTCTCGGATGTCAGGGAATTCACGGTACGACCCAATTGCTCATGAAACGACTTGGATATATCAATAGGACACACCCGTATACTGACACCCCGCGCAGCAACATGAACGCGACACCGTCAACTACGACTCCTTCTCCGTCGGTCTGCACCTCCAAGCCGAAGGCGTTCACGCCAAACACCCCATTGTCATGATCCCCGGCGTCATCTCGACCGGCCTCGAGAGCTGGGGCACCGACGCAAACTCCCGCCAGTACTTCCGTCGCAGACTCTGGGGTAGTTGGAGTATGATGCGCGCACTGGTCCTCGACAAGACCGAATGGAAGAACCACATCATGCTAGACAAGGAAACCGGCCTGGATCCCCCCGGCATCAAGCTCCGCGCCGCGCAGGGCTTTGATGCTACCGACTTCTTCATCACCGGCTACTGGATCTGGAACAAGATCCTCGAGAACCTCGCAACCATAGGCTACGACCCGACCAACGCCTTCACCGCCGCCTACGACTGGCGCCTCTCGTATCCCAACCTCGAGCGTCGCGACCAGTACTTCAGCCGACTGAAATCCTACATTGAGACCGCCGTCCAGGTCGGCGGCGAAAAAGTCACCCTCGCGTCACACAGCATGGGCTCACAGGTGGTCCTGTACTTCCTCAAATGGGTCGAGCACCCGGACCACGGCGCCGGCGGCCGCGACTGGGTCAACAACCACATCGCCAACTGGATCAACATCAGCGGATGCATGCTGGGCGCCGTGAAGGGCCTAACGGCCGTCCTCTCCGGCGAGATGCGCGACACCGCCCAACTCAACGCCTTCGCCGTCTACGGGCTCGAAAAGTTCCTCTCCAAGGAAGAACGCGCCGAGATCTTCCGCGCCATGCCCGGCATCAGCAGCATGCTTCCCAAGGGCGGCGAAGCCGTCTGGGGCAACGCAACCTGGGCCCCGGATGACCTGCCCGACCAGTCCCAGTCCTTCGGCACCGTGCTCAACTTCCGTGAAACCAACTCCTCCCACACCAGCAAGAACATGACCGTCACCGAAAGTCTCAACTACCTCTTCGACGAATCCGAGTCCTGGTACCGCGACCAGGTGCTCAGCAGCTACTCCCACGGCGTGGCTCACACAGCCCGCGAAGTCGAAGAGAACGAAAACAACCCCCGCACATGGCTCAACCCCCTCGAAGCCCGGCTCCCGCTCGCCCCGGACCTCAAAATCTACTGCTTCTACGGCGTCGGAAAACCCACCGAGCGGAGCTACTACTACCAGGAAGAACGTGACCCCCTGGTCAATCTAAACGTCAGCATCGACACGACAGTAACCAACAACGACGGCGTCGATCACGGCGTCCTCATGGGCGAGGGCGACGGCACCGTCAATCTCCTGAGCACGGGCTACATGTGCGCCAAGGGCTGGCGCATGAAACGGTACAACCCTGCCGGGGTACAAGTCAAGGTCTTTGAGATGCCGCATGAACCGGATCGCTTCTCGCCCCGTGGTGGTCCGAATACAGGTATGCCCCAACCCCCCTTAGCATCTCCCTTTCCACCCTTCCGGAGAATTATTTTCTGATATGAGAGAGTATATAGGCGACCACGTCGACATCCTCGGCCGCGCATCCCTCAATGACCTCATTCTCCGCGTAGCAGGCGGCCAAGGAGACCAGATCGAAGAGACGTTCGTCTCGCGGATTAAGGAGTACGCGGATCGGGTACAGGTTTTTGATGATGAATGAATGAGATAGATGTATTGTAATGTGAGTAGAGGGCGTTTTTTTTTTTTTTCTTTCTTCTTCTTGTCTTTCCTTGACTTTATCGGGGATTACATACCTATTATTACATAGTACCTACTATACTATACTACACTATACGATACTATATACCTATGTTATATGTGTGAGATAGTGGTGGTGGTGGGGTATGCTATGTTCATTATAGATAGATAGATTTGTGAATCTTATGACTGTCAACCTGTGTATCTTTTATTTGTTTTGACAGGGGTTGAGTTGTAATCTGTCTTATCTGGGGAGGTTGTTTATGATATTAATAAACATTATTTATTCCCTTGTGTCTTGTGGAGTGACTAGGTTGTATGGTTAATTCTGCGTGGGATACATTAATCAATCAATCAATCTTGCATGTGATCTGATCTCGAATTTATCTTTATCGCAAGAACATGGTATAGACAGATAAGATAGTAATTTAATATAGTGGTTTACTTCTAAGCTACATACGGCTAGACTGAAGAAAAAAAAGAAAAAAAGGGCAAATACTTCCAATAGGAGCATAGCATAGTAGTCATTCAAGAAGTTCCTTAAGAGACTTGAAATGTATACAGTAGAAACAAAGAGGAAAATAGAATAAAACATATATGATACAAGCATTCATAAATCATTACGCTACCTGATTATAATTAAGAATAGGTCTTGCTAATGGATACTTTCGCCCATCCAATCAAACCACCCCTTCCCTTATCCCGTCACACGCAGCCGCAGCTATTAATGAATTAGGTCATAGGAGCGAGCGGGCAGTAAAGTAGAGAAATGGTTCTCTTGCATCGATTGATACCAGAAAACCACACAACTTAGGGGACACAGGAGGTAGAGTAGTCCCGTGCGAACGGAATTAATTAAAAGGTGTAGGATATGATGGGGTGGGTGACGTGTTTCCATAGCAAAGCGAATCAACAAAATCCAGGCACACGTGTTGTTCGGGAAAGATGCCTCCGTCAACATCTATATTCCCGCGTCCCCTTCCTCGTGGGTGCGTGCGTCGGGCTTCATTGCGGCTTCGTTCCCCTTTGCGGAGAATGAGCAGCCCGTGTGAGCACGGCCCTCCGTATAACAAACAATAAAAGTCTCTGGTGCGCAAACGAGACCGTAATACAAAGGTTCATCATAACCCCTCTGTCTATATGCCAATGCAATGGTCATTAAAATAAAAAAAGCATTGAATCCCTTGAAAGCACAGCGAATGAGGTGCAAGCAAGTTGGGCGCCTCAATCAACTTTTTCTTCATTGAGTTCCCAATCCCAGGCGCCAGTGGTGTGAGCGATCGACACGAAGATAAAATATGTACCTGGCCGAGCAAAAGAAGATGAAGGTAAAAAGCTCGACCAGCTGGTGAAAAGCGAAAGACTAAAGTAGGAAGTAAACGAGTGTGGTCGTCCTGGTTTGTCCAGGCGAGATGTAGAAAGCGAATGTCTCCAACGAGGGCATCAGGGGTTGCACGACCGGATGGGACGCGGTGCTGTGCAACACTAAGCCTTCGGTATTAATATTATCGACGGAGCTTCGAGGAGGTCGGGCTGCAGAATCATGCGGCAACGCAGCCCAGAAAAGTGTGCGGTATGATGTACAGTTAGGTCAAGACGAAGAAATAAAACATAGCAGTATCCAGGGTGACCAATCCAAAACGGAAAATCGAAACTATCCGACCTGGTCTGCGAAATAAAAAGCGGTATTAAAGATATTATGTGTCGAAATCGGCTCAATGCAATAAACCCAGCATGTCGTCAAATGTACTAACGCCGTTCGTAAATAGATGCAAGAAGTGGATGCTTTATATGCAGGGAGGTGGGTGCAAAATGGCGGTCGACTGGCTTAAGCACTGAGCATATGTCTGCCAGACTCGACATCGGCGATGGGCGACGCCAAAGACTCTCCTTCCCAGGTGTAGTGGTCGTCCACCGGGCTCAGGGAGCCAGAAGAGATGGAGGATGACGATCCAACCGTCCACTCATCGCTGTCAAGGTTGAAGTCGCCGTCGTAGGCAGCCAAGTCGTAGCCATATTCGCGAGCAGAGTCTCCGATCTCCACGTAGTCATAGTCCCAGCGGAAAGTCTTGTCGCTCTGGACGCGCGGGAGGAATCGGGTCTTGGCGAAGTAGAATGCAACCGTAGCCAGGAGGCCACCACCGACCAAATCCACTGCATAGTGGTGCGACAGGTACATGGTTGCCCACCACATCCACAGGGTGTAAGTCACGAACAAGGGCTTCAGCCGCGGGAAGACATGGCTCATGAACAAAGCGGCCAGAGTCGAGTCCGCAGCGTGCAGAGAGGGGAAAGCACCGAACACGACAGGGGACTGCCTGAAGCCCGAGGTGTACAGGTCGATTCCGAAAAGCTTGTCGATGCGAGCAAGACCCGCGGGGTTACCCGGCATGGAGTAGTCGGCCGGTGCCAGCCCGTAAAGGTTCTCGTACCACGGAGGCGAGCAGGGGAAAAACAGCTGGATGGCGACAGCAGTCATGCTGATGTAACCGAACGTCCGTGCAAAGAGGGGAGTCGTGCCAGGAGGACCGAAAATGAACATGATGAGCGAGCAGACAAATGGCGCGCCATAGTGACAAATGCCATAAGGCAGCCACGCCAGCACGTCCAAGACAACGTTCTGATGAGCAGACAGAATGTTGCTGATGTTCGCTCCGTAGAGGATGTTTTCCAGGGCCGGAAGCACGCGGACCCAGATAGCCGGGCGCCAATCGCTTGGAACGAATCTATTTCAGACAGCGTCAGTTCCCAAGTTTCTCTCAACACTCCGGCATACTGCGATCTGAAAGGGTGGTTGACTTACTGGCAGGCGTAGAAGAAGATCAGCCACCCCGCAATTGGAAGGAACGGCAAGAAGAATTGGCGTGTAATCGGGAGTAGGAGAGAAAGGAGAAGTAGGGTAAACATCGCCGTCTTCCCCAAAGGCCCAGGAGATCCCATCACACTCAGGGAGAAGATCAGAAGGATCAGCAGGAGCAAGTATTGAAAGTCATATAGCGTCCAACGATGGCTCTGCAGTGATCGGAGCGTATCCATGGGCGAAAAGGACGTTTGCAGAGACGATATCGAAGATGTCGGAGAAAGCCTGCTGCGAAGCTTGGAGCGAATCTTCCGTCGCATGCGATGCGGGACGAGGAGCTGGATCGACCGCCATGGTACCTGGATCTGAAGCTTGCCGAACTGATTCTGCGTGCGGTCCTTCCAAGAAGGAAGGGTGGAATTCATCTCGGCGGCTAGTCACGTCTGGAAACCCCCGTGGAATCTTCGATAGTCAGGAAATCCCAGCACTTTAGGCGTAGCTGAAGGGAAGAATGTCGCCAGTCTTGAGGTTCGAGATGGTCAAAGGAAGCGCCCGGCGGAGTCGGCGGAAAGGGGGATTCGGGGCGTCAACGTGACAGAAGCTGAAAGGGGCGGCGCCTGGAACAAAACGTTTCGATCGCTGGCTGGCTCAAGGCCCGACAGGCGTTTGGTGAAGGCGGAGAAATACCAGATTGGAGGGATCCAGTAATGAAGTGGAAGCGCAGGCTCCGGTCTCCAGCGGCCAAACGAGGATATTCGGGGACGGTCACGTTGCAAGGGTTACTCTGACGCAAGGCGGACAGTAAGGGCGAGAGAGGAAACCAAGAACGAGGGAGACGTGTTTGCGAGGGGCGCAAATGGCCACGGAGCCGGAGGGTCGACGAAGGAAGAGAGATTGGGGAGAAAGAGGAGGAGGAGGAGCGGAAGTATAGGCGGGAGGAATGGAAGGAAAAGAAAAGAAGAAACGGAAGAGAAAGAGGAAGAGAAGAAGGGAACAATGGATGGGATATGAGGATTTTGCAGGTTCTCGATCAGCAAGACAGACGACGGGGCGGACGGCGACGGGTACGGGGGCTTACGGGGCCTGACTGGGAAGTCGTACTCGTATTACCGGTTTGGCCCCGTATCATGTCGTCACTGCTATCCCTAATCAGGGTCGTCCGGGTAAAGCCACTAGCCCGCTTTTAGTCATGGGAAAAGGAGGCCTTCCCCTGTTGGCTCTAGCTCGCATCGGTGGTGCCTCGGTGCGCTGGACAGGCAGATCCGAGGTGCCTGAGAGAACCAAGGTCCAACCTTTTTCATATTGCAGAAATTTTCTTCATGGTCGGGCAACGGAGTCCGCTACAACCGAACTGCGGGTGAGGCTAAAAATCGAAAAAGATGGGTACAAACAAGCATGAGACTTGTCTTGTTCTGCCTGACAAGGCATAATGTAATGTAAACGGATCCAAACAGCAGCTCTCGGAGAAGTCGGGATATACTACGGAACATGCAGGCTAGTAGTTACTACTACGGATTTTGGCTGACACCGAGTAGCCGGAGACACAAGACATAAATCTTCTCCGCAAGGAGTGACCTATGAGACACGCTCGCTGGTGACACGCAGGTTCCAAATGAATCTTACACATCACATTAATATAATTAAGATAGTGAAGAGAGGGGGCAGGAGTCTCGAGGGGAATGGAATAAGCAAACCTCAAAATCCAAATAAACAATGAAAAATATCACTCAGCGAGACGCCCAATTCAGACCATCCCAGCCAAACTTCCGGACGCTCATTTCATGGGATTCCGGACTGCCCCTGATGATTGGTCTTGGAAGCTCCACCCGCAAGCCATCCGCAGCCAATTGGAAGCAGTGGATCTCCAGAACCAATTTCGCTTAACCCACAACGGTCTCACAGTCAGCAGCATCCGACCAAAGAAATCACCGATTACCCTGCAGCCAAGACCCGCTGTCCCTGAATAGTCTGGTTGGTCACAATATCATCCTGCGCATTATGCGCATTATCAAATCTCCTCCTTCTTACCCTGCGGAAGCTGGGGCACGATCGGACCCGGCATCGACACGATGCCATGTTGCTGGTGTGGGTTTTCGTACCTGTCTAGCTAGCTGGCTGACCGGCTGGCAAGGCTTATACGGAGTCCATGTGCCGGGATTGCCGTGTGAATTCCACTTTCGAACAATCGGAGGGTGTTGGCAAGAGCCCATTCCTCCCCCGGATATCAATCGGTAATCTAAACTTCCGGATCCCGCTTTGCTTCATAAGTAGATAGTACTAGCTAGTAGTCTGGGCTCAGAAGACTCGAAAATTCGAATCTTGACCTTTGTCCAAACAGAGTAGCTAGCGGCGATGGAGCTCAGACGGATAGACAGGACCGTACGACCCATGACTGGGTCAAGCAGCTCGGACGATAGCCGCGTGCCCAGCCCGACCTGATATTTGCTATCTAGACTAGCTATACAGTGATCAGCCAACAGGTGCTTTTTGTTGAGGGATTGTCCAGTGGCGCGCCCCCTCCGTCCTGCACAAAAGTCTAACAGGGCTAGTCGCTCAACCAGCCATCTTTCTTTCAACACGAAACAGCCTGCGCCTGTCATATGCCCGATCTAACGCTCTCGAGGCACGCACTGCTGCTGCTGCTGCTGCTGTAAGAAAAAAGCGCGCGTTGATGAGAGGGACCACGCATGCGCCTCCCCCTCCGTCATCCGCTAAATTACTACCTAGTAGTACCTACATAGTAGAGACAGTTACTTGCTCCATAGTTACCTAATAACTAAGGTGCTAGCTTAAGGGGACACAGACATCGACGATGAATAATTAAACCTCCGTGTTCTAGCTAACTAAAGTCACTAAACTATTAGTTATAGGGGACATGACATTTTCAGGGTCAAGGATAGGCAATGATGCGCAAGTCTATGGGAGTCTAAGCAGCAGTCTAGTAGGGAATTATGTTGTATTGGGCACACGAGTAGAAAGAAAGCTGGAAGCGCCGGGACACCCATTACCGTCTGGTATGGTATTGTTGGCATACCATACGTATGGTACGCGGGCTCCATACCATAGTTGGAATACCTCGAGATGGGGTGGGAAGATCACGGCAAGCCGCGCCGGGCAGAGATGATCAGTTCACATCCGAGTAAAGAAGAGAGTAAAAAACATCACACTCACTGGTAGGCTTTTTCTTGGTGTGAAACTCTCTGCAGTAGTTAGTTTGGAAGTCTGGGGATCTAAGTGGCAGCTGACCATGGCACACGGCAGATTACTGCATCCATCGTGATGATGCGGGGAGGGTGGACGCCGGCGCTTCACTTCAACTGTGATGATTTCTGGCAGCTTCATTATTGAGTTGTCTATCTGTGTAAGAAGTAAGATATAGTAATATAATGCGTTGGGGGAGCACAGCGCTGAATGAAGGTATGGTTTCAGAATGCGGCGTCATGAGTTAGTTTTCGCCCCAATTTACTTTGATGACAATCTCCATCGTGGTCGTGGCCGCGTTAATTACTTTGGTTACTTTACTTACCTCAGTATGTTACTTCTTGCATCGTTTGAATTCCGCTGATTCAGCGTCAGGTGATTTTTATTTCGGTAACAAGATAGATACATATTGGGAACACTTTACGAGGGCACGGGTCCAGCTTCATTTCGGAGGCTCAGAGAGCACACCTTCTTCTTACGTCGCACACCGGGCAGTGCTTTTCGATAGTTACCTTGATAGATTCGTTGCTGGGATTAATGGTGAGCTAAGATTAAAGGACGAAGGAATGCCGCAGTCTAATTCCAGCCGCATAGGCAGCAAGCAACCCCAGAATGGAGGTATACCTTGCGAATCAGAAAAGGATGCGAGAACAATAGGATAATAGTAATACTACTAGAGGGGGCAGTGAACGTGTCTCATCTATTCTTACAAATTAACTATCAGAAAGGGTCCGATATTGAAACAGAAAAGAAACCCTTTTTTCTCCCTCCCCTAAATCCAGGGATATTTCTCGACAGCAAGCTCGTATTCGGACTTGCTGTGATGGCTGAGAGTTGACGGTTGCCTGGCCGTGAGTGGATCGGCATAAGCTTGGGCCAACACAACGCGACCACCGCCCGACGCCGAGCCGTGGCTTGGACCAGAAAGATCATCATCATCACTACTTCAATTTGGTTGAGATATTCAACGTCAGGGATGCATAGGGGGGGTACCCTACAACGGATTGGAGGAGGTGACAGCTAACCTTCGATGTCTCGAAGCAAGCAAGAAAGTAACAGAAGCATTTGTCCCCGCTTCGCTTCTTGTTGCATCATGGACATTCGGTTTCCGAGGGCAGAAAACATGGGGTTCAACGTCGTATACATCATAGTACATCATGGAAAGCCGAGACAACCGTGGGCGGAGTTCCAGCCCATCAGCCACAATTGACTCGAAATCTGGTTTTCTTTTCCTTGTAATCCGAGCTTCTCGAATGTCTCCCACATTATTGATGGATATCGATCTGACATCAGGAACGAGCAGTGAGTTGAGTGAGTGAGTGAGCCTTGCATTCGTTTGGAGTGCAAGTAAGGATCCGTACATACATACCCATTTTACTTACATACAACAATACAGCATTACTTTCTATCATTTCTTCCTTTACTTCTCTCAAACCAAACTCAGGATGGGGTTTTTTTTTTTCGTTGACCGCCGCCCGGTCGGCAGCTGCAGGAGCCCAGCCCCATAGGATCACCTGATGTTCAAGCTGTTTTTTTCTTCTTTTGCTCGTGCCATCCGATGGCACGAATCAGACAGCCACTTCATCTGCAGGGTGGTCCGGGCAATGAGGTCATGCCGCATGCCGTTCCGCTATGATGTTCGTTGTTTAAATCATTTCAGTTGCTGCCCGCATGCCACTCGTCCGGTGGTCAAATTAACTCTTGGATCGCCTCCAGGATATACAGTGGTGTCTGGTCGGGTATTGCTTTCCCTAATGGATGGATAAATTACAGGTGATACGCAGCAATAGTATACTGTGTTTATTATAGACTACCACTACGGAGTAGTTGATTCTCTCTCTCTCTCGCCGGAAGATCTACACTACCAAGGTAGGTAACTCCATCTACTATCACAGTACATACATAAGTAGTTACTTAGTAGTAAAGTATACTTAGCAAGCCAATCACGACACAATGTCAACACTAGCACTGCCTTGCGCTGCGGTGCACTGGCACTGGGCTTTGTAACAGCCTGATGGATTTACTTACCCACATCATCAACCCACCCACAAGGCTTCACTCATTCATGAGTTCTCAACATCTGCAAACATTCTATCTAAACCATCCCAGGTACAACTAATTGTACAACCCAGGATACCTCGTAGATATTTACTCCACAATGCGGCTCAAAGCCATGCTCCCTCTTCCCTCCCCCCCATTCCACCCCTTTCAACCCGCGAAACGATGAAACATACCTACTGTACTCCCGAAGGAACAGTAGATAAAATGGAATGCTTCTAAGTTCTCACCGGGGAGAAAAATCAAGCCAAAGCGTGGCTAACGGTGGGGAAACGGAGTACGTAGTAGTTGAGAACCGGCATGTTGTTTCAGCCCAATTGATCCGATCGACGAGGATTGGAATGCCAGTGCACCCTTGAGCCTTACCGGCCTTTAGCCTTTCTTTGTATTACTTTTATCTCTCTTTTTATTTTTTCTCGGTTATACTTGTATACTTTTTTTTCTACTTCTCGATGGATAGTGATCTGCCAACCTGCCAGCCTGGCTGGGCTATGCCGAGTCGCAGTGCAGATCAAGGTACGGAGTTCCTACGTAGCAGATGACTGGATGAATGTTGTCGATCTGCTTTGATCTGGGGAATGCAGGCACAGCCACTGCTTACTCTTTAGTAGACCGGTGTCACTGCCACTACTACTAATTGGGGGAGGTGCTAGGTACCAGCGTCTAGTCGATTCTAGGTGGCATTGTTTGCTTTGTTCTGTGTTCTGTTTGCTTGTTTAACGCTTGCTCGCTTACTAGTTGCAGTGATGGATCTATATTTGGGGGTATAAGGGACTACTGTATGTATAGTGGTTATATATAGTATCAGGTCTTTGTGAGAGATATGGGGAAGAATGATTGAATTGGTGGTGCCTAGTATAATTGGTATTGTATGTTGTAGAGTATGTATGTATTCAGTAAATGTTGGTAATGGGAGAGGGAGATACCAGGTAGTACTGCTAGTATGTTGCGAGGGTATTTTTGGAATGCTGGTTTATCGATCATGAACAAGTAAGAGGTGTGGTGATGGATGGGGTATGATGTTGCCTCAGGTTGGAGGGAGGATGTAACTGCCTGAGGTTGCAGTGAATGGTTGTGGGTGCCTTGCTTGGGGGGACGTTTGCAGGGCTGACGATTCTGGGAAGATTTGCTCTAATGGTTGTGTGGGCTGATGTAGTATTCGAGAGATTCGATGTACTATCAACTTATCTGAAACCATCCCTTGATTTAATAGATCTATGTACATGTCCCGAATAATGACCCTAACAACGCCGAAGATAATACCATTTTGAGCTCTGGTCATCCCGCCAAAAACGCCATTTTTAACAATCATGTCGTGAATCGAACCGGCCATCGTGCTTGGCTAATGCTCATGCCCATGAGAGTCTGCCAGCATCTGGAATCCCTTCACCAGCCCCATTGCAGAGCCTGCTGCAACACCTCCGACTAGAACCATCTGCAAGCCGCCAATGACGCCGCGTCTGATGTTCCGATATCCCTTCCATCCACTCACAAAGCATGTCTTGCCGTATCCGAACAGAAACAGAGCAACGGCCATCGTGGCGATTGACCAGCGCAGAGCAGAGAGTACATCATGAGGCCCAACGAAGAAGTAGGGCAAGAGTGGCACGAAGCCACCGATGAAGTATCCCAGTGCAATGGTCAAGGCGCAGATGAAGGCACGAGAGCCAGAGGGTTCTTGGACGGTGTGATGGAAATTCATGAGGAAGGAGGGGAGGTTAGGGGATGAGGAGAGGTGTCGCGTGAGCTCTCCCACAAGCTCTGCGGGGAGATCATAGGGCGCAAAGACATCGGAGATCGTCTCGGTCACCGAAGCGGGGTCAGTCAGGATCTCTTGCTTCGTTTCTTTCAGGGTTGCGCGGTAGGACTCCCTGGAGTCCGGTTAGCTTTATCCGCTTCTTTCCTCCTCTTACGTGGAAAAAGTTGAAGAATACTCACTCTTCGCTCTTTGCACCCAAGTAGCCTCCCAGTCCCATGGAGATGGCTCCTGCAATGAGTTCGGCCATGCCGCCAAAAACCACGACCCTGGTGTCTCCCAGAGCAGATAAGCCTGCGGTTAGAGCAAAAGGAACCGTCATGCCGTCGGAGAGACCGATAATAGCGTCGGAGACGATACGTCCGTCAACAATCTTGGACTCCTTCTTCTCCGCTTTTTCCCGGCAGACAGACCGGGATGAGGAAGACTCGCTGTCGTCACCATTTCGAAGGGAAACGTGAACCTCTTTTTCCAGATCAGGTTGACTGAATCCCTCTGAAACGGGAGAGTAACTGGAAAGAAGGCCTCGAAGAGAAGAGATCGACATGTTGACAGAATTGACAGGACTTCGAATGTTGTTTCAACCAAAATTGAAGAAGAGGATGAGGAGGAAACTTTGCTACTGGACTGGCAGGTCACACAGTGGCAACCAGATTAAATCAGCAGCAAGAAGACTAGCCTGAAAATCGGGGATTTCTGCTGAAGAGGACGATTGCTGGGTGAAGAAGTAGTTTTCAGACCAGCTAGATCGGGGCGACAATTGACCTATGGGCTGCAGCAAATAGTTCACAGCAGCAACATCAGCATGATCTCAGGTCCAGGAAAGTTTTAGTGATTCTTATTATTCAGTCGGTCTACGGGAGCGTCGGCTACTACATATGAATGAGCTGCATTCACCGAGGAAGAGAGACCAGGAAGCGGACGGGAAAAGCACAATGAAGCGACCCCCTCCAGGATGCATCTCGTGCTCCGGTGATAGCCAGCCAGGCTTATCATCTGCCTATGGAGAGAAGCTGACCGACAACGTGCCTGATGGCCTCTCAGTCATCTGCAGTCGCGGGGGTGCGTGAATGCGGCACGTGGGCCTCTGATTGGTTGGGGCAGCCGGGATACTGCAATCAGGGATCCACTTCACTGCGGAGTCCCTGAAGCTTGGGCCGGTAAGGGAAGGCGCCCTTGCCTCGTTGGGCTTAGTGTCACAGTGGGTGTCTCCGCCGCTGAGGGTGACTGTCCAATAAGGGATGCTTATTTCCTAATACAACACTCTTTGTCCCTATCACACTCCACTTCGACTGGCTGATTAGTACAATCGGCTGTCCGGTCCAGCCCCGATTAGTCGGCCAAGTTAAGCTGCAATCGAGAAGCACGGCTGAAGCACGATGCACCGCTTGCATCGACTATCGTCTACTATCGTCTGCTATCGCATGCACCGGAGGACGCCGATTTCACCGAGTTCACCTCTTCTCCCCTCTCCAGGAAGTCCTTCGCGTGAGCGGAGACGCTTTCACCTCCCTATTTCGGCTTAATCGACGCAGCTATCTCCGATATACTGCTTCATGACCAATCATTCCAGCAGCTGATCACCATCCTCCGCCGCTGTATAGTCCGAATTGTGCTCGTTGCTCCAATTCTTTCCCCTCATCCCACTGCGGAGTGCATCCGAAGTTGGCATGTTCTTGTGTTGCCTTGCTTGCAACACAAAGGCTCACGCGAGCAGCCCGTCCGCCTACCACGTGGGATGGGCCATCTCGCGTGCCATTGGACCATGGTTGGCAGTTACGGAGCATCGCGACTCATTCTTTGGCTTCTAGCTGGTTAGTGAACGCAAGATGTCTGCCGCAGTGGATCCCTCATGCGCCGAAGGAGACCCCCATGCATCCGACCAGGCCCGGTTGCGTCCTTCATCATGCAAGGTAGGAAGATAAATATCTCACCGGTCAGCCCCGGTGTCGGTGAGGTGGGATTCTGAAGCTCAGAGGTCTCTCCAAAACAAAGTGGTTGCAGAGCAGTAGTCAACATGAAGCTGAACGTGGCTGCTATCTCGGTCCTGGCCACTGTGGCCTCCGCTCTCCCTCACAAGCGCAATAGCGATCAATGGGGACACATTCGCTCCAATGTGAGTGCGGCTGCCTGTCGAGAAACGATAGTGCCACTGACGTGGACAGATCAAACATGTCATCTACCTGATGATGGAGAATCACTCATTCGACAACATCGCCGGGTACTGGGACTTCCACCCCGACATTGACAACTTGCGCAACATTTCCTACTGCAACGAGTACACCAATCCCAATTGGACGGTCTGGGACGAACCTCTCAATGTCTGCGCTGCGCCATTCGAAACCGAGGTGCCCTTGACCGATCCGGATCACAACTTCGCCGGCGTCACGTATGAAATCTTCCGCAAGTGGTACCCCACCAAGGACGATGTTCCCAACATGGGAGGTTTTATTGAGCGTCAGTCGGAGAAATACGCAGCCAGCCCGGGCGAGTCTAGCTTCGTCATCAAGGCTTATGATGAGAAGAAGACGGCAACTTTAATTGAGATTGCGAAGAACTTTGCCTTCTGGGACAGCTATGTGAGTTGCGAATTGTGTTGGTGATAAGCGCACACTGACCAGACAGTTCGCGGAACACCCTGGCCCGACCAACACCAACCGCCAGTTCGCTACTTCGGGATCGACCTGCGGTTTCGTTGACAACACCTACCAGTCCGCCGGATGGTATGCCAACTACACCGGTACGACTTGTGCGACGTCGATCTTCGAGGCTCTCAGCAAGAAGAACATTACCTGGAAGAACGTAAGCGATGTGACACATTGGAAACGGAGCAATGGCTAAGTGACACAGTACTATGAGACGGACATTGTCGATGCCTACATGTACAAGGTGAGTAGGCCAGATTCCACGTCAGTATAGTTCTAACAGGAGCAGTGGGTGCAAGACAATGCGATGGACCGTCTGGTTCACTCCGACCAGTTCTACCGCGATCTCGAGGAGGGAACTCTGCCCCAGTTCTCCTACTATAACCCCGAGTGCTGCACCATTGACTCGATGCACCCGACTAGCAACATGGCCTCGGGTGAGCAGCTGATCAAGCATCTGTACGATGCAGTGCGCAAGTCCAAGTACTGGGACAACGTGTAAGTGCCTGCAGAAGTTACTTTGAGCTTAAGCAACTGACATATCAGTCTGATCATCCTCAACTTTGACGAGCACGGTGGTTTTGCTGACCACGTTCCCACGCCGGTCAACGTTCCCCAGCCCGAGGATGGCATCACCTTCACTGGCATGTCTGACGGCCACAATGTGACCTACGACTTTACTCGTCTCGGTGTTCGGTGAGTATCCAGTCATAAGATATCTGACTTTAGCTAATGGCATAGTGTGCCGTCATTCGTCATCTCGCCCTACATCCCGGCGAACCACCTGATCCACGACCAGGGTACCATGTATGCCAACAACTCGGCGTACACGCACACCTCCTTCCTGCACTTCCTTCAGGAACTGTGGGGTCTGGAGGGACTGAACAACCGGGTGCAATGGGCCAAGACGTTCGAGTACATCTTCTCGAGCGAGAAGCGCGACGACACGCCGGAGAAATTGACGACGCCGACCTGGTACGGCAGCAGCTGGGAGCCGAAGCCGGATCCATACTACAAGCTGAACCAGGATTATGACTATTACGAGAACCTCGATTAGACTCATGATGATGAGACGGATGAGTTGTGACTAACATTATGATGACTGCAATATGCACATATACACATATGCAAATACGCAAATATGCAAAGTGATTTAAAATCGAGTCAATGCGATTCGTTGATTCATGTATCTCGTCAGCAAGTAGAGCAAAAAAGGAGATAGCCACATAATGCATAGCTAAACAACGAATGCACATAGCAGAGCATAATACCACCCGCACGCACCCCATGCAGAAGAAAACCCAACCCACCAGAAAACTCCAATCCCCAATCCCTAATCCCCAGTATTAAATAACCCCCAACCCCCAAAGTTCATCAAACTCATCATTGCCCCTTCTTATCCCTCTCCCCCTCCTGACCCTGCTGATACCCAGCCCACTCCCCAACCTTCCCCGCCGCACTCCAAAACCGATCCCTCAACCCGTCATCACCACTGCTGCCCCCAGCGCCATTCTCATTCCAATTCGTCGGCTTCGTCATATCCCACAGTCGACTCTTATACGCAGGGAAGGAGGTATGATTCCACATGCTAACCAGAATACTATACACACCCGCCAGATCAAATTAGCCTCTGTCCACAAACACAGTATTCAAAATAATTATTGAGGAAAGGGGATATATATATTATACCTCTGACTCCGATCCAAATAATCCTCATCCTTCAACTCCTTCACACCAACAGTGACTCCATCCCGAGAGAACGTGACGTTTTTCTTCTCCATCTTGGATCGCGTGTTGCGCTTCACATCTTGGATGATTGAGTAGGTGATGTAGAAGATTGTGCCTAGGATGAGGAGCACGAAGAGGAGGATGAAGAGGGGGTAGAGGCGGGTCATCCTGTTATTCTCTCTTTTTTTGGTATTTACCCGTAGGGTTGTTGTTATGGTGGTTGTAGTGTTGGTTGTAGTGTTGGTTGTAGTGTTGGTTGTAGTGTTGGTTGTAGTGTGAAGGAAGTGAAGTGAAAGAGAAATATAGTGTGCGGTTCTGTTGACCTTATAAGGCGTAGGGCTGATCTTTGATCTGAACTTGAGTCTGAATACGAACACGGACGAACACCTTATATAACTAACCCACACGAGCGGTATTCAAATTATTATTGATTTCAATCCTGTGGAGTTGGGGGTGGGGGGGAGGATATTGTGGCTTTGACACGAGAGAGAAAAATAGATTAGTGAAAAGCAGTAAGTTCACTGCGTTAAAGAGTTGAGGGAAAGGGAGAAAAAAGCAAAGATGGTTTGGTTTTCTCCTCAAATTCAAGTTAACTAACCCCAACCAAGGAAAGGAAAGTAATGCGTGTGGCTTTGCTGTGCAATTAATGCCAAGGCTTGTGTGCGGGCGGGGGCGTTCAAGGAAAATGCCCCCCTTGTGAACTATTTCCTATTTCCACCAACGGGGAATTCGGGTGCCTAGGATGCCTAGACAAGACTGGCAGTTATTTTTGTAGGTTGGTGTGGCTTGGTAAGGGGAGACAGGAATATGAAGAATGGCTGTGTAAGTGAAAGGTGGAGTTTGGAGAAAATTGGGGAATATGTATGAAGAGCAGGGATGGATGAAATATTGATGACTGATGCAGGTCATGCAGTCAATTTCGGTTTTTCTATCTATCAGCATAAACATTACCCGATTAGGCATGCAGAGCGTTGATTTTGGGGGGGAAGCGGGAAGGGAAGGGAAGGGATGGGATGCAGGGTTCAATTCGGTAGTTGGTTTTGACATTTGCATAATATGGTTACTGAAGTATTACTACTACTAGTCTGTGTCTGTGCTAGGCAGAACTGTCATCTGATTTGACACCTGATCAATTGATTGCTGATGATAAATGGTGTGTGTGTATGTAAGTATGTAAGGTACGGTGGAACGTGACCTCCACTATCTCACTCACCAGTGAACATATCAATTCTTACAAGTAGAATACTCGACACAAATCTATTTTAGTATATAATTATATCTATAGAATAATAACATGCACAGGATATCCTATGAAATAACCATGCATAAACCCCTTATCATGCAGTTTCACTCTACTAAGTAGTATGCTGCATACATGATTCATGATGACGACACAGCACTCACTCACAACCCAGGAATTGTACACAACTACTACAACTACAACACCGCAGCACAACACCAGAAACTCCCCTTCCATTTCATCCCAATCCTTTCTCTCTACTAGTATCTCCCCTTAATTCTCTAATACATAATAACTCAATTAACTAACCCACACCTTGATATAAAACCAAAGAACATGTGCGACATCCCCTTCCTCCCCATCTTCCCCATCTGCTTCCAATGCGGAACAGACCAGAACCCATGTCGCTGTAAGGTTGTGGGACCGACATTAGGTATATATATTCCTTCATATTCTTGATTCATATATAAGTATGCTAATAGTAACTTCTTCAGGCTTCCTTTGTACGGTAGTCGCGGCTGTACGTATATCTATATCACAACTACTTACTTCCATTGCTTGAAAAGAATTGAATTGACAACTAACTGCCTGCCTGCCTGCAGGTCATTTGCTATCCGGCGTCGATTTTCTGTGGTTGTTGTTTGACGCAGACGGGGAAGGAGTATGTCTTTCATTCATTCATTCTTTCTTTCTTTCTATCATGTCTACTGCGTATACTGACATCTCTGCTAGTGTCCTTGGGTATCCGGTCAAAGTCAATGGGGCTGTGAGCAACGCAATACCCATCTAGTATTCTAGTAATCTGGTAATCCAGTAATATAGCTACATCTTATCAATAGGTAGAATCGGCATATATTCATCAGAACATTAACATTATCATACTAGCTATCGATGCTCCGTGGAGCAGCAATAAACCAAACAAGCCGTAGCAATTATACGAGCCATGCAAACAGGTATCCAGTCAACGTGAAAAGCATAAACCCCATTCCACCTCCCATTATACACCTGGGTCATTATCATAGTATCATTGCATCCTCTTAAACCGATTTCAGCTTCTCCTTCAGTCGCGAGAAAAAGCCCTTCTTCTTCTTTTTCTCTTCCTTGCCATTCGTTGTCGCTCCAGCGGCATTGTTGGTAGCCGGCTTCGAGGTGGCCGCCGCATTGCTGGTCGGCGCGGACTCTGCTGGCTTGCTAGTACCACTGGTCGGTGCACCACTGGTCCCGGTGGGATCGGCAGTCTTCGTTGCGCTGGCCCCCGTGGCACCAGCTGTCGGAGCAGGCGTCGTCTCGTCGGGAGCAATGCCACTCTCTACGCCAGAGTCGACAGTCTTGGTCGCACTCGCTCCCGTCGCACCAGCAGCGGGCTTCGTTGGAATCTCAGTGGTGTCCTCACGGCCAGATGCGCCAGGTCCAGACTCTTCGGGAGCGTTCGATGTGGCAACTCCGGTGGTCACCGTGGGCCCATCTGTAGGGGTAGTGGCCCTGGGAGAAACTTGGGCCGAAGCCGACTCAGCACCAGTAGCACGCGGTGCGCTCTCCGAAGCAGGTTCAGCACCAGACGCTCCGGGTGCTCTCTCAGAAGTCGCAGCCGTGATCACAGGTGCGGGTGTGCCAGACTGATTGCTCACGGGAACCTTCTGTTGAAGCTCTTCTTCGACTTCTCGCTTCTCTTCGACAGTCTCCTCGACACCTGCTGCCTCCGGATCCCGATGAGCTTCAGAGATCGACTGCTTCACCACATCGGGGACATCGTGGGCCGGCAACCCGCTGGTTGTCTCTTTCTGGGAGCCCTGTGCAGCGGTAGCCCCAGCCACAGCACCCAGGCCAGTAGTGGTACCCATACCAGTCGCAACGTCGAGGCCAGTGGAAGGACCAAGGTTGGTCGAAGGAGCAGCCCCAGCGGTAAACCCAAGTCCAGATGAAGTACCAAGCCCGGCAACAGTGGTAGGCGCCGGCGCGCCAGTCGAGTTGTCCACCGGAACCTTCCTTCGAAGTTCCTCTTCCATTTCTTTCTTCTCATCGACAGCCTCCTTGTTGGTGGCCGCCTCAGGGTCCCGGTGGGCTTCAGACAACGACTGTCGCACCACATCCGGGACATCACTCGTGGGCACTCGACTGCTTGTTTGTCGCTGGGACTCCAGCGGGACAGCAGCTGCAAGTCCCGCAGTCGTGGACGTCGGTGCAGCCGACTGGATTGTGTAGGTGGGGTCAGTCGCTCCCTGGCTTTCACCCATTGGCAGACTAGACTCGGGGATCATGTTCTTGGATACTGGGGGAATCGCAAAGGCACTGGCATCATAAGCAGGGCTTCCGGGGAGTCCACCACTAGTGCCCTGCTCATAGCCGGCACGGTCGGTACGTGCAGTCGAAGAGATAGTGTTCGTGTTGAAGGTGCTGGGATCAGGCACCTTCTCCCCCGGGTTCAGCTTGATCGGGTTTCCCGCGCCACTGGACGCCGGAATTGGATTCACAGAAAACTTGTCAGCTTCGCTGGCTGGGGTAATGGGATACGATCCGGGCACATTGGCCCTCTGCTCGAGCGGCACATCCTGGCCGAGCGCGGCAGTAGTCGACCCCGGAGCGGCCGATGAGATGGTGGGATAGTATCCATTCTGTCCATGTTTGTTGCTGGACTCCTTGGGGACTCCGGCTGCCAATGCAGCGGTTGTCGAGCCTGGTGTGACCCCGGCCATATCTGCAGTGCCGTTTAACAAAGGTGTGGTTGATTCTCTAAGAATTTGGTCAGGATAGAGAACGTTGTTGATATTGCTACTGCCGTCGTCTTCTTCGGGAGCTCTGTTATCGGTGGTCCAGATGCCGTCAACGACGAACTATGAACCAAAGAAAAAAAACAATTGTTAGTTTGTGGAACCAATGCAACGATGACGCTGACAAGGGAGTCTTATAGTTTGGGGGGAGGAGAGTCAGGAAACATGAGAGGGGGAAACCACGCCCGTCCGCGACTGGCGGCGACATGACGTCAGTCCACGGATGGAGCGTCATCGCGCGATGGAACTTGATAAGCAGGACAGGCAGAGGGACTGGAAGAGGAACGGGATCCTCACGATGAGTTTCCCCATCAAAGGACGTAATCCTCGGCGGGAAGTACAAACAATGGGCATGGCAAGCAAATCAGGACAGGGAACGGCTCTGCGCCATAAAAGTCATGTGCAGAGCATGCGACTGCTGTCTCACCTTGTAGTGCACCTTCTCATCCGTTACTGGCAACGGAACTTCCTTCTCAAAGACATCGCCTACGCGATCCAATTTGACTGTCTTGCCCCAGTCATCAAATGTGCCGGTGACAAACACTTCGTTCGCATTGTACGGCCTGGTCGCATGCGAGGATCCGCATCGGTCAGCGATCAAATCCACCCGAGAGTTTCCAGCTCATGACGCCGAAGAAAGCTAGGCTTTGATCCGTACGTGCTTGTCGCTTGGTACGGAAGGTGTCGGATAGAATAGAATTTCCACAGGGAGGGCCGTGGAGTGGCTGATCCCCCACAATTGGGAGGTTCCAGAGGGTGGGAGAATGGGATCTGTCACTTACCATGTAAATGTGTAGCTCCCCATCTTTACGGCGGGTGGGCTTTGGATCCCCCGAACTCAGACAATAAGATGTGGTGGGAGCAGGAACTTGTCAGCAGCAGAGAATGTAGTAGGAACGGAGGGATAAGGAAAGAGCTAAACGCTCGGAGCAAACAGGATAAAATAAAAAAAAATTAAAGAATGGTAAGAAATGGCGTATGGAAGAGGCTGGGAACGGCGATAAAGTGTTGCTGGAAAAAGATGGAGAGGGGAGAGAGAGATGGAGCGGGGGGGCTGTTCGGTCGCACACAGACCGTCACCGGTCGGACTCTTTGGCAGGAAGTATTGACTGGAAAGAGAGATGAGTAAGTAGGTACGCTGTAAGAAGCCGCCACTTGGATGTTCCTGGTGTCAAAATTGATCAAGGCGAAACAGCAAGCAACAGCATACACACACACGCAATGATTTTCGCCGTGGCTTATTCTGTGTCGAGGAATCGGTAATGATGAATCTTAAGCAAGCCTCGCGGAATAACACATGGAATTGAGTCACCGTATCGGAAGGAATTCTAGACACTCCCAGTGGCTGCCAGCTCTTTGCCAGCCCGTGTACAACTCAGCGCAGCGACAGCTGGCATCTTATCGCGCTAGACTTGGCCAGTTTCATCAGAACCTTGTTGTGGGAAACCAAAGAGTCCGTTGGTATGGAGGCTCGTGCAGGGCTGCATTCCTGCCCGTAGTCACAGCCATTCGCCTTGCCTTTTAGCGCATCTTTCCCAGGGGCTTCTCCCAGGCAGAGTTTCTACTGGATGAAGCATGTCGATGGTACCTGACGGACCTGATCAAATCACCCACATTGCTTTACATATTAATCCGTACAGACTACAGAGGGCATATGAGAGTAAGTTATTCAACATATGCACTGTGAGGGCCTGGAAAACTTTATATGGTCCGTGTAGATCCCAACCCACAGCCGAAGGACTAGACTAGACGACTACACTGACACTGTAAGACTGAAAGGTCCAGTCCAGCCATCTATGTGACTGTTGGCGACCTTGCATTAGGCACTCGCCCCGCCCACCCCCTCTTCCTTTTTTTGTTGAAGTTTTTTACGCCAACAGATAACCGCCCTGTTTGTATTATTGTTTTAAGGCTATGATCACGAGAATAGGAGCTGGCCTTTTGGCTGGCGGTAAGAAGAAGCGCTGGAGTGGATGAAATGAAATTCAACACCCTTTCACTCTTGTCTTGTCTTTCCATCCTTCACCAACAGCAACTCCCGGCGCTAATCCTGATCCAGAGAGCACGGACAGCAGCTAGTCCGCACAAGGAATAGTCCAAGTCGACGAACCAAGAATGCGATAACGGCTAGAACGCTAACCGGATTAGGCTTGGGAGGGAAAGTCGGTTCGAATGAAGCCAAAAGCAGCAACGAGTTCATGGATCCATGGGAGCTCTGTGTGTCCGATAGCTCTCATTGCCTGCCGCATTGGCAAAACAGCAGACCGTTACCTTGACCTTCCAGTGGAGATGATGGCACTTTGACACCTCGAAGTGGCTGACGGAACCACTTGCCCTGTCAGAATGGTGGCTCTCCAGCAAACGTCAACGAACGGATAGTCTACCCTGGCTATGACCTCAGCGAGCAGATCATCCGAACGGAGAGCAGGCTCACAAACGCAAGCACCATTTCGTTCGCCACCTGCGTCGGGGCTGATGAGAGAATCAGAACCCCCCAATGAGCCAATTATCCGCATCGAGACCGACCTTTGATTGAATTGGGACGGGCAGGAATGATGCTTGGTCGGCAGTGCGTGTCTCCTTTTTGCGATTCCCCGCCCCCTTTGTTGTTGGTCGGTTCAAGGGTCTGATTGTCAATCTCAATCACAGCGCCGGTGGCGCAACGCAACGCAACGCAACCCAGTGCTGGCTGGCACTCTGACTGGCCCTCCTATTCCGAATACCGCAATGTTCTAGAAACCGTCTGGAAGCCCCTGGGAGGGCCGATCGAAGCTTCCACCTCTTCCACATCGCGTCCGTTCCCGGTCGACTGGGCTGAAGGATTCGGAGTTCTGGGGCCCATCGTCCACGTCTCCTTTTCGTTTTCACCTTCTGGAACACGCTGAGACGGTGCTAGTCCGATCGACTACGCCCGACTATGGATTTCATTTGATAATACCTAGGAACGGAGACAGACTATTGACCCAAGGCCGTCAGCTATTGAAGTAGTGGACTGGACTAGCGGGGTGTCCGTGACGTCGATCGAGCCGTCTGAGCCATCTCGTCCTAGCGATGGGAGGTTCCCAACGCATCCGAAATTTAGTCCATTGCCCTTAATTAAGGAGGTGAGTCTACTAGTAAGAATGGAGGGTGGCCTGAGTGATGATGGTGGTGGTGGTGGGTTCGACAAGGGCACCACCGGGGAGTTCTCCGAAGGATGGTGTGTACAGTAGTAGGATAGAGCCGAGCTCCTGGAATGGAATAGACTGAGAAAGGGGGGGAGGAAGGAAGATAATTAGCATGAAAAGGGAAATAAAAAATGAAAATGAAAAATCATGATTTCCCACTGCAAATAGAAGTAGAGAGTGATATGATCATGAGAGGACTTTACTTTTTAGACGCGAGTCATATAATAATCCATCCATCATCCAGTTTTGGCTTTTTGGTTTGCTCCCCGCCTTTTTCATGGTTCTTCATTAATTCATTCCCCCTCCCTTTTTCTGCAACCCCTCCGGATCAAGTTCCCTGCGTATCACCACTTCACCACCACCCCTTTTCTGGCGCCATTCAATCTCATTTAAAAGCGCCCCCATTGAACTGTCTAGAAGGCTTCCATCCCAAGATTAGGTGTTTCTGCCATTTTTCTAGCCGGCCCCCCAACCCTTCCATTGTCTGCAAATCCCACGCGACCGAGAAGCCGCTCAAGTCTCACTGGTAAGGGAATCCCCTCCTCCCAAAGCTACTCTCCATTAAACTTCTGCTGTGTTGCCCCTCCAAAGCTTGCCCGGTGATTTTCCTTTCCCGCTGTGATTGTTGTGCTTGTTGTTTCACACTGGTCTCATTTATTTTATTTTATTTCATTTTTTCTTTTTATTGTGTATTTCACTATTATATCCCTCAAGTCTTGTTACCTTTTTTTTCCGTATCTACATTGCTTGTATTGCTTCGTGAGATCTACTCTGCACCAGAACAGCTCTGGCCAGCTATCTACGAGCAAAACAGCTCCCTCCCTCCGCCAGAAGAAAAGCTTCAGAGGCTCCGAAGCAGAAAAACGTACCACAGCGGACATCCAATGAGACCTGCTGGACCCAATACCCACACTGTTTAGCGGAGACCCCAATCATCAATGATCTTGCTTCCCTGACTGGATCCCCCATTTCTGTTCCATCCACGGCCACCTTCCAATCTGCTTGCTGCTACGACCTTCTGGTCGGTTTCCCTACCCGCCCCTCCCCTCCCCTCCCTCTCTTTCTCTCGGGCTTGTGCTACCACATCTTCTGTTCCCCCCGTCCTTTCCAAACCCTGCTACTACTACTACTCTCGCTTTCTGATGACTACTGCCCCCTCCTACTTTTTCTCTCCTTCTCTCCCGCACATACATTCTATTTCTTCACCTGCTCGCCTTTCCAAGTCTTGCTCAGCGTCTGACCTCCTTCAGACCATTTCCGTCCTTACGTGCCGGCCGCTTCAGTCGCCGTCTCCCGACCTTTCAACTTCCCCGCTTCACTGTGGCCGGAGCGGTGTTCTCTCCGGCCCTTCTTTCGCCAGCATGGCTGAGAGTGCATTCCCCAGCGCCCAACAACCCCTCCGGGTGGGCACAAAAGACGACAAAGCCGCTGCTTTTCAGAAGATCTCCGAGGAGGACGAATACGAGGTGACGTCACCAACCGATCCCACTTTTCGATCTGCCAACGCCGCTGCCGCATCCTCGTCGACCGGCAGCCCCTTCTTTGGTGGTGGTTATGGCGATAACAGCGGTCCAATTCGTTTCAACAGGAGTCCCTTCGACAATGGGCCCAGAGAGGAGGACGAGGAGGGTGCCGACGAGTTCCCTCCAGAAGACATCCGCCCCACGGGCGCCGCGAATCAGGGATTCCCCAATAACTACGCGCTGGGCCGCCGGACATCGGTTTCTGCAGAGTCACTGAACCCGACCTCGGCTGGCTCAGATAGCTGGACTCCCCCGTATCATGAGAAATCAGAGGAGCAGCTGGCTCGGCTGAAGACCGCGGTCAGCAGCAACTTCCTCTTCTCGCACCTCGATGATGACCAGTTCAAGAGTGTGCTCGATGCCCTGGTGGAGAAGCCTATCCCCGCCAAGGGTATCAAGGTCATCAGCCAGGGTGATGCTGGAGACTACTTTTACATCGTAGAGAATGGCCACTTTGACTTCATGATCCACCCGTCGGGCTCTGTGCAACCCGGTCCGGAGGGCATGGGCAACAAAGTCGGTTCGGTTGGACCTGGAGGCTCGTTTGGAGAGCTGGCTCTCATGTACAATGCGCCTCGCGCGGCCACCGTTGTGTCGGTGGACCCGAAGAGCACCCTCTGGGCCTTGGACCGCATCACTTTCCGCCGGATCCTCATGGACTCGGCCTTCCAGCGCCGTCGCATGTACGAGGCATTCCTCGAGGAGGTGCCGCTGCTGTCCAGCCTGAAGCCGTATGAGCGTGCCAAGATCGCCGATGCTCTGGACGCCATCAAATATCCTGCTGGCTCTACGATCATTAACGAGGGCGATCCAGGTGATGCCTTCTACCTTCTCGAATCCGGGGAGGCGGAGGCCTTCAAGAATGGTGTGGAGGGCCCTGTGAAGTCCTACAAGCGCGGCGACTACTTTGGTGAGCTAGCCTTGTTGGACGACAAGCCACGGGCCGCAAGCATCGTGGCCAAGACAGAGGTGAAAGTGGCGAAACTGGGCCGGGATGGCTTCAAGCGCTTACTCGGCCCTGTGGAAGATATCATGCGACGAGCGGAATATGAATCTAAACCTGTGCCCGCTTGAGAGGCGTAATGGGTCATAAATACACGAAATTCTTGGCGAAGAGGGAGGGAGTTTTGTGTGGGACAATGTGGTGACTTTTCTATCTCTTTCTTGTGTCGTTAATTTCGCCTATCTATGCTCTTGGTTGGACGGACCAATCGGGGAAACCTGTTGGTCTTGAGATCTACGACAGATGGCTGAAAAAAAGGATCCCCTATTCATCGGCGAAACATTTGGGTCGTGTTTTACTATCGGCATCGCGGGGGGTTGTGTATGTCTCTGGACTGTTCATACACGGGTTATATTCATGGCCGAGTCGCGCAGGAAGCCGCAGCCACCAGACTGCTCACTTCGTTCGCTGCGATCGGACGCGTGTGTCATTGATAAACCACCTGGGTTATTCCTGTCTTTTGCCGTTTCTATGTTTATAATAGCTCATTGGCTACGAAGGATACATATATGGTTGACATGTACGACAAGTGCTTGACAGTGTCGATAGGATGCGTAAGATGATATTTATAATACAGCATAGCCTTCAAAAGCAGCAGACTCTGTATCTGTAAATTGTAATGATAGCTAAGCCCTTTGTAGATCATCGTGCAACCACCAAATCACTCCTCAACACCCACTTCTCCCCCTCCCGCACCTCCTTCCCCTCATGCAACATACACCGATCTCCATGCCGATGCAGCAGCGCCATCCCCGGCACCGGAGCCACCGACACAGGCTCCGGATTGCGATTGGACCGGGTCGCCTCTGGATAGAAGACGGTTTCCCCTCCCTCACAGCTCGTCAAGTAGATAAGAAGCGTCCAAGTGGTGCGGGCCGCACGGGGCGGACGACCGGGCGAGGAGAAAGTGATAGCATTGGAATCGTCATCTACGGTAGGAGCAGCTATCAGCATACTGAATTTACTTTTGACTAGGAGTTGACTACGAAACATCCTTCTACAACCAGAGCCTTTTCCCACCTCTACCCCCGAAATACCATAATTTTGAAAGAAAGAAGGATAAAAGGGCAGAGGGGATAGGATAGACTCACAATGTTTATCGAAGAACTGCCCCTTCGAATACCGATATATACGGATATTCCCATTCAGCCCAATGGGTTCCCCGCCCCAGATATCTTTCATGTCTCTCGTCACTGCTTCCTCTTCTTCATCTTCATCTTCACCATCTCCCCCCGCATTCAGAATCATCTCCTTCAACGCCGTCCCCGACCAAAGACCCTCCGCGAACCCCTCATCTTGGATCTGAAACCGATCATTGACTCGCACTGCATCGCCCTTTTTGGGTTTGCCGGGTGTGGTGGTCAGTGGCAAAGAGGCCAGGAATGAAGTGTAGGTTTTGCAGAGCGTCGAGGGGAAGAAGTTCCGGATGAGGTAGATTTGGTCGGGGACGAGAGGGTCGAGGGTCAGAGACGTGGAGGGGATGAGTGGGCGGAGAGGGGGCCAGTTGGGGGGTTGCTGCCGCTGCTGCTGGTGTTTTTGGAGATGGGATTTGGGGGTGGATGAGGGGGGCTGCTGCCGCTGCTTGGAGTTGGATGTCTTTTTGGGCATTCTTTTTGTGGAGATATGGGGGTGGTGATGTGTGTGGTGATGGGAGTGAGAGTCGGTGAGGAGATAGATAGTTGGACAGATGGATAATGAGTCAGTAGTAAGTAGGAGTGACTAACTAGAACGTAGTCGTGAAGTACTATGCAGGTCGGTCTGGTCTGATCTGTCGGTCCGAGATGGGGAGTAAAAAAAAAAGTTCCCAGGTAAGTTACTTTACTAGTGAGTGGTATAGTATGGGGTCAAGTTCAGGTACGGAAACAGTGAATCAAGGCCCGTGATACGTTCCCGGGTGGTAATAACCATGCGGGTACAGTAAGATTGCTGCGTCTGCATAGAAGTATGCCAAAAATACCGTCACAATCTGGCAGAAAATTTATGAAAAACCGACCGGGGCGTGACGGGCCCAGCCAGTCACAGGGCGAGGAGGACGGGGGCCTCAGCCTCACCGCCCTCGACTTCTGCTCCTCCTCCTCCTCCTCTCCCAGCCCGTCGTCCTTCTCCAATCCCCCTCCGCCCTCAAGACCTGCCCGCCGGTCATGTCGTCGTCGCAGACCATGACAGCGTCTGCGGTGGGCCATCGTCCGCCAGATGCTGCTCCAAATATGTCGTCCGTGTACGACTACGCCCGCTCCCAGCAGCAACACGACGACCAACCGCACCCCTCCCCGCCCAGCGACTCCGCAATCCGCCCTCTGCACGATTCTGCCCCCGACTCTCCTCCCAATGGCCTGTCTACCCTGTCCTCAACCACCCCCATGGTCAAATCCGAACCCGGCGACCACGATTCTGCCCCCTCCGCGTCCGCTCCTCCAGAAGCCCAGTCCGATATGCGTCGTCAATCGGCCGCCAGCGCGCTCCTGGCTCAACTCCTCGGGAACCAGGTCTCGGCCGACGGGCTGGAGTCTGAGGATCATCCAATGCCGCAAGCCCAAGACGGGGCCGAGCCGTCCCAAAATAACGATCAGGATGTAAAGAGTCAATGGCACTTCGAATCGACCTCCGAACCCCCGGCTGCCCCTGCAGATTCGACCAATGGAGGCGCGGATCAATATCCGCCGGAATCGACTGAATCGCTGGCTCCTCACCAACAAGACGAGAAAAACCCCGAACAACATACCGATTTATCTTTTTCGAACCCAGATCATGGCGATAGTATGTCAATAAAGGCATCAGATGCTGTAGAAGGCTTGACGGATCCGTTACTGTTCTCCAAAGCGAGTTTAGACCATCCCGACCTTTTTTCCTCCTTCGATATCACCGCCGCTCCGAAGACCCCGTTTGAAGCCCTTCAGCAGAATGAGATGCTTACCGCCGCCTACCTCTCTCAAAGCGCTGATCTTTCCGCCCTTGGCTATTCTGGTGGGCATTTGTCTCACGATATCGCTGGCTCGGTCGCGGGATCGGAGCCCCGAATCCAGGCATTTGCGAAGCTAGAGTTCGATGACGGTCACTTTTACTGCAATACATACTCCTTCATTCTTGGACGTGATGTACGAGCGGCCCGGGCGGCGCATCAGCGCGAAATCCAGGTCCGTCAGGCAATGAGGACTTCCCGGGCTAAGAGTTCGAGCGGTGGCAACACGTCGCATACGCCCAACCGCGTGAAACATGAGGGCAGTGGCATCTTGGGAAGTGTGGTCAGTGACCGCGGTGGTATTATGGGGTTTGATCCCGATATTCCGCCTCATTTACCACACCATCTCAGTCGTCGCTCGTCTGTGTCTTCCCACGCTGAATCGGCTCCGTTGCATGCGACTCCGGCCCAATTGCAATCGACTACCGATTACAATGCACTTGCAATGCAGTCCTTGAACGAAGAGAACGGCGATGCGAAGCCAGTGGATGCTTTGGCTTTACTTCCTTCGCCGGATGCGTGTCCAACGATCCCTATTCATCCCCCAGCGACGGTCGACGGTAGTGCTGCCGGGCATCGAGGGATTTCACGTAAACATGTCAAAATTGCATACAACTTTGACCGAAACCTTTTCGAAATGGAGGTTATGGGAAGAAATGGCGCTTTTATCGGCGCGGATTGGCTATCACCGGGGCAAGTAAGACCCCTACATAGTGGCGATTATATCCAAATAGGAGGCGTCCGCATCCGCTTCCTGCTTCCCGACGTGCCAATTGGCGAAACTGGAGCAGATAGAGTGGAAGAACCATTTACGGCCGAAGACGAGAATGCTCAGGCTTCAACCACGGCCGAGAACGAAACGCCAGCTCCGAAGCGCGCATCTGATGGCTCGGAGACAAAGGAGACGCCGAAGACCACGAAGATCATTCTCAAGACCCGGGCTGAACCTGATCCGTCGCGACCAGTGCAGTCCGTTGAAGGCTCCGGAGATCCCAATCAGCAGCCTGTTCGGCGTCGTGGTCCTGGACGGCCGCCTAAGGACGGCATCATGTCCAAACGCGAGCGAGCCGAACTGGCAAGAGAACAGAAGTTGGCGGCGAAGCGCGAGGCCAATGGAGGCGTCACTCCTCCGCCCATGAACCGTCCCAAAGCTGGAAAGGCACCAGCACCAACCAGTGGTGCTACGGCACCACCCAAAGAATCAGTTGGTGCGGAGTCGCCTAATTCCAAGCCGGAGAAGCGCAAGTACACGAAGAGGAAGAAGCCTGATGGTACGCCCATGGACTTTCCACTACCCTCAACCGAGGGCGGCCAGTTTCCCATGGAACATCGCCCGGAGGAGTTCATCAAGGCACCTCCAGTCAAGAAGCGCAAGCCCTCTCGCTCACCATCGCCCAACTACCCTCCCGAATCCGCCTACACACCGGAGGATCTGGCCAAACCACCATACAATTATGCCGTGCTTATCTTTGATGCCCTCACTGAGGCTGGTACTCCGATGACGCTCAAGCAGATTTACCGCGCGCTGAAGCTGAAATACCCGTATTTCCGATTCAAGTGTGAAACCGAAGGCTGGACGTCTAGTGTGCGACATAACCTCAATGGCAACAGCCATCTCTTCATGCATGCAGAGCGTGATGGCAAAGGATGGTCGTGGCAGCTCCGCCCAGGGGCATCGGTTGAGAAGGAAAAGAAGCGACGCCCGTCGCCTCCTCCGCCGGCGTCGCAGCCTCCGTCTGCACCGGCAGCTACTCCCCAGTATATGCCTCAGCTGAACCCATCCTATGGCAATCAGCATGGACAACCTGGGATGGCCAATCCGCACTTCCAATTTCCCTCTATGCCTCCCAATCCTTATGCACCTCCTCCTCCTCCCCCAGCTCCTGCCCCCAATCCTACTCCTACACCTCACCATTCCAGTCCCTATCCGCCTCCTGCTCCAGCTGCTGCCTCTACACCCTTCCCGATACCGAGTCCGCTCCGCAACAACCTTCCACCTGCTTTTGCGCAGTCCACACCCTCCACTTATACCTCGCCTTATGCCTCGGACCCGCCGCCGCAGCTGGTTCAGCTGCAGCAGTCGCAACAGACGCAGCCAATGCCACCCCAACCACAGCACCAGTCACCTTATCCTCCGCCTAACCCACCGTCCATGCCGCCGATGAATGCACCGCCACATCAAGGCCATCATCCTCCACCGCCGCCCCCAGGTCCACCTATGCAGCATCCTCCGCCGAACATGGGCATGGGTCACGACCCTGGGCCGGGCCCAATGGACAACTCGGAGGCGTCGTCGTTCAATGAGCGGGCCAGCAAGGCGATTGACGACTTTGAAGCGGTCCTGATGGAAGACTACGAGGACAAGAACTACATCCGGGAGGTGCTCAAGAGTGCCCGAGCTCGTGTTCTCGGCAATGCCACCGATAGTTCGTTCCCCGGCGGCGAACCGAAGGACGAAGCAGTCATTCTAGATGCGCTTCGCAATCTGATCGGTAGCCTAAAGGACGAATAGTCAGCCCAACAAGAGGCGACTGTTTGCAAGCGGGAATAGGATTCAAACTGGGATGACGAATTTACGACTTGGGATTTGCTTTTATGCTTACGAACATACATCTACCACATGGAGACCGGGCCGGTGTTAGGAGATCTGTGATCTGGGTTACAAAAACATGCGCGCGCGATCACATAACTGGTCTTTATCTTTCATGATATTGAAACGGAGTCCGATTGTTATTATCCATTTCTGTTTCTGGGGCTATTTTGACTGACTCACTACTACTACTACATTTTTCCATTGCTATTTCCATTTGCGTCTCTTGAGTGGGTTGTGTTTTTGTCTTTCCTCACCCGCCACTGCAGTTGCTTCTCGATGATATCCCCTCCGTTCTGGACCGAGGGTCCATTTTCCAAAGTATTTGTTCTCTTTTTTATTACTTGCTTATCCTGTTTTGTCTCTTCCACGTCCGCGACATCCCGGACTTGCATGGATTATAAGCGCCGGGCAAGTTTCTCTTTTCTTTTCTTTCTTGCATTGACACTTGCTCCCCACCCTACCCCACCCCCTCCCTCTCCCCCTGTGATGGGATGGGGTTCTCTTTTCTTCCTTTTCCGAGAATCGGAAGAAAAAAAATCACTTTTTGTCCAACTTTTCGTTATATCTAAAATTACATCAAAAAAGCAGCTGGAGTTTATTTGCATAGAATTCAAAACAAAAACAATTTATCATACGAAATGGGGATGTCGCTATACGATGGGGGCTTGATTATTTGATGATTATCAATTCTGTAGACTTAATTTGTAAGTTATATGTAGTACCGTCATGAAGGGGGGAAACAAGTAAGTTAACGAACTCCCGTAGTCCGGAGGAAGTAAGTAGTATTATCGAATTACCCCTCCCCCACTACTACTACTACTACTACTACTACTACTACTACTACTATCTTCATCCGACTCTTTCCTTAATACTTTTTCCTTTCTTTCTTCCTTTCTTACTTCCGACCGGAACAGCGGGGGTTTGTAATTATATTTAGACTTTTGCACCTAATATATTATATATTATCTATTATCTATTAGTATCAACTGCATAGCTATAGTACCTGTGAACATACATACATACATACCTACCCTATCGGAACAATAATAATAAGAAAAGAGAAGAGAAGAGAAAGGTTAAGTTATTGACCCGATGACCGGATTCACCCGTGATGATGCACTGCAGGAATATAAATATTATCCATGACTACTAAGTAGGGAGGGATGTCACCGGGCCGGTCGTGTGCATTAATTATTTTGTTTTTTCCATTCATCCGTATGTCAATTTCTTTCTATTCTATCTGTATGGATGGATGGCTGGTAGTGCTGTCGCTATCATTGCGATATTATTTGTTTATTGTTTATGCGGGGTGTCATTCATGTATGTATGTAGGATGTCATGTATGTATGTATATGTAGACTGTCGGTTGTTGGATGGATGGATGGATTGGGGATGGTTATTGTGATCTATCTGAGTGTCTAAGTGGTGTTCGGTGGGTGGTTATTGGGTAGGTATTTAGGTAGGTTGGTGGTGTTTATTGGGCAGGTGAGTGGGTTGGTGTGACTGAACTGGGTATCAGTAATAGAATGCATGAGGTTGAATATCGGCTATCAATCATCATCATCATAATTCATTCCATCATTATTATGTGAGTGTGCATCTTTAGTTCAAAGGGGGGAAGGAGGGAGGGGCAAATAGATCGGGCAGCGATGATGGAGGTTGGTAGGTTCGATGGTGGATGCAAGTGTGTGCTTGGGGAGTTGAGAGTAAGTACTGTGTATGGAGGACCCCACTTGGTGTTACTGGATCTTGCTTGGTGCAGGTTCAGCTGTAGTACTGAAGTCTGTGTGGCTGGGATTGTGGGAATATATCCTTGGTACCTGACTGAACCTCTCAATGACTTGATTTGTTTCGATTCGGTTCGGTTGGCATAACTTTTATTATATGATTATAATAAATTGTATTCATTGGTTGTTTTGTTGTAAGTGAGACATTGATATTATTCATTATTCTGGTGGTTGGGGGGATTGTGAAACATAGTAGGGAAGAGATTGATGATTGTAGTGATCACTCACTCGGGTCATTCATCCATCCTGAGGGGGGATGGGATGGGATGTAGGTACCGCGCTTGGGGATCGGGGATGATTGGGTATCAAATTTGATAAGATGAAGGGGGCTGCGAATGGTTGTAGGTTGCTGTGGGAGACGCGCATATACACAGGCGTGTTGTATATTCCGTGCCTGCGGGGTTCACAGGAGAGAGTGAGGAGAAGAAACCCTCCATCGTGAGGGATATACCGGTTTACTATCGGCTATTGCCAGTCTCTATTACTCGTAAGTAGTAACCTTCCATAGTAGGCAGTGTATACCTCTATCGTGAGGTACAAAGTAATCAACGAGCAGGCTCCAAAATACTCCGGCCTGATCATATGCTGATTGGATTGCCCCATCCTTCCTGACGGTCGGTGAGTCACTCTGTCCCTCTCAGCCCAGAAGGAATCGCAACAGCCTCAAAACTGGAAGTTGCACCTGATCCGAGAAACCAGTAGGAATTGAAATCACTGTAAGGTGCCTCTTCTCAGGCATCGACCTTACGTAGACCAGCCTGTTGTTCTAGCAACCGCGGAATGTAGGCATGGAATGTTGGTTTACTCAGCCACCTGATGATGCTGATGATAATGACGATAAGTGAGGATGTGTATGATGAGGATGATGATGATGATGTAGGTGCAATGTCCTTGTCCTGTGTTCTGCATGTGTGGTGACTTACAGTGTACAGATAGATAGTAGTACTCCGTAGTAACTTATTCTCTGTCTCTCTCTCCCTGTGTCTGCCTGTTGTGTCATTGCGCTTATACTTTTCAAGTTCAAAATGAGGCTGTCCGCCTCTCGGATTGGCTCTCCTCTGAGGGTTGGTGGGTGGCATGGGACTCCGCCTTGACAGGAAAGTCCAAAGCCCTGGCTGGCCCTCTCGAGGGCGACTGATTGACTGACTGACGGCATTGCCACTGTCGCTCCTGCTGCATCTGTGCTTCTCTAGTCGCATACATACATGGTAGTTAGTAACAAGTGAAAAAATAACTGATGATGCCTATCTAGTCTACTTAGTTGCTTCCTTCCATTGTTCCTTTCCCAGGCCAGGTTCCCTCTCTCACTGGCTATAAATAATCTTCCCAGATGATTATATCACTCGCCTCCTGCAATAAGCCAAGCCACAGACCGACTAGTCCCATGTACCACTCAGACACGTTTTTCTCCCCTTACCCTTTTTTTTTTTTCTTATTTTCCCTCTTGGAATTTTTTCTTTTTTTCTTTCTAAATTAGCACGGGGGCGCACGTCCCACCCATTTGTCGAAGCAGTTCGAGGTCCTCCCACTAGCGCTGTCCACCCACAGTTGAAAGTGTTCAGAGCACTAACATTACGGAGCCTGTAAGACACCGCCTGTCACTTTTCAATCCTACCAAGTAATGTACTTGCTCTTATTTTTCTCCTCAACTTGCAACTAAAATTGATCATCATCAAATCAGTCAGTCAGTCATGTCCACTTTCAACCTTTCTGTGTGACGCCTTGGGCTTCTTGCAGTTGCATTTGCCTCCACCCCCCCATTCCCATTCATTCCTCTTGTCTGGTGAACGATAGGCAAATCGCAGCTTTCGCACTGCCTCCTGTTCCACTCCCCTATTTGCCCACCGGCTGCAGCCAATGAAGGGAATGACGATTGCCTGCCGGGGATTGATTGGGTCAATTCGTCACTTTTTGCGCCTGCATCACTTTAATGAATGGTATCATTGGTAACTTACTTACTATTAGATACACTTTGTAAACTATCAAATCTACCGAGTAGAATCTAGAATAGATAACCAAGGCTACTGTACTTACCACTTACTCCGTTATTAGTTACTCGGGAAAGGAATTAATAATCTTTCCCTAGTCAAGACAAGACTATTCAGTACAGTAGTAGTAACCAAAGTGGATTCGAGGATTTTTCCTTTCCTTTCTTTCTCCCCCCTTCTTAGCCGCTAATCTAACGGTCACCACGAACTGCTCGCTGACCCCCTTAGTTAAAGGGGAGTGAAAACTGCCAGTAGGTAGACAAGACACACTACGTAAGTACCAGTCCTAAACAGTCTGACCGGCCGGAGTTCTCCCGCCCCAGGGGTTTTTGGTCTGGTCCCGTCCGGCTGGCTGGCCTGCCTCTCTCTGCCTCTGCCTCTCTGTCTGTCTGTCTCTGCCGACGACGCAGGTCGTGCAGTCGATTATTGGATGGAGTTGCAGTCAGAGTGCCTACTTGACTTACTTTTGACTCCCGGCCGTCCTGTCCGGTGCTGGATTTGAAGCATTTCCCGCCCATGCCATCTGACACTTAATTTACTATCCACCCAGTAACATGACCATTTGCTCGTATTGCACCTGATGACTGACTGATTGAGATGAGATACATTTGGGACTTTTAAATTGATGCCTCAGTCAACCAACAATCCAGTACAATTCAAGGGAATAGACGATGGATTCATATCGCTACCCGTGCAAGATGCTATATTAAGATTGCTTGTTGTTGAGGGTGAGTAAGCACTCCTCAACCATGGACCCGGGCTTCTCTTTCCGTTCTGGCCGCGGGTCTTTTCATGGGCGAGAGAAAAGTTGGAGAGAAAAGCTGGGTCTGAGATTGAAGTAACCTGGCCGTTCGGCAGCGTTACGGTGGAGGCGGTTTGGTCAGTCGGCCACTTATTACTGGTCGGCTGGTTGGTCCCCTCTTTTTTTTTTTTTCCTTTCCTTTCCCTCTGACCTTCTCTTTTCTTTTTTATCTTTTTTGTTTTTTTTTATTTATCTTTTATGATTATTTCCTATTTCCCTCTCCTCTGCCCTTTCTTCCTTCATCCTTCCCTTCCTCTTTTTAATATAATTTATTCCTTTTTTTTTTTTTTTTTTTTTGTTTTTGTTTTTGATTTCAGGTTCCCTCTTTCATCCTAAACCTGCCTTAGTCAACTCCTCCACCCTCTCCCAAGGACGGCTGTTCCATCATCATCACTGGGTACTCCCCCTCTCCTCTAGCTGGGCTCTAATGGAAAATAGTAGGGAAAACTCTGAAAACTCTAAACAACCCTCCAACCCCATGAGGTGTACTCCGTGGAAAGCCGTAGGTAACTCAACTACTAAGGATGTTACTAGTCTAGTAGTTACTTGGGACTGCTTCACTCGGGTGTTGCGGCTGGGATTCTGTTTGGTCTGACAGTGGTGTGTACCCTGTCCCCATTCATCACTACGATCGTTCTGGTAACTTCCTCCCTTTCCCTTTCGATCGTGGTGGTTGCGATTCAAATCGGTACCTGGTCTGCGTCATAATAAAGGAAGAGAAATCCTTTTTTGCCTCATTCCCTCATAGGCAGATGCCACCGATGCCACTGATCTTAATAATAATGTTTAATATTAATGATGTAAATTTTGGCTACGATTTTTATTCACTTTGGGGGGGAAAAGATTAAAAATATTCTCGAGGGAAATTTAATTGCTGTTAAACCTGATACATTTCCCTTACACTGACTGACCTGGCCATGGGTCCATTCCGATGGTCTCGTTCCCCTAACGGAGGACTTGCCGGGAGGATCATGGACAGGAGATAAAAAAATAATATTAATGATAATTAAAATAACCAAAAAAAAAGGATGGGTAATGGGTAGGGGGCATAGGTTACTTTACAATGTAGTTATCTTTTTTTTTTTTTTTACTGTTTAAAGTTACAGTATAACAATGAGAATAGAACAGGGAAAAGGAATAGAAAGGGAATATCCCATCCATTGCTCGGATAGGTAGAACAGAGCACAGTATGGTGAACAGGCAGAGAAGGCTACATAATCAATGGCAGGGAACCCAGTGGATGTTGTGAAGGATCACGACTCGAATACTATACAGCCCCAACCTAGCCAGACACGACACAGAGAGACCAGAGAGACAACCAGAGGGTGTATTGGTGTTACTCGTTAGTCAGAAGAGCAGCGAAGAAGAAGTGAGCCGGGGATCGTCACCTCCTCAACCCTCACTAGACTAGACTCTCTCTGACACCTCGGACCACTAAGCAGCCGCTCTCCCCTTCGTTTTTTCTCGTCGGGTCTCCTGCTTTGGCTTGTGGCTCTCTCTCGCCTTGCCTTTCCACCTCTCTCGTTCTCCGTCTCTCTTCTCTTCTCCATCCTCCCACTCACTCCCCCCTCTCCCTCTTCCCCTTCTCTAACCTACTTCTCCAATCCTCTTCCCCCCTCCTCTCTACACCTTCTCTCACCATCTTCGCTTTTTGCTCTTGCAACTTTACCTTCCTCAATCCCCTCTCCCCCCCTTTGCTCTCTCCATCTTCTCCTCCCTTATACCCCAACGAGCTTTTCACTAAGTGTCGTTGTCGCTGTGGATCGGGGCTAATTCCCACCAAACGCGAGAACTTGTTTTGCTCTAACTTTTTTTTCTCTCATCCTTGACCTACACAAAATTATAAAAAAAGAAGAAAGGAGAAAAAAAGAAAAGAATCTCAACGTCTCTCGCCTGTTGCCTCCCTCCACTACATCATCCTTTGCTGCTTGCTATTCATTGTTGAGCGTCCCCACGCGTCTCCGGTGGTTACCGTCAAACTCCGTCCCTTTTCGCCTCCGTCCTCGACAGCCTCGTGTTCGATCAATTGCCCGCCTTACAACACCGGAAGTAAAAAAACCAAGAAAGGGATCACCAGACTCGTGCCGCTACAGGACCGCTCCTCCCCGGCAAGGAAGAACTTCCCGAAGAGACATCTTAGTCGCGACCGCTCCGTCCGCTCCTTTCGACATTCGTGCCGTGGAATTGTTCCTCCATGTTATTCAACTAAGAAGCATTCACTACGAAATTATCTAGAGCCGCGGCTCGTTGAGCATTTGCTCTACCCCCCAGGATCAGGGCGTGGCGAACGTGTAGACGGTTCGTATCTTGTGTTTTACTTGGTGTTTCACTCAATTTGCTCTTTGGGATTGCCCTTCGTCCCATTGAAACCCAATTTGCTGACTCGGGATCTTGTCCGTTGTTACAGCCTCAGACCGTCTACCTTCCCGCTCTGAACTGGTTCTTTTGCTTTTTCTTTTCTTTTCATTATGCCGTCTTTCTTCGCTCCCGGCCTCCAGGGCCTTCCTCCTACTCCTCCCCATATCTTGAGCGGTGGCAGGATGGAACACGACCAACCCTTTTATCTCCTCGGTCCCTCGGCCGCATTCCCGCCTCGCTACCCCCAGAACGGCTGTGATTTCATTGAGCAGTACTCCCAGTCGACCTGCTACTCCAAGCCCTTGAACTCGCAGTCCGCTCTGGGCGTCCGCAATGGCCGGGATATGGTCGCCGCTCACTCCGCGCTCAACCAGCCCATGTTCGGTCCTCTGGGTACCGCCAACGTCTTGCCTCCCATCCGCAACAACGTTCAGTTGCCCCCGATGGAGAGTGCCATCCCGCCCCAATACCGACGCCAAGAGATGATGGTGCAGCCCGAACCCCAGCGCAAGGAGGAAAAGGCCACTGGAGGTGTCGCCGCCCACTTGGATTATGAGATGGACCAGATGTCCGACTTTGTGGCTGAGATGGCCCAGGGAATGTATGCTTTGTACATCACCAAGATCAACCTAGCAGATATTGACTTAGCGCGAAGCGTCTACCCAGGATCGTCGGTCCCCCCTCAGTTCCGGAAATACGTCTACCAGATTTTGTCATCCACTCGCCTCCCGAGCTCCACCATCCTTCTGGGACTCTACTACCTAGCCAGCAGGATGCGCATGCTTTCTTCCACCAAGGTGTTCCACACCGGCAGTGGCCAGGTCTACCGCATGCTCACCGTGGCCCTCCTTCTGGGAAGCAAGTTCTTGGACGACAACACCTTCCAGAACAAGTCTTGGGCTGAAGTTAGCAACATCCCTGTGAGCGAGCTGAACTCGATGGAGCTTGACTGGCTGTTTGCCTTCGAGTGGAAGATTCACGACCGGATCTACGATCAACAGGATGGCTTTGCGTCATGGTTGTCTCACTGGGAAACCTGGCGTACCAAGACCGTTGCTCGGGCGCAAGAGTCCCGCCATGCTTTGGCTCCCATCGACACGAATGTCTCCCGCAGCCACCGCGTGTCGAAGCCTTTGCTCTCGCCCGAAGGGCCGATCCCACCCCAGTACCAGCGCAGTACTAGCTATGAAACCTCGTGGCTGAACCCTGCCGCGTCGGAGTATTCGCCGCCCTCTGCACCTCACACGGGACCGAACACTCCGGACTACTACGCAGCTGGGCCGTGGTACACGCAGCCTCCCCCGCCATACTCGCGTACCTGGGTTCCTCCGCCCCAGCAGTACATTCCACCGGCCCCTCGCTCCCAGCCTCCGTCCTACCACCACACCCCCGCATATGCGTTACCTTTCGCGCAGAGCGTGTGGACGGGCCACGGGTCATCCTGTGGTTGCCTGTATTGTGCCAAGCATATGGAGCACTACATGTGTGCGAACCCGTTTGGCTCGATGCAACCGATCGTGGCTGGTTAGTCAGGGGCTGCGGCCATCTAATCATCTCTCTGACAGAGTCCACTGGAGAAACGTGTTTCCTTCGATCCTGTTCTTCACTTCGTTCTAGACCTGTCCAGGTTGTCCTTGTTTGTCTCTTTCCGTTATTACTGATGATACCGTGTTTCCTTCGTGTTTCTGCATGACTACCCGTTTTCTTTGGTCAGTTTCGGTTACGTCTGTGTTTCGCTGAAAAGTACCATCGGTCGCCTTTTTCCTCCGATTCTTTTTGTCTTTTATGCTTTCCGAAAAGCAAAAACTCCCAAAAAAAGTGTCCGACCGGTTGCGCATTTCCTGCACGATGTGACACTGTCTTCTTTTCTTCTTTTCTTTGCCTTTCGCTTTCCTATCTCGATACGACTTGTTTCTTACGAAACACTCCTCTCATCGTGTCGAAAAGTTCTTCCAAGAGATTCCTTGCGCTGAAGCTCTGGAGTCAGATGTCACGACAATTACGATTGTTTCTCTCTGCGTTTTCGCCTGTGCTTCGCCGTTGCCTTCTCCATCCTCCCTCTTTGACCTGTTCGATCTTTCCTCATTTTCTCTGGATTTGGGCATTTCATCTGGCGACTGCTACTCATAGATTGTGTTGTGTTCCTTGACACTTGTCAAGTTGGTACATTTGGCTTTCTTCTCACGCACGCTCCACTTGAGTCCCGTGGCGTTAATACCTTGTCTTTTTTTGTTCGGTTGCCTTTAATCTGTTTCTTTTTCTCTTCTTTCTCATACTCATCTGTTCCGGTCGACAGATCCTTTTTTACGTTTCGTGATGCGACCAGAGTACATTACTGCAGCTTCGTGTTTGTGGGGGTGCGCTCTCGGTTGTAACATTACCTTTATTTGTTCGATTTACCTTCGATGACCTTTTCCATTTTGCATGTTTGTTTATTCCGCCCGACCCTCAAACCATTGGTGAGGCATTTGAAAAGTGATACTCCCCTTATGCCCCTTGTTTTACATTTACTCTTTGTCTTGTCTTATTCCCCTCCCGGTGATTATAACACCCTCTTGTGTGGCTTCCTTTTTTATTCTTTCTCACTGCTCATTCCCTGAATGTAAGTTAGATTCTTTCACTACTTTTCTATTATCATTCACAAGAAATATGGGACAAAGACATTTCGAGCTTCCCTTACAAAAAAAGCACAGGGATCCCATTTGATATATACTGCTCTCCATTATTCCTTCTAAGTAACTACTATGTATATGTAAAACCCTGTCTAACATTTCTTTTCTTTCATCTTGCCCCCATGTGAAGGAAGGTGTACTTTCCATTGATCTCTGAACTAACTAGTCGTTCTCACTAACATTCCAAACCTTGCAAAGAAACGAAACACAAAGATGTTGTTAATGAACTTCTATTTCATAGCGAAGCACAAAATAAAAACTCACAATGATACCCATAACGATGACAAAATCGTATTGACATCTATCTATCTATCCTTTATTCTCTGTAGATAGTGAGTAGTCGATTTAAAAGTGTAAAAACAAAAGAACCGTAATCGAAATGCAAGTACAGATTTGACTAGAACCTTATTATCGTGAATCTAATGCGAGAATAAAGTAAATAAACTAGCACGAGAGGGAACAATGAGATAGTATGTATGTATGTAGTATTAGGATAATTGGAACTTATTGAATTGATTGGTTGATTGATTGATTGCCCTGGGGTATCGGTATCTGTCGATGTGCGTGTTCATTCATTCATTGAATAGATGTTGGGGGTTGGGTTGTACATCATGGAGGAAATCTAGGTCATAATTACACGAGTATAAATGGGGTTAGAAGGTGATATGTACGGGGTCTGTGTACGGCGGTGATGTGAGGTTGGTAGGGTAGGCAGGTTGATTGTCTTGTATGTTTGCTTGTATATGGGTATAGAAGATAGAAGAAAAAAAGAATTTGCCCGTAGTCCTGTGCTAGTATACACTCCCCCTTATGCTCTGGTCGTGTTTTCTTTCAGCTTCGAAAGAGGCGTCTTCGTCGTTGTAATCGTCTTCTTCGTCGTCGCCGTGATGGTGATAGTGTTCATGATCGTGATCATCGTAATGACTGTCTTCACGATTATGTTCGTCCACTTGCTGGTTCTCGGCTTTCGAAATTGGAGGATCTGTGGGGAGAGGTTCATCATCTAATCTGTCTTGGCCTGCTCGATCCTGGTTGAGGGCGTTGGCGACTTGCTTGCTCAGGGTTTGGCGTGCTAGGCCCGGAGGGTTTCGGACATGGTGGCTGTGGGATCGGGTACGTCGGGGTCGCGCAGCCTGCTTGGAACTGCTTTCGTCATCGCCGTCGTTATCTAGATCTTGAGATGGTCTAACTTGATGGGCAGAGGGGGTCGGTTTAGGGCGGGAGTGAGTCTGTTTGTGGTTATGGGTATAAGCGTGCATGCTGGGGCGAAGCTTCTCTTCGCGTTCGTCCTCCGACGGGGCGAGGCTGTTTGCGCCGCTCATGGAACCGCCGCCGTCGCGGCCAACGAGATGGATGTAAGCGTAGTTGCAATTCGGGGGATGGAGGAGGTGGTCTTCGCTGTCACGGTGGAGATGGGCGAGGCCGGGGCGGCGGGGTATCGGGCTGGGATTTGAGGTTGGTTGGCTCAGGTGACTGATAGTTGTGGTGGATGCAACGGGTGTCGGGAAAGTTGCTCGAGAGGTGGACGTGGTTTCAAGCTGTACACCTTCGAACTCGTATTGCGGAGCTGGGGAAGGCAGGGTCCTTTCAAGAGGCCTTGCATCGATAGAACGATCTCCCAAAGCTGGCTCCGGGGCTCTGAGCATCTGCTGGTTTACCGGAGTGGCTGTCCCCGTTCCAGCCGGGACTGGTCTTGGGTGGCCGTTTTGGTTCCCGTGAGATCTGTGGTTGTGAGTAGCGCTGTGTGCTGTTGTCTCCTTCGACTGAGGGTCATGTTGATGCTTTGGATGGTCTGCGTTGTGTGCACGAGGCGTACGTAGAGAGCTTCGTCTTCGGACGCCGTGATTGCATCCATCAGGACAACCACCCCATTTGCGACGAATAGGGACTGACGTCTCTGGTGGTGCTGGCTGCACTGGATCCAGTCCTTTGGCTGCCCGCTCACGCTGCCGCTCTTCCTCTTTCTCCTTCCGCAGGTCGGACCAGGTACGTAGCTGATTTTGTAGGACGTATTTCCCGTTGTCTGGGTTGAGTTTCAGAATGACGAATTCGCAGTGATTGATGTTGCGGAGATCTTCGAAGTATTCCACACTCCAATGGTACCATTTCATGAGGAAAACCCGCGTCATCAATCCATGCGTGACGAGCACGCAGACACTGGCGAAGTCGTCCTCTCCGAACAGACGCCACAGCGACTCGTTGAACCCACTGACGCGGTCGTAGGCGTCGGCAGCAGATTCACCGTTGGGGATTCGGTAGAAGAAGTGACCATAGTCTGCCCTTTCGAGCCACATACGCTCCATTTCGGCTGAACATGGTTGGAAGTTCCCGAAGTCCTGCTCCCGCAGCCGGGGTTCCTCGTAGACCTTGATGGTATGTCTTGGGAAAGGGGACGGGGCTGGAGAATCTGAGGACAGGGACTGCAGGATACCCTCCGTTGTCTCTCGGGTGCGACGGTATGGGGAGGTGAAGAAATGAATGGTATCATCCGGTCGTAGAAGGGTACGCAGACGGGAGCCAGCTTCCTGCGCCTGACGGTGTCCTTCGGGGGTGAGTTTCACTCGGTGGTCGGGGATAGTCTGATGGATTTCTCGGTTCTTGTTTCCTTCCGATTGGGCATGGCGGATCAAGATGATCATCTGCCAGAGTGAGACATTGTACTGAAAACAGTGATAGTTTCGGGGGGAGGAATAACTGACCCGCGGCTTGCCCATGATTACTTACTAGACATCTACTGTTGCATGCAGAAGTAGTTGGGTGGAAGTGGGGTTGAGGGGAAAAAGCAAGCGCTACGATGTTAGATCAGTAAGACAGGCCCACCGCGATAACGACCTGATGTATATATGTAGGCTAGCGATCAGGTCACTGAAGCACAAAACACACAAGCCAGCAAGATGAAGTAACGGGATAGAGGAAGCGACCGCGAGAAGAAGAAGAAATGAAAGAGGGATGAGGCGAGTCAGTGACTTGGGACTCGAAAGGAGGAGAGAAAAGAGGAGAGATGATTGCGGAGTAGGGGAGAATTGCCAAATCCAGCACTGCTATTGGCCCCAGGCATCTAGAAATCGCCCGATCAGGTTAGCACAGCGCATGATGTCAGTCGGCGCTGGTCGGGTTTGTTACCGTTTGGTATCACGTATTACCATCTCGATTACCTGCCCGTAATCAAAAGAGTACATCCTTCCATAGCATCTCTCTCTCCTCACATTGTAGTAGTTTAGGAAGCCCCGTTCCTTAGGGACCATGATAAGCTGTACTTGATAGAATGGATTGTAGTAGTACCAACAACAATGATGTACCTCCTCATATGCCACCCTAATATAATATCTAGCACCTAGCTTTCCCAGAAAAAAAAAGAGAGGGATGGCCCTTCGCCAGTTGTCGCCGAGGCCGCCGTACGGAGCAGTAGTAAGTAGTTCGGCACAGCTAAATCTGGCCTTGTTTCGCCCTCCTGCTCATCATCGCCCGCTTCCACGCTCCCCTTTACCCTCCATTGCCGACCATCCCGGCTCTCAGCAACGAAGAAGCCGACTCTCACGATGGCCGATTATCTATATGATCTTCTAGCCCCTCATCTGGCCTCGACGAAGGCTGCCACCGCCCTCTCCGATCCGGATCGCGATACAACCACCGCACAATACCTGAATCGTCTCCCTACGCTCTCCCTCCAAGCATTACAATCCACGGAACCTCAATCCCTAACTCAGTCCTCTCATTCTACCCTTCTGTCGCTGCAAGCTCTGTCAAATCGCTCCCACAAGACCTTTGTCACCTCCGCAGATGGCCTGTCCAATCTCCGCGCGTCCATCCCCCAGTTGGCCCGGAACGCACAGCAACTGCGAGATGCGGTCCCGAAACTCGATGAAGAGGCAGTCCGATTCTCGTCCAAATACAGCCGAGCAGCGGAGAATGTCGCTCTGGAGCAACGGAAGAAGGTGATGCAGCTGGCGCGGAATGTCGACCGGTTGTCCGATATCCTCGAGCTCCCCACGCTGCTCGCAACAGCTGTCTCTTCCGCGGCCGCTAATTCGGCAACGACAGGCAGCTCGGTCTCCACGACGTATTCTACGGCATTGGATCTGTACGCGCATATCAAGCGGTTACAGACACTCTATCCCGATTCCCCGCTCATCAAAGATGTAGTCTCCCAGGCTGAGGATGCTATGAAGGACATGACGTCGAATCTGATTGCAGGTCTTCGGGCACAGAACTTGCGACTAGCAGCTGCTATGAGGACGGTGGGTTGGCTGCGTAGGGTGGCACCAGAACTGGATAACCTCCACCACGAAGGATCACCGGCTGCGGCGGAGGGCGCATTGGGGGCTATTTTCCTGATCTGCAGGCTGGCGAATTTGATCACGATGCTAGAAGCTCTGGATCCTCTACGGGAGCTGGCCGATCAGGAGACACAGCGCAGGGCTCCAAACACAGACAAGAAGAATGGGGCGACGGAGACCTGGTCCGAAGGACACCAGACGGAGAAGTATCTGAAACGGTATATCGAGATCTTTCGCGAGCAGAGCTTTGCAATCGTCTCTCTCTACAAAAACATCTTCACTCCAGATCAATCGGAGTCAGAGCTCGCCGTGACCGGCTTACGGGGCATCGATGCGCGGATCAAAGCTGCGGCATCGCGACCCTCTCACCCAGAGGATCCACTCCAGTGTCTTCCACCGGCACTTGCTACCTTCCCAATGCACCTAATACAACTGTTGACGGACACCTTGCGCACCTATCTCCCCAATGTCCGGGATAAAAGCTCCCGAGAGAGTCTCCTGACCCAGGTCTTGTACTGTGCTGCCAGCTTGGGTCGACTAGGGGGTGATTTTGGCATGATTCTGACCGAGCTCAGCGAGGCAGCGGATGAGGAGCAAGAGGACGACGATGCCGATGACGATGACTTGGCTTATGAATGGGAGGAAGTGACTCGGAAACACAGAGCCTTGGCAGGACGCTTAGAGCAGCTGACAGGAGGTGCAACTCCCGGGTCCTCGGCCAAAGGACATTCGTCGCGACAAGCCTTGCCTACGCAAGGAGATATTTGAGTGGTAGATGCCCTAAAGAATCTTTCACCACTTCTTCCACAGGCTGTGCAAAGTGCTATTCTTGGAGACGGCATTTGCTTTGGCTCGTCCCTTTCAAAAGGGGAAGTTCGGGCCTCCCCGGGCGGCACTAACCGAATGGAGCAAGGCCTCCGCCCGGGTTGCTGGTCCGGCCGTCATCTCATCTCATCCTCCCTCCTCACCTCTCCTTCTCCCTCAAGACTTGCTTTCGGCAACATCCTTGGTCTACTTTTCCCCATTTATCTCTGTATCTTTTCCTGGGGATATTTCAGAACTTTCCCTTATATATATACATCCCTTGTTTCTTAGTGCGTCGACACAGCCGTTGCTTCATGATCGGTGCTGGCTTGCCGGTCGCATTGGCCCCTTCGATTGCCGCCGCCGCTGCTGCTGTGTGACGTTCTCCCTTGCGTACAGGGCCTGCTGGCGTTTTAGACACCGCATTCTTCTCAGCAATGAAGATTTCTCTCTGAAAGCGTGCACCAAAGCTATCTGAAGAATAGCGGCCGTTTCTCTGCAATACATCCTCTCTCTAACCCTGATCCTGCACCTCGTCTGGATGGCGGCCCCCGCTTTGTCTACCGGCGGGTTGATCGACCCGACCAAACAGGCTGAGTATCCCATCGTGCTGGGTGATCGACTCAATGGTAAATCCAGCTCGCCACAGTCGCAGCTGGTCAATATCCAATATAACTATAAGACCAAATCAGCGACCGCACGGCAACGCATCACCCGAGCCCGACAGTCCCGCGATCGCTACAACCTCACAATCACCGATAAAGCGCCCAACGCTGATAATGTCCTGACCTATTCATACCAAGGCAGTGTCGACCCAACACAAGCTGTCTCGGATGCTGGGGAACATAATTTGGTGCTAGTCTTTGACGCAGCGCGGAAAGTGTTTGTCTTGGAGCCGGTTTCAACGCAGCTGAACTTCAACCTCCGGTCTGCTCCGGCCAAATCCCAGAAGCAAGTGCTAGAGCAATATGAGCAGCTACGCACTTTGCAGGAAGAGGACCATGGGTCGGGTGATGACCGGGGCATGGACAATGCCAGCGGTAATGATGATGGCCCTGCTGACGACAGCAATCCCTATGACTACCGACACTTCCTCCCCAAGGAGAATGCGGACGATGACAAGTCGGGCTCGGACAAGACACCAGAACCTCCCTCCTACACCAGCAAGCTCGATACTCCGTTGATGTCCGCTACCAGATCCATTCCTAGCCCTCAACCACCCCCGGAGAGCCGGACGAAGCCCGTAAACGCAAAGAAGAAGAAGCCAGACGGGGTCAAGCCTCCTAAACCGGCGGCTGCTCGGCCACGGCCCAGGTCTCCGCCCCGTCCTGTGCAGCCAAGGGAGGAGCGGAAGGCAGAGGTCGAGGAGGAGCCTTTGGTGGAGACATTTGATTCCTCGCCGTCCGACACGGGCCTGGGTGCTGTCTCTTCTCAAAAGGCAGTTCCATCACCGGGCTCGAATATCATCATCGACGGCGATCTCATCATTGATATGGGCTCTCCGCCGCCTGCTCGTCCCTTCCGGGTCAATCCCGCATACTTCTCTTCGAACAACACCCCGGCGGATGAAGAAGGGCATCGGGATGAGGACGAGGAGCAGGAGGAGGATGAGGACATTGAGGACCTACGGCTTCCCTCTCCGGCTGGCCACGGAGGAGCGCCGGTGGCCTCGAGCGGCCTAAATCTGGAGCCCGGGTTGGATGAGGAGGAGTTGGAGGTTGATGATGATCCCCTCGCGGCGGAGATGGAGGCGGCGTTTGAGGAGGATGTACAGGAAGACGACCGGAGCCAGCCTGTATCAACGCAGGCGGTGTCGCAGCAGTATCATATGGCCAGTGAGGATGAGAGCGAAGTCAGTGAGGAGGAATAAGGGGATGGAAGAGTCTACTATGTAGCATGTTTGCTAATATCTCTCGTATTTCTCTTTGGGGGCATGGTTCCCCCGTGTTTGCGTATATACCAGCAAAGCAAGGCGCCATTCGGAGTTTTAACCACGGGCAAGGTTCAGAATACCAGGGAACTTCGTCGTATAATATGATAACAGCAATAACAATGACAATAACACTAATAATGACCATGATAACGATAATGATAATACGCCAAAAATATATATGTGAATCTCTCCGAAAAGCGAAGCGACGATCCCTGGGGCCCGGAACAACGGGATGATCCGAAAAGCCGGCGGTCATTGGCTGGGCGGTCAGTCGCCGAAAAGTGCCACAGCAAAAGGAAAAGGAAAGTCCCAAGTGAGAAAGGAGTCTCTCTTCTCTTCCTCTTGCTCTCTCTCTCTGTTGCACTCAAAGCTAGCTGTCTCCCATCGCCCTCCTCTCCCTCTAGTTTCGAATCTTCTGCCGTCTCCACCGGCTTTTCTGACAACTGTGACTTCCCAATCCTCCTTCTCACCTGGTCCGGACATCCTGTGGGTGCGATTGGCTTCCCCGAATCACCGGCTTCCGATGCATGCGATGCAGTGGCCTCTCCCGCGATGATTAACACGCCTCGGTATCTCAGGACTCTGGGTGATCGGAACTAAAGTAGGACAAACTACAGACAAGCAGGAGGCTGTTTCACTGCGCTGGTCCCAGCTGGCCCTTTGTGCGCGATCAGTTCGTCTGAGTGGATTGGATCCCTCTTGTCTCTTTCACTTCGGCCCCGGGTCGACGCGAGCTCCTAGGCCTTCCTCTGTTCTCACTGGCAGTTTTGCTTTCTTCCCAAGTTCGCTGGGGATAGTAAAATCTCTCACACAGCTCGCCTCCCAAGACCCAAAGCTCCAAGTTCATCGCTTCCGCTTCCGCTGTCCCCGATGGCGTCTTCCGCAGCCCATCCTTCCGAACTCCCGCCGGTTCCTGCCCCGTCGAATCCCGTCCTCCTTGCAACCCAAGCGCATTGGATCTTCACCGATGAGGAGCTTACAAGGACGCCATCGCAGCTAGATGGCATGGCTCTGGAGGCCGAGCATATGAGCCGCAGCAAAGGTGTCAATTTTATTAACCAGGTAGGAATCATGCTGAAGCTACCGCAACTTACGCTCGCAACGGCCGCCGTTTATTTGCACCGATTCTATATGCGACACAGTATGGTCGACTTACCTCAACGACCGGGCATTCACCCTTACACGACAGCCGCGGCGGCTTTGTTTCTGGCTACAAAGGTGGAAGAGAACGTACGGCGGATGAAGGAGTTGGTGGTAGCATGCTGCCGGGTGGGACAGAAGCAGCCGAACATGGTGGTGGATGAACAGTCTAAGGAGTTTTGGCGCTGGCGCGATACCATTCTGGTGCACGAGGATGTTCTATTGGAAGCGCTGTGCTTCGATCTGCAGCTCGAGCAACCGTATCGCATCCTCTATGACTTCATCTGCTTCTTCCGCATGCAAGACAACAAGCCTCTCCGTAACGTCGCATGGGCCTTCGTCAACGATTCCGGATACACGGTGCTGTGCCTGCAGTTTACCGCCCGCATCATTGCGGCCGCCGCACTATACGCGGCGGCCCAGCACTGTGACATTGGTTTTGAAGACGATGTGCTGGGCCGGCCGTGGTGGGAACAGCTCGAGGTGGACTTGACCCAGGTGCGTCGCGCGTGTATGCGCATGGCAAAGCTGTATGAGAATAATGCCGCGCATCGAAACGGCCTGTACTACTTGACCAACCCCATCAGCACAGACGAGGGTACTGAGAAGACCAGGATCCCGCGCGTGGATGGCCCGGCGGACAACACGACACGCCCCATCGATTCCGGGCATGAGGCAGACACTGTCAACGGTCGGAAGCGCTCGCGGGACCCCGACGATGAAACGAAGCCCCCACGCCCTTTGGCCGACTCGATCCCCCTGTTAGAGGCAGGGCCAGCGACGCAGAACGGGGCCCCATCCCCAAAACGACCCCGGAGGGACTCAGTAGGAGCATCGGCTGACCGAGTCCCGTCATCTCGTATTCCAAAGGCGCCTCTCCCCAGCGGCGGGCCGGCCTTCTCCCACGACCGCCCTTCTGCGAACGGGCACCCTCCTCCAGCACATCATTCGCACCCAATCCCTGCGACCAGACATACGCATCCCTTACCACCGCCTCCCCGGCCTTACCCTCGACGGGACAGCGGCAGCCGGCCCGGTGGTGGGCCTCCAGGGCCACCTGTCGATCCGATTCAGCAACGGATTGACGAGATCGTGCAACAGAACATGTCCACCCAGGGCGGTGGGCCTGGCAGGGCGGAACGACGACCTCAGGAACGGCATCGGGGCGATTGGGAGGCTGAGACCGACTCGGGGCGACGACGACGACCGTCCATGTCCACAGGAGGCCAGCTACCGTCGCAGGAGGATGCCCATCCACATCCACCACCTCAGCATCTCCCGCCGCCGCCACCTCCGGAAGAAGAATCCTGTCCGCCGTCGCAACCCGAGCCGCCTCAGGCTCCGGAACCAGAGGACGAGGGAGGTGGCAGCGAGGAGGGCGAGCTATGATGGTTTCACCTTTGAATGAGACGAACGAGCCCATTCATGAAAGGTGGGGCCTGACACCTCCATACATAACTTATTTCAGCCGGGGGCGTCGGAAAATCCACCCGACACATTCCTCATTATCCTCCGATGAGGACTGGGAGGCTGAGCGCATCTGCAAGGGCACGAACACCTCCACAGAGTGAGAGAGACATACAGAGACACAGAGAGACGAGGGGACGAAGATGAAATAAACTCTTGACAAAGATGGGGAATGATAAGGGGGTAGGATTAAGCCCCAGGAAATACGCCAGATCTGTAGTTAATCTATATCTTCTACCGTTGAATTTAGAGCGATCATCGTGGACAGAAGCCCTTGATCACAATTTCCATCTCCGGAGGGCTGGCCTATGACAGGGGAGCAACCATGGTTGCGCAACAACCCCCTTGCAGCCGGACTTGCCGTCAAGGTCCCAATGGGATGGCTCCGACAACCCAAGGCGAGTCAAGCAATACTGCAGGTGGACTTTTGGCATTTGGCAGGAGACATACCGGCCGGATTCTTTGTCCGCCGTGGCTGGCTGAATCCCAGCAGCGCCCACTGGACTCTCTTATGTGCTGTTGGGAATGCTTGACATCACGACTCGCCCTGCGTCTTGAGAATCAAAGTTCATGGAGAGAATGTCGGCTTGGCCACCCAGCCAACAAAACCCTCTTGCCATCATCTTCTTTCTTCGGGCGAACGAGAAACTTTCGAGCGGCCCGTCCGTCAACGTCAGTTGAACCAGCCAATGGGCACCCCGTTATGGCCACATCGCTCCCCTGTCGAAGCCAAGATGCACCCGGCTCCCTCGACGACGGACCGGCGACGCAGCTGTCGCTTTTGCCGCAGTCGCAAGCTCCGCTGCTCTGGCGCCAGCGTCTGTAGTGCCTGCAAGGATCGCCAGATCGAATGTGTCTATGACCAGGGCGGCCCCAAAGGCCGTCCCCGGGTCTCCGGGGCGCGCACCACCGGCCGCCTGGTAGCTGGCCAGCCGGGGCCCGAGCCCGCCACAAAACAGACTCCCTGGACATCCCCTTCGAGTCCGTCGTCCGCCGCGGCCGGCCAGCTCTTCTCGCCGCGTCTTAAGAGCGTTGCCGATGCTCTATCTGAGGTGACGGCCGAGATACAGGAGAAGCTACAAGGTCAAAGGGTCGATGGGATGCCATGGAGCCAGGCTGGTTCTCCTCGCCAGCAGCCGGCTAAGCTGGGCTGTCGCGAGCTCATCATGGTGCTGACCCAGGATATTATCGACGCTACAGTGGCCCGTTTCAGCGGGCTCGACTGCCTTGCCTTCTTCGCTAACCAGAGCCAATTCTTCCGAGCCAACCTGGCGTCCAACACTCCCCCCGAACCGTCCCCTGCGCTCGAGCCGGCGCCGCTGGCCGCATACAACGGATACCGCATTACCCAGATTCTAGATGTGTGGTTTGGCGCACATCCGTTGTCCATGGCCCTTTCTAAGACGCTGCTGCTGCGTGATGTCCGCAGTAACTCTTACGACCCCCTACTCCTGGCCGTCGTGCTAGGAGGCGGTCTGCAGGAGTTGGAGGATACAGACGCCCAGGTGGAATCCGAGCAACTTCTGCACTGGGCGTCGTCTCGCCTACAATATATTTCGACGGCGGCAGCCGACTTGTCGACCGCGCAGGCTCTCAGCTTGCTGGCCTGGCACGAGACATGTCAGGGAAACATTATCCGAGCAATGTCCTACAGCATATACGCGAACCGTACCGTAACCCGCCTCACAATGGACACCTTGGCCCGGTCCTCACGCGATGCCCGACAGATCAACGGCGTCGACCTAGTTCAGATCGAGTTGGAGATGATGCACATCCTGGGGTGGATGACTCTCGCGTTGATGGTCTGGTATTTTACACATTTGGGAATAGTAGATGACAGTCTGCCAGCGCTCGCGATGATGTATGAGCACCCGCCCATGAACAAGGACGCGTCTTTGGTGTTACGACTCGACAAAGCGGCCGACAACTTGTCCACGCTTCCTCACCAGTGGGCCTGGATCCAGGAAATATGGACCATCAGTCACATCACCTCCGCGGCTGTTCACCTCAACTCAATCTACCCTCGTCAGACTAGCGGGCCTACGTCACCCATAGCTCATCCCCACCACTCCTGGCAAAGTCAGCTACACGAGCAATTGCGCAACATCCAGCTCTACAAGGTCGACATTGGCAATTTGTGTAACGAAGCCCGCGCTGTCCTGGCGCGCAACGTGCAAATCATCGAAGCCAATATGGAAAATCAGGTCGCTCAGACATGGATTCTCACCGCGTACCGCACTTTGCTCATCCACCTGCTGTTCCCGCGCATGGAGACCATTCCCATCACAGCCGACCTCGTTCAGAACCTCGCCGACTGTCTCACCTTTTTTACGCGCAGCTTTCCCGTCCTCGTCCACGTCTCCACCACTCAGGCGCTCCCTCAATCGAGCATTCAGTCGTGCGTCCGCTCCTACATGGCCGGTCTGGCCGCCTGCGGCAGCGCCATCGACGCGCTCTTCCTCATATCACCTAAACAATGCCGATGCTGGGAACCGGATATCTTGCAGGGCCTAGCCCGACTACTTGAGCAGGCGACAAAGCTAGACACACTCTTCACAAACGACACACTACTGACAGACTGGCGGTGGCGAAATGTGCAAGACCGGTTCCATCGGTTATCCAAGTACAAAACGGAGCTGCAAAGCGTACCAACCGGATGGGAGGGCCTTCCCATGCCTATTAGGGCGGCGGAGCGACAACTGTCATCCTCCTCCCTACCCACAGTGACCGCGGCGGTGGCGGCAGAGCCGACAGAGCCGGCACCCACACCCATTATGCCTCTATACACGGCTACTACTGAATTACCGTATGTGCCGGGATACAGCATCCCAGTTGAGCCTTCAACGTATGAAGAAACATAGCATTAGACAGTCATCTGGCTTGGGGATTATGTTGCATATGGCGTTACGGATGCGGTGAAAATGATTGGGGTAGGACGAAATCAACCACACATGGGTAGTTTGATTTCCTGTGGTTACATCATAATAAACATCTTCATTAGGATAGATTATTCCGAATCGTAATGCATATTATCAACTACATCTATACCGTTCTATTTTCCCAACGTTATCTAAAGTACCCTTCCTACCCTTTCCTAGCACCACCAACCTTTTCCATTATTTCCTCACGAAGACATCGGCGACTATGTTCACTTTCAACTAACTAGTAATACTAATAGAGCAAACCGAAATCCAGTTTCAAGTGAGTAATCCATTTTCATCAAATTCCGTCCTCACCATCTATCAAACAAAAACAGGCGACTTTTCAAGGTAGTTCAGTAGTAGATAGATACAGTTTAGTTATCTGGATTCGATCGACAATTACTGTAGGCTTTAAGTTGTTGTATGAAGTACGAACGATGCATTCTTCCACACAGACATTGCAATTGCTGAATAGCCAATTACTTATAAACTCTATTCATTCATCCATCCTATATATAGTCAAGACTAAATATATATATATACTGACAACATCAGTCCGATTTTAAGTTATAAAAAGGGTTATGTAAAGTTTAAAGTTAAACTCAAGTTGAGTAGTAGGATGGATGTCTATTAACCTTATGTACCCTTAACTTATTTGTGTTGTGCGGACTTATGTTCCAAGTCTAAACTCTATTTTTTTTTCTCCCATACCATGTTGGGGTTTTATCTAAACTAGCCTAGCACTAAGCTATGATTGAAGTGAACTTTACTAGTTAATTGTCTGATTAAATAAATGATGATGATTATGATGAGATCTAGTATAATTTCGATAGATGAATAACTAGTTACTGTGTTTGTTTGAGGGTAGATTAAGCGATCGTCTTAGGTACTCGTACTTTTATATGAAACTTATACGTCAGATTCATGATGTTTTCGCGGTCTAGTGGAGGGAGGGAGTGTGGGTTTCATTATTTTACTTTGGCTTGTATTTCATGCTTCTGTATTATTCTTGGTGCCATGTATTGTATATATATATATATACTCACCCTTTCTATAACACTATACTATCACCAATCTATTATAAATCTGGTTCTTCATTCACACCTCCACATCCCCCAACAACCACCCCCCTTCCCTACTCCCCAAACCACCCACCAGATGCGCCTCTCCCAACACCCCCTTCACGACCAACACCATCTCATCTACGGTGATCAAAAACCCAAAGTATGCACTCGCCGCCACACAGAACCGTCTATACCCTTCATCGCGCATCATCTCCCCCGAAATAATCTGCTCTTCTTGCCCACGACGTCCCCTCGACCAACTATCCACTGCCTGCTTGAACAACGGCGTCGGAAGGATCTCCGGTAACGCGTCGCCCGTTTTCAGGGCCTGTTCGCAGAGACCCATCACCGCCATGACCTGGCCGATGAGGCGGTGGTCCAGAAGTCCCGTCTGACGGGCTAGTTGCTCTTGGAATTCCTGAGGTAGGGATGAAGAGAGGAGTAGGAGGCGGCTGAGCTGGCGGTTGAGGCTGCGGCAGAGGGAGTTCACTTTGGCGAGGGAGGCGCTGTCGAAGCGCGAGCTGGAGAATTCGAAGCCGAGGAGTTTGATGGGCCCGTCGAGTGCGACGAGGGTTTCGGCGAGTTGCAGGGAGAGAGGTTCGGCGAGCCTCCTACCTTCGGTGGAGTTTTGGGCCCAAACGGTGAGGAGGAGGGCGTAGTGCGTGGATAGGGTGCGCATGGCGCGGGAGAGCGTTTTGCAGACGTGTCGGGAGGCCGATGGTGGCCGGGGGAGAGTTTGCAGAATGGCGGATGCGGCGACGCCGACGAGGACGAGGAGTAGACGTCGCCAGAAGACGTTGTAGCCTACTCCTGGGTTGCCGTATTGGGGGATGTGGCTGGAAAGTTATTAGTGGGGTGGTTTGATAGGGTTGAGGGAAAACTTACGTATCGTCGTAGCTATACGCGATGACTAGCAGGAATGTGGCTCCACCGATGATACCTCCCTGCATCAGGGCCGGCGGCAGATATAGTCTAATCCAGACAAGGATGACTAGGATTGCGGCGGTGATAGCAGACAGCCCATACGGATTGCCCGGGCCATTTGCGGAGCCAATATACCAAGCCAGCAGCCCCAAAACTCCTCCGATGACGGTTCCAATGACTCTTGCAATCAAGGAGAAGGTAAAATCCGCCATGTATACGAGCAGACCCGTCTGCCCCATAATCAGCGCCCAAAGTCCCTTCGCACGGTAGTAGAAACCCGCACTGTGAGGGATCACGCCCGGAATGCCCAGGGCGATCGTGACGACAACCATACGTATGGCATACAGGCCTTCATCGCAGGTAAACCAGTGGTAGGTTCCCAGGATGGCTCGACTGAGAGGAGGGCGTGGCTTCGTGCGGAATCCACGGGTAACACGCAGCTTCTCTTGTGCTGCTTTGGTAACGTCGTCGGCGCTGACGCGATCCGGATCGTCTTCGGTACCCTCGGACCCCGGTGCCTTGACCTCATTCGAGGAGGCCCATGATGCGGCGTATCTGAACCGGGTTGGCAGGTAAACGCGGATCTTCGTTGATTCTTGGAAGACCGTAGATACCCGCGCGAGTAGTGCCTCGGTCTTCTGCACGGTGTTGGAAATGTGCTCCTCGAAGACTAAAACGAACATAAGCGGCCGGAAGTGATGGGCTTCGCCAAGCGGCTGCTTTTCGTGTTGTCCGATCAGGATGTCGCTCATTTCATTGATAAAGACCGAACGGGCCTTGCTCAATGCCTCAAGTGCCTTCTCACAGCGTTGTTGTAGCTTCTCGCGCTCAGCCTGGGATGGCCTTTTGAACCAGCGCCGACAATTCACCAGGTGAATACACTCTTGCACGACGCTCAGCCCCTCCGCACAAGCATCTATGGCGGTCGCGCTTGTCTTGACTAGCTCTTGGACGACCTCCTTGCGCAGCGGGTGGCTGTCCGGGCTGCGGAATCCATCCAGCAGTTGTGCAAGCTGTGTGAGCTGATGCGCACCAACCTCGCGCGTATGTTTCTCATCCTCGTCCGGAGTCTTATCGACATACTTACGCAGCACATCCTGCGTGCGAGCCTCTCCCACGATCCGGCCAATGTGAAAGTCAAGAAGGGATAAAACTGCAACAAGTACGTCTCGCAAAGGGCCCTGGAAGGAGGCGACATCTTCAGCCCCCCAACAGCCTACAGAAAAGTCCAGAGGCAGAAACGCTAAGGATGGTTCCATGCCTTTATACTTCTGGATGATCCCAGCCTGTGTCATGCGCAGGTCGTCAGGATTCGGTTGTTCTTCCTTCTTGCAGAGTGTATTTGCTGTCATTGCTAGTGGAACTTGGAGGAGTCGGACGATATCCTCCATACTATCCAGAACCACATGCGATGTCGACTGAGGAAAGAAGAGGATTGAGCATGCTAGGCCGAGCCCGACCCCAATTGCGGCAGGTTTGACGAGAGTTAGGGGCAGGGTTCCTGAGAAAGAGGGTAGAAGTGGAGTGTAGTTCAGGAATAGATCCGAGATAATAATGCCAAATATAGCCGTCAAAGCTGCTTTGGGATTGCTGGCCCGAAGACGCGCCTGTATATTCAGTATAGCCCATTGCCCTTAATCGGAGAATTACCTACCATGAAATAAACAAAAGTGCAGATGAGGCAAAAGGTCACGGCAGTGACGCGCGCATCTAGCATGTACCCTTCGTAAACCAATCGCTGCGCTATTTCAGTAGCGGAGTAGGTCGAGTTCTGGGCCTGTGACACAGCCGTCTGCTGCAGGGCGGCCACTTTAGCCTGCGTTTCGGCCGCTGGTCTAGCTGCCTGAGCAGCCTTCATGGTGATGACGCCCCATGCCCAAGCTAGACAGATACCGATGAACAAGGACAGCGCACCCAAAAGATAGATGAATACGATTCCGGATGGAGGTAGAAACAATAAAACGAGACTATATGATGTTTAGCATATCAATGCGAGCCGTGCATTGGGACATGCATACGCTGCGAAGAATGTTGCAGTGCCGATGCTTTCCAGCGAGGGGTGGATGAAGATCAACAAACAAGCCACCCAGACGGCGACCCAGCATCGAAAGAAGATCTTGAGATCGCGACCATTGAAATGGTCCAGAAACGGGGGTAACCGGCGTTTCTTCTCAGCAATGGCGGGAGGAGCACTGTCCGAATCCGACCATGTCGGAGGGGATTCCTGCGTGGTTCGTTCGTCGGCCATGATGGCCTCGGGCTGTTTTGCTTGGCTTTAAATGGCCCACGTGGGCATGAGGGCTGGTGGAAGAAAAGGAAGGAGATTCTAAAAAGAGAGAGTCGAGAAAGGGAAAGCAAAGAAGCAAGGGATGCAAATAAGAAATGAACGACGGAGGCGGAATGAATGCACGAGAGAAGAGGTTGACAGGCCCGGCGTCGATCAAGAGGGGAACCGGCTGGCATTTTGAAGGCCCTGCGGGCAAATATGTGGCGCCGCAAAGGAGTGACCATTATCGCAATTAGAGTTAAATAGATCGGGTTGATCTGAACCAGGGCCGTTGGTCGTTCCATGGATGGTCCGGGGGGGTCCGGAAGGTGTTTGCCTGAAGGATTGCCGAAGATGAGCTGGTAAAGGAGGTTATGCAGGACTTATTCTGATGCTGATGCTGATGCCATTCGCGTCCTGTTCCTCCATGTCATTACTGCAAATTCTCTGCTCGACAGCAGAACAGGGATATTGGACTAGCCGAGCGAGTGATCGACAGAGGGTTGGTTCATAGTGACGCCCATGGATTGACACTGATTCAGCGGTGGAGCTGAACCTGTCTATGACCCGGATCCGAGGCGAGTCTGGAACTGCAGGAGACTGGACTAGTTGACGAGTATAGACAGGTCGCTGGGTGGTATGATGGTTGAAACTGCCATCTACCCCGGTTCTCCACTCTTAAAAGGTCCATACTATTTGTCCCTGTTGCACGTGTCTTTCAGTCTGAAGAATAGCAATTAGTGTCTGGATATGTGCTTACGTCCCCTGAATGCCCTTGGTGAACATGACATACCAGACTTAGGTGAAGAGAAACCTGAGAGCTTGATACCAGGATGGGTGCAATGGGTAGGGACGATGAGAAGTTCTTGTGCTACAGAGACATACTAAAAAGGGTCTGTTTGCGCTGTATGTCTGCTCTGTCTACTGGCGTGATGCCCGACCGTCACTTCTCAACCCTCAGTACTACAGCTGCGCTATTTCAGGAGTCCAAGCACTAAAAGCCGAAATTCATATTAGGATTGCTGGAAAACGCTCATCTTAAGCATCGCACAATCGCATCGAAAAAAATATGCACAATGCTTAACCACCAGTCTGGTTCTATTTGTATGCTCTCCTCCAACCAGTTACACCCCGTTCAAACCATCATACCATTATCCAGCAAGCTGCTCGACGCCACGAAGCTAAATCCGCCGAAAAGCTCGCCCTCACCGGGGTGACTGGCTGGCGGACCGGACGCCCGGGCCGCATAATGGTCGTCAAACGCATGCACGATCGGACTCAGCGGCAGCTGCGTGAAATCCATCGAGAAGTTCTCCGCCAGGGCTGGGTCCGTCACCACCGGATTGATCGGAGGCGCCACCTCCCGTCGTTCCAGCGCCTTCCAGTCGATCTTTCGGAAGAAACGGTGGTTCTTGATCGTCTGCAAGTCCTTGGGCATGTGGTAACCCAACCGCTTCGACGGCTCCTTGCGAAGCAGTCGGGTCAACAGGTCCTTGGCATCGGGTCCCAGGAAATAAGGCAGAGCCAGCTTCTGTTTCACAATTTTCTCCTGCAGCTTGGCGTTGTTGTTGGCTTTGAAGGGAGGAGATCCAGTGAGCAGGTCGTAGCCCAGCGCGCCCAGTGACCACCAGTCACAAGCTTTGCCGTACGACTTGCCCTGCACGACCTCCGGAGCCATGTACTCGATCGTACCCAGCGAGGAGTTGCAACGGTCGTCATCGTTGATGGCAATCTTACTGAGCCCAAAGTCCGTCAGAAGCAGATGGCCCTCACTGTCCAGCAGGCAATTTTCCGGCTTGAGATCGCGGTAGATGACCCCGACGTTTTGGTGGAGGTGTTCAAGGGCCAGTACCATTTCCGCCATGTAGAATGCAGCCGCATCCTCGTCAAACATACGCTCCATAGCTAGATGCGTAAACAGCTCGCCGCCCTCCGCGTACTCCAGGATCAGATACAGTTTCTCGTGGTCCTGGAACGCGTAGAATAATTTGACCACAAAGGGGTGACGGTTGACACTCTCCAGAATGGTGCGCTCGGTCTTGGTTTGTTCGACAAGCTTCTTGTGAACGGTAATCGACGCCTTACGAAACTGCTTTTGCGCGTACAGCTTGCCCGTGAGCACATGGCGCACCAGTAATACAGTACCGAACGACCCCTTCCCCAGGCAAAGGAGGGGCTCAAAGTCATCAGTTGTCATCTTTCGGCACAGCTGGGTACGCATATCCCGCACGCTTGATGTATTCCGCGAGTCTTCCTCGGCGGCCGCATCGGCGCTAACATAGTCATGCTCTAGAGGCACCTCGTAGCTAGTCAGGACCTCGGTCTGATCACTGTCGGAGCAGACACTGGCATTACTCGGGGTCTCAGCGGGGCCGGCTGAGGTTCCATTGCCAGACAGGCTCATTGATTCAAGCTGGAGTTTCAAAGCGCTCACCCCACAGCCAGCCGCGGGCTGAACCAACGGACTGCCCCCATTAGTTCCAGCACGAGTGCGCGGGTGCGAGCTCGGTGCACGAGAGCTGGCAGCCGATCGGTCCGAGTCTTCATCGGCGGAGCCGCGAGGAGTAAACCCGCGCACGGTCGAAAGGGCCGGGGCAACCTCATGAACCGCGTGCTTTTTCTTCTTCTTGCGGCGGTCAGCCTTCGCGGCGAGAGGGTGTGCGTTGAGCTCTGGAGCCGGGAAGGGATTGCCACCATGAACACCAGGCCCCTTTATCATAGGTCCTTGCTTGCGCTGGGGGCTGCGGGCGCTCATACGAAAGCCGGTTTCCGGGGCGTCGCTCATGTTGATCTCCTTGTGTGAATGCGACATGTCGGCTTGCGGACTGAACACATCGCTGACCGAGATGTCATCGTGACCAGTAGTATTCGCCGAGGGATCCATTGTGTCGTAGATTTCTTTTCGGATATCTCTCTATTCCCGTAATTGACCAAGCACGATCCAGCAGCCGTCCGATCAGAACGGCACAGCACGATGCGTAAGCCAAGGGCGATCAAATGCACCCAGGCATCGACAAATCGAGGCACTCCTCTAGTTGAGGTCTAGTCAAAGTAATCTAAGAACACAAACAGAGTGGTCAGCTTTTTTCTGTTTTTCTTTCCACGCCCCCACACGCATATCCACACATACACACGCACACGCACAAGCGCGGGGTATGCACGGAAAACCCTAAATTTCCATATGCAAGGGGGAGTCAAGGGTCGATCGGAGCAGCGTACATTTGGTAGCACACAATCCGAGAGGGCTAAGCGACCCAGCAGGGAAGTTACGCGGCAGCCTGCAAGATCTCTCGGATATAGCACCTATTTACCGTCCGCCCTTGTTCAGGACGGACCATGGACCCTAAGCCAGAACACCTTGTCGTCAGAGACGGAGTGAGCGGACGACACGGCCGAGAAGCCAGTCGAAGAGGAAATATCGAGAGACACTGAGGAGGACGGATTCAAGTCGAGGGTCAGCAAACGAGAGCGGGGAAAGCGGATAAAAGCGGACGACGAAATCGAGGGCAGCGCAGACAAGCACATAGAGGAACAGCTAAAATGAGGATGGTTGAGATAGCAGGGGATGGAAATTGGTCTCCAGGGAGCAGGCACAAGAGGCACAGCGAGGATTAAAAACCGGGTGAAGATCCCTTTTATAAGAAGAGAGGGAGAAGGAGGAGAAGAAGAAGAAAGTGAGAGCTGACTTGGATTTGCTTTGACAAACGGGAAAAGAAAGCTGCCCGGCCTCGGCGCTGAGTGTATTTTTCCCGGCCCGCAGACCAATCAGCGTGTGCCGGTGCTAAGCGACGCTAGACTCAATGGGGCAGGATGACTTCACGTGTTGCGGTCATTGGAGGATGGCACCTGATTGCCCGATTGGGCAATCCGGGGAAGCTGCCTGAGGAACCAGAGCCACTGATACTGTGTACGATGAAGTACTTGAGTGGCTATACTACGATATGTGTATCTAGAGGGAGGAGAGAAGGAGGAAGGCGTTATCACAGGATCTTGTTATAGAGTTACTTACTGTAGCTTATGCAGGGGTAGTAGATCTACCGACGGGCTATTAACTCCACCCGCCTCAACCAACTATTTAGTAATTATTTTGTACTAGAGGTTCAGATCCATCCAAAACCCCCTGCAGCTCTTCATGCATCTCTCCCTTCAAAAAAGACCTGCGACCGAGTGATTTCCACCCCCGATCCCTCCACGAAGGCCAGCGCACTGGGCTTTTCAACCCGCACTGTCACCCGTTCATTCCCAAATTCCACCGTGACAATGCGCGCGACAAATGTCGCCAAGGCCTCCACCGTCTGGAAAGAGGTGGTTTCGACCCGCTAGTAATTCGTAGGTTGGATTAGCCTAACACCCAGGGAAGAAAAGCACAGACACATTGAAGGAGAACTCACCTCAGCGACAGCCCGGGTCATGGCTTGGTACGTATTGACCACCGTAGACCCCCAAGGCAGCTGTCCAGGACCCTTAAACTCCAGAGAGACAATGACAGCCTGCTTCTCCACCCTCTCGTGAGAGTTGACGCCCAAGATACAGTAGCACCGAATCCCATCAATGCGGAACTCCTCCTCCAGGACGACCGGACAGCGCTCCGACTCTCCCACATCGTCCGTAACAGCCTCATTAGCCTGACGATACCCCCATACCGTCACACTCCGGTACTTAAGTCCTTCGTCCGCCCGCAGCAATGCCTTGGGGAGATGCAAAGACACCTCACATTGGCCAAACACCCCGTCAATAGGCGAAGTCGAAGATGAGTTGAAAATAGCCGCCAGAGCCTGAGACTGTGAGCCCGCCGAAGCGCTGCTTCTCCGCTGGGTGTTGTGCACGTGCGACATCCTACGGACCCCAGCAGCAGTCTCATCCAACAGTCCAAGTCCACAATGAGCCACAATTCCGGCCGTCAAGCGCACATCCTGTCCCACATCACTTGCCAACATCTCGTCACGGCGGCTCCCGTCGACACTGATCATTCGGTGTCCCGGGTTCTCGGGGTGCTTGCCCAGGTTACGGATATCCTCCTCGAGACGGCGGTAAAGCTTGCCGTAGTCCAAGGAGAGGGAGACATCGTCGGCAATGGCGGCGGCCACGGCGGAGGAGTAGGAGAGCTTCAGCGATGCCGTGCAAGGCTGCGATTTACCGGAACGGTGCCATGGGTCCGGGGCAGCTGGGAGGGGCAGTTGGATGTTGCGAAGACGCACGCTGTCCAACACCGGGGGGTGGGATGGGATATGAACATTTACGCGTTGATCGGCCATGGTGACTGTAAGATGGGCGACAGAGATATGAGAGGAGAGAGCTGGAACTAGTCAGTTCCTGGGGTACGAGCTCGAAGCTGCAGCTGCTGGAGTACCAGACAATCAATGGGCTGTTGTGACGTCAACCAGTAAGCGTGGAAGCCCCAGTCGAACTCTTGGTAGAGATAGCACCAACCAGATAAAGAAAGCTACCACTGCAGTCGCATGGATCAATTGGCCTTCCTGACTTTGAGATGCCGTCCCACCGAGGCAAAATTCTCAGACAAAGAGCTGCGCTGGAAGGAAATTTCGCGTGAGCTGCGGATGACGAGACGATGGCGGGGTTGGGTTTAGCGCGGGGAGCTGCTTTCATTTTCTCGGGACCCACGCGAGTCAACTTATTAGCATAATAATAGACTAGTAACTATGTACCCTACTTCCACGACCAACAAGCGTGGAAATACTATATATTGATTTGATTGTTGCACTATACACAATATCCCGGGGGGTGAAATGATCGACATCGTGGGTGATTACGTTAGATAAAGAAAAAAGGCCAAGATCCATCCACATCCGCAGGTCCATCCGTACATTATGTGCAGGAAAGCCGTCCACACCGGCAAAGAAACCACCGACACGGCTGTCCACATACGCCTACTTTTGAAACCTCGAAAATCCTTCCAGTCGGAGCCCGGAACCAGCGGGGCTAGAGATCATGGTCACATCAAGTGATGAAAGCAAGCGCCAGTGTCGTTCCGTTGTCCATGTCAACCTGACACACGCATTCGTATCTGAGACCGTGTTCAATCCAGAAGCTGACTCCGATTGGGAATTGTCAACTCATCCGGAACGGCAATGAGGGAAACCAGTTCAACAAGAGAACAAAGGGGGAAAGCATGCACAATGGGTATCCGCCATGCGCTGAGGTAACACAACCAACGAGCTAATTACAGACGACTACCAGTATCCGCGGCGGTCGTAAGGCATGTATTCGCCCCGAGGCGGACTACGAGGCCGTCCATAAGGGCGAGGGGGTGCGTACGGGTCATCATAATGGCGAGGTGGCGGGGGTGGGCGGACATCGTAGGGGTCATCGTAGGGACGACGCGGGGGAGGGTAGTCTTCCATCCGAGGACGAGGAGGAGTGCGGCGTCCGTATCCATCCCGGTCATAATAGTCCCTCCGGATTGGGATGGGAGAGCGTTCCCGATAGTGAGCCCGGGGGCTGTAGCCACGCGGCGCAGGGAACCGCCGGTCATACTCATCCATGGGCGGGTAACTCCGACGAGGGGACCGAGATCGGTACGGGTCACGAATGGCACGTTCATCCGGGTAAGTTTGAATCTAGGAAGGGTATGAGGTTTCGTTCCACTCAGATCATATGTACCAGTGAAGTTGCTTACATCGGCAATGCAAGTTACGCGGGAGCCTTTGAATTCACGTCCGTCCAGCTTCTCAATGGCCGTCTTCAGGTCGTTGGCGGTCTCGAATTCCACGAATCTTGGGAGCATATGTCAATGGGGTCCTGTCCGACCGGATAGGAAGTTGAAGAATTAACCCACCCTCTGCCGAGTTCACGGCCAGTTTCAGAGTAAACCACGTCCAAGCCAGACTGACGCGCAAAGTCTTTAAGATCCTAGATAACCCCAGGATGTGAGTCCATATCCAGGTGCAAGAGTGGTACAGTGGTATCCGATGTGTCCGGGTGCCAGCAATTAGAAAAATACAATATGGAAAAACAGGCCAGGAAGGGACCCAAGCGATACAGGGTAGTAGGTGAAGGGATCCTTCGATGACTGCGAGGGCGTTCCATCCTGGACAGGGTTGTCCGGCCTCAGCTCTCAGCTCTCAGAGCTGGGGTTCGACCATGGGAGGCAGCCATCCAGCCTTCCTTTCAGTTAGGTGGGGTCCGAAAGTTGGTTGGTGAACGACCCATACATCATGAGGAGCTGATCATCGTCGCCAGGATTCCCTTGGGCCGTAGGTGGAGGAACATAGAACGGAGTACAGGAAAAGGATGAATTAGGGAACGCAAATCGGCCGAGATGCAAGGCGTCCGGTGGATCCAGAAGAAAGGGGACTTGGGCTGCTAACCTGCCAACTTGTTTCCGGGAGTCCAGAAACCATCATGCGAAAGATCGTGCGACGCGGACGAGGCATGTTGGGACGGTCCATTGGGCCAGGGAAGTTCTCCTTGCGGCGCGGTCCACGGGCAAATTGCACGGTGAGGCGCTCGCCTTTGAAGTCACTGCCGTCTGCACGGAGAGTTAAGTCAACCATGAAGATCTTTGAATATGGTGCTTGCGTTGGTACATACGGAAGGCTAGATAATCGTCCTAGATTAGCATGGTCACGCGACAGCTAGGGAGCAAAACAGGGTGACTTACCGGGTACAACATCTCTAGCATCCATCGCATCCTCGTATTCGATGAAACCGAAGCCATTCATGAGCTTGATCTCTGTAATCTTTCCGGAACCATGGGTGCTGAAATGTTCCTCGATATCCTGTTTAGTCACTGTAAAAGAAACCCCACTAATGGCGCCCACCCGGGGCGCCGTGAGTACAATGTCAGCCTACTGCGAATGGTTTTGAAAGAACAAATAACCGAGACAACTGGATATGATTTCGAAGCTGCCAACCCAGTATCCGGAAAACTGAGTTTACCGTGACACAAGCAAGGAAGATTGAAACAAAAGGAAGGAAAAATCCGCCATCAATCTCCGGAGGGGTGAAAACCTCGGTGACTCAGGGAGGTCAATCCAGACGCATGGCGATCCAGCGGAATATCCCGATTTCTGTGTCGAAGATAGAGGTGGACAAGAAGTGCAACATCCAGAGCGGGTTGAGAAAACAAGGAGACCTAAGGAGAGTTTGTAGATGGCTTCATACCATTGCGGGGGAGATTCCCGAGATAGAGTCGGGTGGACGAGACCTCAGTCATGGCGGGTAGTAGTAGATGGCGAGAGAGATAGGACTAGCACAGCGCGCACAATGGTCGAGGTGAAATCCGTCCAGGCGGATCAACAAGCAAATCGCAGTCGCAACGCTTCTGGCCTTGCGGGAACGTGGTTTAGACAAGAAATTCCGATTCAATGATGGTACAGGCGACCGTGGAGAAACAGATCCTTGAGGGGTCAAATGGGTCGTTATCCTGGGCAATCTAGAGCTGGAAGTTGTGATGGCGGCAGTATTCAGCAAAGTAATAATTCCTGGTGTTTATCCGGGGAATGCGAGGACCATAGAACGGTTCCAGAAGGTAACGGTGGGCCTGACTGATTAGGGAAGCAAGGAGAGGATAGTTTGGTACGCTGAGGGGACAGCTGAACCAGAGATGAAGTAGCTCTCAGGTAAGAGCTGGCTTTCACACGCGCGCGCACACACAATCGGGACTGGAAGAGGGTTAGATGGTGACGGAGATCCGGTCGAGCGGGAGAAGGAGAGCGGCAGCACGGGGAATCCAGGGAAGCGCTGGGCAAAGAGAGCGAGACAGGCAGGATCAGAAGAAGATGAGGGAGAAAGGAGAGTTTTGAGGGCGAATGGACCGGGTCACAGCAGGGAAAAGAGGAGAAGCGCGAACTGATTGGGAGAGGCTGACCGCCCTGCCAAACCAGAAATCCGGGTGGAAATGGAAATTCAACTTGATGCTGGCGGTGGGAAGGCACCCAATCAGAGGCCGCAGTCTGGAATCGCCTCACTTTGTTTCCCTCGGCGGGATCCACGTGGCCCCGCCTGACCTTTTTCTGTAGTACTTTGTCCACTATGTCACTCTCTACTAGCTACAGAGGCAGTGCTGTTGCCCATATTTATAAGTTATTCATGTAGAATCTATTATGCTGAGCAGCCGATCTACATTTATCTTACTCAACACTTCTGAACCAGCACCACTACTCCGGTACAGCCCTGCTGCATCTCTCTATAATTATCTCGGCTTCAGCCCACTCGGGTGGCCCGGTCAAGCTTCCTACTAAAGTAGCTGAATGCTTTGATCATTCCGGCATTCTACATACTAGGTAGGACACATACAGCACCAATAGTATATTAGGCAATGGTAGCAGGATGTACAATGATCTCACTAAGTATATCATATCAATGATTGAAGTATGTCTTCTTTAGTCATCTACTTTGTAGTTTACTGTTCAACATCTACCCCATACTAATATATTAATGTAGAAAAAATGGAACCTCCACTAATCTGCACTGGGTCTAGTCCCTGCCAAGCAATTAACAAGGCTGTCAATTCTGCAGGGATGGCAGTCGCAGCTGAGATTCAGCTCCAATGAATATGACTGATCTCATCATCAGGCAAAGTGATGCATATTTGCCACAGGGTGGCTGGACAATATTACATTGCAATCTTATATATTTGCGTTGATGTAATAGGATCTACCTGTGATTATAGTCAGCCTTTCATTCAAGCAGCAAAACAAATTGCGTTTATAACATTGTTGACTATGCTAGTTACGACGATGACGTTCTGGCTTTGATCGGCATGGACATACTTTGTGTATTTGCACAGCGTGTACTATGTACTAAGTAGGCAGTCCTTGAGATACTCTACTTACAATGAATATACTTCACTATAGCCATCGCTACCGCTAGTAAATACATGGATGAGATAGTATCTTAATGTTATGTACGTGTCTCTGGAAAACACCAGACCCCTTTTACATTGTATTTGATTGCGCACTATTCTACCCAGTGTGTTAAAAATAGTATGGTATAACATTGCCATGTCATGAAGCGGCGAGTGTTGATTGTATACTAACGTTGAGTTTTCTGGACACTTTGCCACTGAAACGCCTACGCAAAATCCTCATATTTTGCTATATTTGAACAGTGAGACCATCCATTCTATGCTAGCGACCGAGATGCAGGCAGAACGCTTATAGAATGCTGGTATGTATTACGTGTTTGGCCGAAGCCTACAGGACGTATGCCGCATTTCCGGCGTACAACAGTTTAGAGACAACACATCACCGCAATATATTCGGCATATGAACCAATTATACTTTGGCGTGTAGCAATCAAATGCTGGGGTGTATTAAGGGGGTCATGCTAAGTAGACGACTTAAAGCGAATCGCAGCACCACGTCAAAAGGGGTGTGAAGAATAAAAGACGCGCGGCGTTCCAAAAATGAAGAAAAGAGACAGAAGGAAAGTAATATGCATAGTCCAATAGATTGCTTGAGTTTAAGATATATTCGGAGTTATGGAATTCCGGTTCTCCTTCTTGTCTCTACCCTTCTGTGAGCTACTTTCAACTGCCGCAGTCGTTGACAGTTGGAAGAAGGCTCGTAGTATGTTGTTGCTGGTCACCCCCCGCCCCCATAAGCTTATACCCTGGTACCTCAAAAGTAGTTCGAAAACACACGGGATAGACAGGCAATAGGACGCAATAAATCGACCCTGCGGTATATACGCTTTTCAACATCATGTCCATACCAAGTGGCAAAGTCCTCAACCAATTGGCGAGCCTCTCCACAGCCTCGTTCTTCACGAGCCTCACCAGATGAACACTAAAGGCTGCTCAGGGCATTGTGGCAATAGGCCTCGGGCCCACTTTCCGTGTTTTCAAGGCGAATGATGGCTTCTTTGGCGAGCATAATCACCTCTATATCCCAGCCCTCCTGACCTTCCTCAGGTCCATCATAGAAGCTAGCATACCAGTCCAAGATCTGTATGACATCGCCGACATAACCAAGCAACCCCGGGGAGCGTAGCCAGTCAGCCAAGTCGTAGCAATTGGGGCGTCCAAAAGCGTTTCGCAGGTGTCGTTCTTGTCGCTGCACTGACGACACAGGGTTGAGATGTAGGGATCAAGATATGATACCTTGCATTGGTTTTAGATGGTATAATGGGTGGTATGGTTAATATGGATGAGACTGGCTTTGAATTGTATGTAGCGAATACACTCTCTGGCATCTGACAACCTCCGAAATGGTTATGGATGTAATTGTACTCTTGATGTTGACTCAACGGCGAGTGAGACTCCAACCCCACGTATAGTCATATGAGATAATAGTAATCAACAGATAGAATTCCAAAATCTTGTCGCTAGATAAACTGAAAAATGTTGGCAACGGTGTAGTACAGATGTACTTCTTTTGCCCACACCGTTTCGACAAGAGCTAAGGCTTTATCCCTAGAATATATATAGGAGAAGTAGGAATAACCAAAAGCAGTCACCGCTGCATGATGTCGAGACAGGCGGAGGAAGTAGAGATGAGGTATTCATCATAATCATATCATATGACTGTAATTAAAATGGTACACTGTCTAGAAAGCAGAGTAGGTATGAAGGGTGCAAAATATAGGGTATGATGGATATGCCAACGGTCCAGTGCAGCGGTAAAGGGCATGAAGCCATAGTCTGCACTAATAGACACTGGAGTGGCTCCACTTATGAGGAAACGATCTTAGTATAGCCCTAAGCGGGGATCCCTGCAGCACAGAGCACTAAGTGTCAGGCTATATAGAAGAGCATCCGTTCGGAGGCTTCGCTTCACATGATAATGGCTCTCCTTTGGGGTATGCCCGAATCACGTGCAAATGAATCATCAAGATGCTGGGCAATTTGTTCTCTTACTATTTGGGAGATTGTCACTTTGAGCGGCTGTCATTGAATACTTCATTTGTACAGGATTAGTAGTAAAATATTATCTAAAGGTATGGGTGATCTTTTTACCGGCACCTCTCTGTCTCACATTAGCTGTGCTAAGTAGCATAGCCGATGCCAACTTTGAGTTCAATATTGAAGACCAGCACTTGACATGAGATATCTTCTAGCACTCTGAAGTTGACTCCATGGTGGGTTCACTCGGATGGAGAGTGGCAGCCATGATATATCCGAAGACGGCTATCTAGATACTCGGCGCATGTGTCGAGACTCGATACTTACTAGTACTAGTAGAAGATCATATCCGACGGGATTGACGGCAAACCCGCGGGCGGAGCGGCAAGCGTGCGAGTGATTCCCATCACCGAGCCTCCCATTGGCCGACATAGCCTCGGGTAGTCCCAAGGCAGGCCAAGTTCTGCCCGCAACCTCCAGCACCCACCGCCAAATTTTATCCCACGGCCGCCATATTCTTCTTAGTCACGTTCTCCATTGCCGGTGACGGAGAGGGGACTTACTTAGCCTACTTACTCTTCTGATCTGGATCCCACGCTTGAAAGTTGCTTCTTCCTTCTCCCTCACCATCCCGCTTGGTGTCATTCCTGTGCCCTTCTCGTTCGCCACACCTTTCCCCCATTGCTTACTCCCATCCTACCATGCAGTTGTCTCGTTTATAGGAGCTCCCCATTCAAGCAACGCACTGTGACATCTCCTCTCCTACATTGCTCCCTTTCTGAAACTCCGCCATGGCTTCGAAAGGAGCTGTCTTGCCTCTTCTGAGGCGCGAATTGCGACCCACTTGGTCGCGATTCTCCAGACCCTCCGCCTCTCTCGCCCCCTTCAGCAACTCCGCCCGAATCTCGAACAGCTCCCTCGCAGCGTCCGGCAAGCGTGCCATTCGTCGCACCTCGTTCTTCCCGCCCGTTCAGACTCGAGCCTTTTCGCAATCACTATCCCGAAAGCTGACTGATGAGCATGGCAACTTTGATCCGCGACAGTTGGACAGGGAGTCGGATGAGGTCGATGTCTGTATCGTCGGTGGTGGTATGTAGAATGACCCGGACCTGTTTCGTTTGGCGTATAGAGGTATGGTACAGGATTTAGTAACTAACCGACTGTCTTTATTACAACATAGGCCCTGCTGGTCTGGCTGCTGCCATCCGATTGAAGCAGCTCGCCAACGAAGCCGGCAACGAGGAGTTCCGTGTCATCGTGTTGGAAAAGGCCGGTGAACTGGGTGCACACGTCCTTTCGGGTAACGTCCTGGAGCCTACCGCCATGAACGAGCTGTTGCCAGATTGGTTGTCGGAAGACAATCCGTCTCGCTTCGAGAATGTGACTCCGGCGAAGGAGGATAAGATGCGCTTCTTGACCAAAAACTCGGCCATTCCGATCCCTGCGCCGCCACAGATGAACAACCATGGCAACTACATTATCAGTCTGAACGAACTTACGAAGTGGATGGGAGAAAGGGCTGAGGAATTGGGTGTTGAAGTATACCCCGGATTTGCGGCCAGTGAACTCGTCTACAAGAAGTCAGATGGATCGGTCCTCGGTGTGGCCACCAATGATTTGGGTGTTGGTCGCGACGGCAAGGCCAAGGACAGCTTCGAGCGGGGAATGGAGTTCCACGCCCGCGTGACCCTTCTTGCTGAGGGTTGCCATGGTAGCTTGACGAAGCAGGTGGTCAAGAAGTACGACCTGAGGCGCGATAGCCAGCCTCAGACCTACGGTATTGGTGTGAAGGAGATCTGGGAGATCCAGCCCGAGAAGTTCAAGCCCGGTGAGATCACACACTCCCTGGGATACCCCCTTCCTAGTGACACGTATGGTGGTGCGTGGATGTACCACTTTGGCGACAACATGGTCAGCATTGGCTTGGTGGTTGGGCTGGACTACCCGAACCCCTGGCTGTCGCCCTATGGCGAGTTCCAGAAGCTCAAGCACCACCCTCTGTACAAGGACGTCCTCGAAGGTGGAAAGTGCATCTCGTACGGTGCACGGGCTCTCAACGAGGGTGGATTCCAGTCGATCCCGAAGTGCGCTTTCCCGGGAGGAGCGCTTATCGGCGATAGTGCTGGATTCTTGAACGTTCCGAAGATCAAGGGCACACACTCCGCAATGAAGTCGGCCATGCTTGCTGCCGAATCCGCCTATGCGGCCCTGCAGGGCAGCTCGGAGGGCTCTGTATTCCTGTTCGACTATGAAGAAGCTCTGCGCAAGTCGTCCATCTGGAAGGAGCTGTACGAGGTGCGTAACATGCGGCCCTCTTTCAGCACGCCACTGGGTCTCTATGGAGGTATCCTGTACTCTGGTCTCGAAGCATACGTTCTCAAGGGCAAGGCTCCCTGGACTTTGAAGCACCATGGCACGGATGCTGCTGCGACCAAGATGGCGTCTGAATGCAACAAGATCGAGTACCCCAAGCCCGACGGAGTGATCAGCTTTGATATTCTCACCAGCGTCAGCCGCACGGGTACCAACCACGAGGAAGATCAGCCAGTGCATTTGCAGGTGGAGGACTGGGACAAGCACACCGATGTTGCCTGGCCCAAGTACCAGGGTGTGGAGAACCGCTTCTGCCCTGCCGGTGTGTATGAGTACGTGGAGGACTCTAGCAAGCCCCACGGCGTGCGCTTCCAGATCAACTCCCAGAAGTAAGTCAAGCCCGGATGCTCGTACTGTTTCTCTTGCTAACCAGTCATAGCTGCATTCACTGCAAGACCTGTGACATCAAGGTGCCTACCCAGGATATCAATTGGCAGACACCTCAAGGTGGAGAGGGCCCGAAGTACTTCATGACTTAGGCCTAGCGATTTTTCAACACTTACATATTTCTCTCTACCCTTCATCAGGGTACAAAAAGGATTGGATGGATTAGAGTATCCATTGTGGCGTTGGTTACTAATGTTTGATCATGTTTCATTTCCAGGCCGGTGGATGCCTGTTACGTTATTGCGTGTTGAGCCCGGACGGGGCCTTGTATATATAGTTGTACTCCATAGTTTGCGGTGACGATGAATACTGAGTATACCGGTTACTCGGGAAATAGGCTGTTTTGCTCAGCGTAAGCTACCTGGAAGCAGCGCAGATTTCTAGATAATGTGCAAGCTGAATGTTAGGGCAGCTAAAGCAAGTCTGATGGTAGATGTGCTATAATATCACAACGAGCCTAGCAACCTCACAGCGAAGCCATTATGGCTCTCCCACGAGCATCTACTTCAAATGATGCAACCTACCAACCAACCAACTAACACATGCAAAATGACAAGCATCCAGGAACACACCTCCGAAAATACACCCGAATTCCATCACTTCCCCATCACAACCCCCAAAGGGATATATCCCCTAACCTCACAACACCGTCATACACACCCTAACCCCCGCAACTACCAGTCCATCAATGCTCCGAAGTAACAATCTAGACCAAACCTTCACGGAACTCACTTCAGAAAGTATCTTAATCACTGGATGGCGCGACACAGCTATAAAAAGCGCACATCTGTCTCCGAATCCCAAGTTGTCACGACTATCAAGCCTACTACGACCAAACTCACCATCACCATCACCATCACCATCACCATCATACAACACACGATCAATCAACCGTCAACAGCAAACATGATCTTTGGTACTAATTCCACCAGCATACCATCAACTCGAACCCTAACCACTACCCCTGGACCCTCCTCCCCAATGGACGACGAAGACGTCGTAGAAGTGGTCGACACCGCCGCCTCCACTTCATCCTCCTCATCATCTCCTCCATCCACCCGCCTCATGGCCGTCGGGAAATGCAAAGCGGAACTCAAATCCGGCAATATAGGCCTAGATTGTCCCTGCAACAGGGGAATCTTCTCTCTAACCCATACCAACGATATCAGCGATCAATGCATCGACTGCGAGCACTCCATCGCAGAACACGAGGGCATTGATATCGATATCCAACGAAAAGGCATGTCCTTCCCTTCCCTTATCCCCCCTCTATCCCTATCTCATAGAACATTCCTCCCCCAAACCAACCGGACCAACCAATATCTAAACTAATGAGAGATGATAATAGAAGACCCCCGGCACACAACCCTCACCAAACTCACCAACCTAATGGACCACTACCCCCTCCTCTACGTCCGCGGCATCCCCGACAGCGGCAAAGGAACCGTGAACCAATTCCGGCGCGAGAACATCATGCTCATGACGCGGGAGCAAGAAGCGAATAGCTTCTTTCTTCCTGTGGATAAGCCGCTGGAGGAGTTCGACTCGGAGGATGATCGTCTCCTCACGCAGATTTTTGGCTCGTTTAATCGCCTGTGTAATGATCCGCAGATCTTCTTCCTGGTGATTTATTTTTTGACCCTGTCGGCGTGGTTAAGTGATCGGTTTATTAAGCAGGTGGTTTTGCCCTATTTGCCGGCGCCGGGGGCCGGGATGAGGGGGTTGAGATAGGGATTACTACGTAGTATTACTAGGTGATTTTTTTGGGGCGTTGGGAGGTAGGTTGGGGGGTTATAAAATGAATAGTAGTTTTTTTCGTTAAGAAAGTGGGTGTTGTTTAGGCTGGGACTGTAGTTGTAGTAAATTTGTTGTAGTTGTTGTAGTGAAGTCGTGATGTATACTAAGAGTTCAGTAGGTAAGTATATATAGTTCCCAAAACGGTAAAATCACTACAAGAAACCGGTGTACTGACGATCCACGATAACCATAAACCAATCGAAATTAACTAACTATAGAATGTATACTATCTTAGTTACTTCCTACTGCATCAAGTAATGCAGCAACCGAAAAAAGGGGGTGTCAACGTGACCGACAGTTGATGCTGATCACATGAAAAGGGCGAAAACGAAAAATAGAAAAAAAAAACAAACGACCCTATGACGCCAAGCTCCCGAATGCGAAAGCGATGCTGCTTTTGCCGCTTGCCGAATAAGCAAAAAGCAAAGCAAGCAAGCGACAAGTAACGCTGACAGCCCATGTGATGGATGTTCATCACCGACCGACTTTTTTCGAATTTATTCCAATTTGCCCCATGTTGCATAGATGCCTATTTTGTGACGTCTCGATTGCTATTGTATACAGTAAGCTGATTCTTCACTTGGGCCACAGCTAATAATACCGACGGAGTGGTACGGGAGCATCATTCTAGTCATGATGTCCTCCGTCCGGCATATACCCATGGTCAAGTAAAAAGTGAAAATAGACTTGAAACGGGATCCATCCCACACCAACCATTCTATCACAGTTTAGATATTCCGGGGAGGCTGAAGGTGGTGCGGGTAACAAACTTAGATGGCAAAAAAAAGTATGGGAAAGGCCACCTGGCCGGATTACGTATTGAACACGGCTGTAGCCGCTGCCTGCCGACCGACCGACCGACAGTTGAGTCAAAAAGTCGCGTCGCGGAAGTTTTCCCATAAAAGCTGAGATTTGAGTTGCGCGTGAAAGCGATAAGTGGTTAGTAGCCTATAACCCTTGTCGAGGCTATTTCCGTCCCCTGCACTAAAATCGAATGAACACCGACCGCAGCGCAAGGCTACGATCGGAGGGGGGCAAGATTTGTGGATCGGAAGGCAGGAAATTGCCTGAGATCTACTATAAGTTGTCTGGGGTATGTTATTATGGTATGGAACTTGGCTGGAAAGCGGCAAATCAAACGCCAAATGAGAGGCGAGAACAGCCTCGCGCGGGATGAACCCCATGACGCGACCGACGACGCGACCGGCGCGTACCGGGATGAGCGACCTCACGACTGGTCCAACTTTCTTGGACAAACAGGAAGACTGTGACTCAAGAATGAGAATCATCAACAGCGGTTAGCTGTGACTGTGATAGTGTAGTGTAAGTAATGATCTGTTAGAATGTTTTGGAATCATCTTGATGATCATCGATGAATCGGGCCCAACAAAAAAAAATTTTCCCCAAAGGCTGTATTTTTGGGGCTCGGAAGAAAGAGATCAGGAAGAGAGTGAAAGGGATCGAAGAAATTTTTGTTCAGTTGGCAACCGCTAAAGCGGCAAGGCAAAAGAAAGAAGAGAGAAAAAAAAAAATGAAAAAGGAAAAAAAGAAGGAGTGAAGGGGAAAAAGCCGAGAACAGTAAGGCGGAATGATTGGTAGACTGAAGAATGGATGGACTGGAAAGTGGATCAGAGTTATCAGTTGCAGGAGCGACGCGGACTGGCTGGGGAGATGAGTGGCTGCAGGCCTGCAACCCCAGCGTAAGGGGGGCGACAGCCAACGAGAACGAACGCAGGTGTGGTGAGTGGAGTCGCCGATCAACAAACCAGAGATGACGGAATGGCGCTTGGCCACCCAAGAGCCGCTAGTGGAGGCGCTAACACGCAGCGAGCAGTGCCAGAGCGGCCACTTCCATGGGTGAAAGCGAGTGGAAAGCGAGTGAAAGCGACCGCTCGTCGCTGCTTTTGCCGCCGCCGCCGGGCCCAGCCCCCCCTGACGCCAGCTGCGCCCGGGCGCTGTGACTCAGCCTATATAAAGGCCCAACCTCCCACTTTCCTGTCGCTGTTGGAATTTTTGATCCTGGTCTTGGCACCGCCCGGAAAGCCATACTGTCCTCTCTTCCCGCCCGCCATCCTCCCCTCCCCTCCCTATACACTCTCTCCACACTCACGTACGGTTTGCAGAGATTACTGCTGATATCAGCTGTTTATATCTCTGCTATTAACCTGCTGGATCTAAACACATTTCCGGGAAGAAGGTTTTTTTAGGGAAGCCAAGAAAAAAAAAGTATCAAATTGGGAAAGAAAAATTCTTTTCTTCCCTTTTTCTCTTTTTTTCTTCTGAACTCCAAACCGTTATCAGTCCCCGTTACTGAAACAGGAAGTTTGCAGCCTCAGGTGTGCATCTTCGCCACTCTCTCTCTCCAAATCGCAGATAGACATTCCCAATTCATACAAAAACCAAGAAAAGCAAACAAAACACACGCACCTCCCCTCTCAAAAAAAAGTTGTGTCATTTACACAAAAAAAAAAAACAACGTGCTTTTTCTGTCATCTCACACTCCCTTCTTCTGCACTTGTTCACTTACTTCCATCCATAAGTTTGTGAACGCTGCTGCTCTTGAGTTAATCTCCCCTAGAAAACACTTGACTGTGCTTTTCTAGTCCCCTGGTCGCTGCCTTATTCTCCCTTCCCATCCACCTTATCCTCCTTCCTCCACGGCGGCTTTTTGTCATCGCCTGTCACATACCTCTGCACTCCACCTTGACTTCATTCCGTTTCGTCTTCGAAACGGTTTATTGCTTGGATCCCAGAGCAGTATTGCTGCAGGGGAGACATTGACTTGTCCATCTCCCGCAAAGGGTACGTTGTTCTCTTCACTTGGTCTTGACCTCACTTGTCTTGCCTTTCCTGGCAGACACCTCAGGTGCCTGTCGCTCTTGAGTCTCTTTGAGCGTCATCTCCATCTGTCACTCACCTTGTCTGTCCTCTCTTGACTGACTTTGAGCTCTGCGTCTACACAGACTGCTATCTGCAAAAAGCTTTTCTATCTACTCTCAGCGTCGGCTGGTTTACGGCTCGAGTATTCCACTACTCACGTCGCGATGGATTCTCTTACGACCCATCCTTCTACCGCGCAGCAGGCCCGGGCCTTCACTTCCCCCGCCTCTCTGTCCTTCCCCGGTGGTGCCGGCGATTTGACTCCGCCTTCCGATAAAGACGGAAACATGGCGATGGCTCAGGGTGCGAATGGGATGATGAACGGTCAGCAGCAGGGAGGAAATGCCGCTAATGGCAACGGGGTGGCGCCCGCAACTCCAGCTGCGACTCCCGGTGCCAACACTCCGGGAAGTGGCATTGTGCCTACGTTGCAGTGAGTATACTCTTGCTGTCTCTATTTCTGGGTCACCAGATTACTGAACAATGATCTCTCTTTTTCTTTGAAGAAACATTGTCGCGACGGTCAACCTTGACTGTCGTCTGGACTTGAAAACGATCGCTCTCCACGCAAGAAATGCGGAGTACAACCCTAAGGTATTACTTTCCACACCTCCCTGTGCTTGATATGTCAGGGCATAGTGTGGCTGAACTGTTCTTTTTTCTTCCAATAGCGTTTCGCGGCCGTGATCATGCGTATCCGAGAGCCGAAGACGACCGCTTTGATCTTCGCCTCCGGCAAGATGGTGGTTACTGGTGCCAAGTCGGAGGATGACTCCAAGCTGGCTTCCAGAAAATACGCACGTATCATTCAGAAGCTTGGTTTCAATGCCAAGTTCACGGATTTCAAGATCCAGAACATCGTGGGTTCTTGCGATATCAAGTTCCCCATCCGCCTGGAGGGTTTGGCCAGTCGCCATCACAACTTCAGTTCCTACGAACCTGAGTTGTTCCCCGGTCTTATCTACCGCATGATGAAGCCTAAGATCGTGCTGCTTATCTTCGTCAGTGGAAAGATCGTCCTCACTGGTGCTAAGGTCCGTGAGGAGATCTACCAGGCGTTCGAACTGATCTATCCTGTGCTTTCGGGTATGCATTGCTCCCTCACTTCGGATTTGAAGTGGACATCGTGCTAACCAGCTGTAAAGATTTCCGTAAAGTCTAAAAGGGCATCGCCTTTTCTCAGGAAGATCTCGACCACCTCGTCCTTCCCATCTTCATCAACTTGTATTAACACTTGGCTTTTCCCCTTGCACTGGCCCGCGAGGTTGTACTATGAACGGACAACGCGCTTCAACCCAGCACGGCTGATGCTTTTTTTGCTGTTCCGATTTTTCTCTCTTCTACACCTTTGCACATCACGATTTTCATGCTAGCATCTGTACGGCGTTCGAGCGATTGGTCTCTATTGTCCCTTTTTTTTCCTTCCTGTTTCAACAAACAAAGTGTCTCACCATCTTAGATAGTCGCACACCGCAGATTCAAGGGGGCGGTACTGTGCGCTGGTCGAATGGTTGCCTCCTTCTAATTATTGGTTTTCTGTTCTTTGCCTATTGGCAGTGATCCTCGATGTGTATGGCTTTGGTCATCGCTCGAGGTGGTTCGGACCTCCGAGGACTTGCTTGCTATTGATTCGGAGGGTTAACTCAAGCTCAAGCACCCAAAAAAATCTTTCCTGTTTATTGTTCTAGATCGCTACGCTCTGCTACGGAAGTGGATGAAATACACACTGGGAGAATGAAGGATGGGCGCGCGTGCCCAGGTTCCAAATAGTGGCATAATTATTCTTAACTATTTCCTTATTACTTTTATGGGTAGAAAATGAACTCGAGACATGCATGCGCATATCCCTTGTCTGAACCAGTGTCATATGATGTAGAACGTCAGTGTGTCGGACATTAATCTTAAAACTATGTAGTAGCTTGTAGTAGTTTATAGTTTAATTAGTCTTGGCTGTGTGTCTTATTAAAGTGTGTACCTGATAGATGAGATAACTCCTGCGAACGGACGGACCCTTGCATGAATTTAATTTCCCCGTGATTCGGGGTTATTATCTCCACCCCCCTCCACCCCCTGTTCTTCCTGAAACAGTGGGTGGTACATTATTGTCATGCAGCTAGAACCTGTCTGGACGTTATGTACGTAGTACTTTGTGTGTCTTTTGAGGTCAGCTCACGTCGGCCATGCTTTTTTCCAATGAAGAACTGACTGCACTAATTTGGTGTAGTACTCAATGTCCTTGTCTGTCCGTCTACATAATGAGTTTTGATTAACAACATACACACACACATCAGATATAGAATGATGAAAATCTAATTCGACTAGAAGAATAGGATTAGATTTGATTTTACCTCTTGTATATCGGTGATGGGATGAAACCACAATTGAAGTTTTCACACGCCCTGTTTAATGCCAACCAACCCACCCACCAACCAACCATATCCGTAACATCATCCCCTGAAGCCCTAATTTGTCTCTCTCTCCTTGTCCCTGGGTACGATGTGCTGATAGGCATAGTTCCAGTTTCATGTGTTGAAGAACGTGAATGGACTCCCGGCCTTCTTTGGTGCTTAACAAATCGGGAGTCGTTCCATGGCTGAGAAGCTTTGGTGCAGATTTTGGTAATTTGGGCTGGAAACTCTTGCACAAGGTGTGGGAGAGTAGATAGATATTTATGTGAAGTAGATGGTTAGGTTGTGCTGAAGGTGTTTGGTGAAGGGGGAACTTAGACTTCACTGGATACCTTGCTATTTCGCAAGATTGCCAACGGATTTTAAGGGACGGAGGGAGTATAGTTGAATACGATTTCAAGTCGCTTCCTTCCATGGTTAATAGTAATACTAGAAGGTCCTGCTAATGCAACGACTCTCTGCCTTGATGTGAACTTGTATCACAATCCGACTGTGATGTATCTTCTCTCTTTCCCTCCTGGAATATTCTCCTTCTCATCAAACCAAGTGCACGTAGTATGTTCCCAACCTCCATACATACACACATTCTTTTCACTGCATATTTACACGATCAATATATACAGTCTAGTTAAGTCTACAGCACAGCAAACTTCAATCTATGTACGCCACCTTTTGTTTCCTCACAACAAGCTACCCCTCTTCGCCTTTCTCGTCTTCAACAACTCGTCCATCAACCGCAACCCCTTCGGTCCTGAACGACTGCCATCCTCGGTTCCATCGAATTGACTCTCCGACACTGCAGCGGGCCACTTCCACAAGTCCTGCAGCGCAGGATCCAGCTTACCTTCCAGTGCGTCGACGATCTTGTCGCCGAGCACGGGGAGGAACTTGTATCCGTGGCCGCTGCCGCCCGTAGCGAGGAAGAGACCAGGATGGTCGGGGTGGTATGTTATGATGAAGTCGCCATTGGGGCTGTGCCCAAATGTATATATTAGCCAGGAATTCAACCAAGTGGATAACTGAAGGGGAATGGGCACTCACGTATCAGTGTACCAGCAAACGCGAGTCTCAGCGAATGGCCGGTCCGCAAAGGAGGGAATCAACTCCTTCAAAGCCTCCCGGAATGCCTTTTCGCCTTCGGCAGGAATAGGTACTCCCTTCTCTGGCAGACTGACTTGCATGTTCTGTCCCTCTTCCGGGGTGGTGCCAGGAACCGGGACCTGGACAGGGTTAACGTAACCGTAAGCATGTCGGGCAATCTTGAGCATGTTTTTGCGCGGCGGGATGATGAAGATGCCCGTCGCGAAGTTGAGAATCGTAGGCATATGCTCGAAACGCTTCTGTTCTTCGTCCGAGATGCGAATGTATGCGATTGCTTGACCGGTCTGGACGGTTCGACCGCGTAGATCGACGAGCTTGGCGGTCCAGGCACCTGTTGCGAGGACGACAAGGTCGGCTGTCAGAAATGATCCGTCGGCAAGGTTGACGCCAGTGACTCTGTTGGTCTTGTCGTTGCTGTATCGGAGACTGCTCACGTCGCCAGTCTTAAAGATGACCTTTCCTTCCTGGTCCAGACGCTGCTTGGTGTACCGGACACCCGCTTCGGCGTCGGACCAGCCTGAGCCCCAGTTCACGTAGCCACCTGCAACACTACGGTTCACTCCGTAGGCCGGGGCGACTCGCGCGACCTCCTCACGAGTGGGGAGGAGTTCGACATCCTGGCCGGGGATTTGCTTGACGTTTTCGTAGCTCTTGTTGGCGTAGTCGCGGGCATTGGTACTACCGGGAGGATAGACCAGGAGAAGACCGTTCTGGGTGTATCGGCCTTCTTTACCCCACTCGGTGTTGCGCCAGAGATCAAGGGCTTCGGCGGCGAGTTTGGCGTAGTGAGGTTGGGAGTAGTCGGCACGAACAATACGGGAGGAGTCGACGGAAGAGCCGTGCGGGTTGGGGATAATCGGGGAGGCCTCCAGGAGGGTAATCTGAGAGTTGGGATGACGGTGCGAGAGGGAGAGCGCAGTAGATACTGGATTGAATGAGCAATTTGGCTCATGCTGGAATGTCGGGGGAAAGAATGGGTGCGGTGTGTATGTGGTGCGACTTACGGCCGAAGACCCCTCCGCCGACAATAAGAATGTTGGCGGGGAGAGTCATGTTGCGGGTGGAGGAATAAGATATAATGATAAGAGAGAAGGTGAGAATGGTAAACGGAGTATATTGAGAGGAGGTCGACTCTCAAAAGATGAGGGGGGGAAAGAGACTATATAATTGGTGGTATGATTTGGAGATGCAGCGATAACGGCGCATTGGCAAATAGAATTAATTAACAAGCTCGTGCCTGATTGTCTTGGCGGTCGGTGTCCGATCTTTGAGTTTCTCCAACTTCTCCATCTTTTCCTCCCACCTCCGCACCTTATTCCATATCACTCCAGTCGCCGCAACCATGAGTGCACCACGAGTCGGGCGAGCAGCGCTGAAGAAGGCCAAGTTGCCTGCTTCTGCTTCTGCTTCCAAGCCAGCGCCTCGATTCCCAGTAGCAGATGGCACCGGGTTAGTCTTAACGAACTCCGCATTGCCCATGTCGCTTTCCGTCAGCAACAAATCCAGCTCACGCCTACTGACTTACTGTGATATGCAGACCCAAAACCCTACCTAAACGTGCCAATCAACACCTCAAAGACCTCCCTTCTACACCTCCGTCCGCCCCCGTATCCCCCAGAATCATGACCATCTTCGGCGTCAGCGCCCTCACTCTCAGCACCTACATCGGCTACCTCTACGCCTCCTATCGTCGCGAAGTCACCCAGTCGCAATCTCTCTCCGTTCCCCACGATGTCTCCGACCGCTACAACCACACCGCGCGCACCTTCGACGCAGACGTCGAAATGTCCGAGAAAGTCATGCGCATGGGCTCCAAGCGCGCAGACCTGATCAGTCGCGCACGCGGCGATGTCCTCGAAGTCAGCTGCGGTACGGGTCGAAACCTCCAGTATTATGAGCTCGGGCAGCGGAGGGGACTCGATAACAAGGGGCGTGTCGGTGTGCATGGATGCCGGTCCGTCACATTTGTGGATCTGAGTCCGGAGATGGTGGAGATTACGAAGGCCAAGTTCGCGAAACAATTCCCGGAGCATGAGGTGCCGGTGAACTTCGAGGTGCAGGATGCGGCAGGTGTGTCTAGGCGTCCGGTTGATCCGTCACGGAAGGGTGACGAGGGCTATTATGATACGGTGGTGCAGACCATGGGGCTTTGTTCGATGCCAGATCCGGTGGGCACGTTGCGCCATCTGGGGACGGTTGTTGAGCCGAACAAGGGTGAGATCTTGTTGTTAGAGCACGGGCGGTCGCATTATGATTGGCTCAATCGCATCTTGGATAATTTGGCGTCGGCGCATGCGGATAGACATGGGTGTTGGTGGAATCGGGATATCGGGAAGATTGTGCGGGATAGTGGGTTGGAGGTGGTGGAAGAGAAGCGCTGGCATTTTGGGACGACGTGGAAGTATGTCTTGCGGCCGGCGAGGAGGGAGAAGTGATGGTATAGAGGATGTAAATTGTATATTACTAACTAGGGATTTTGATAGACTTGGATGATTGGATGTATCTGTAAATATGCATAGCGGGGTCTATAGTTGTGACTATATAATCAGACAATTTGGATCACAATGTGAAGATGACTTGCGTAGTATGTACTCGCTACTATTCACCTTAGCCATAGCTGTATCTTGTAGCTTAACTAAAGTAAACAAGTATCGAATAATGAGGTAAGCATAATACTTATGATCATAGTAGTTAACCTAACCAGTGACATTCTTGTATGGAAACATGAATAAATATACTTCTACTCCAACCAAGGTACTATAGTAACCGAAACATCAAACCACTATTCTAACCCCAGTCTAATCCATACTTTACTTAGCCAAAATAAATACTATACCAGTACCTATTAATTCCTACTACCAAACTCTAACCCTCTAACCAACAACCAACGTCTTCCCCCCCCCGGTCACGCGACGCAAACACATCACCATCCCTCCAAGAAAGAACCAACATCACCGGGCCAACAATTCCAAACCAAAACCGGTGTTGAGAAAATCCATCAAAACCAAGGTTTGACCCGATCATCTGAGAACGATAGAAGCATTAGATCGTCGAGAATGAAGTCAAGATGGCGTTGTGATTACGATGATGCTCTCTGGATCTGCGTCTGCGGGGTAAACATAGATGTGTTGGCGTGGACTAAACTACATGTAGGCTAGACTGGGATGCTACCTGTATGTAGGTATGTAGGTCTCCTCACAGGATACAGTGTATATATTATCTTTTATTAATGTAGGTATTGTATATGTATGTGTATGTAGGATAAAGTTTATCTGTATACGTAGTAGGAGGTGCGGAGAATATATCTCGGTTTGTTTGTTTGTTTGTGACGGTGTTGTGCAGGTATTGATGGATATATTGAAGTTTGGGAGTGGTTTAGGTACATGCTTTAGATGTAGGGAGGAAGTGGGAGGGAGGGGGAACATGCGGTCTATTCTATTATTGGGGTGAGGGTTATTTTACTTTGCGTTGAAAGGTACGGAGAGTTAGTAGTAGATAGTAGTAGTCACTGAGTGGTCAGGGTTCCGAGAGCCCTGATCTAGACTACTTACTACTAGTACTACTATCTACGGAGTATAGCATTTAGAATTCAGGAGTGATATACTTCGGCTGACGCTTACTTGCCATTTAGTTACTCATATACTTTTATTTTTACATAGGTAGTAAATAGACACATCAGTGCTTTGAATACGAGAGCTGAATAGTGGGACAGACCCATCACCAAGAGTACCGTGCATGAAATCCTGACGATCTGTGCACCGACAAAAGCTGAAGAGGTGGGATGATGATGTGCTGCCGATGACGATACACAACTTCAATTCCCAGCCTGTCTGTCTGTATTCCAGCTGCAGATGCTGCCCGCCACGGAAGAGAGAGGGTGGAGATAAAGTACATACATACATACATACTACGTACATTGCAGCATGTGAGTTGTACGACTTCCCCTTCCACTCTACCTACCCACTCTCCCACCTCTCCGTCTCTATCCATCCTCTTCCCGTCCATCTGCATTGCATTCCCTGGACTGCAGGAACTATGACAATTGCATACGTACAATGATGAATGCATGGTGGAGAGAGAAAGTGGAGGGTGGAGAGTGGCTGTGAACTAACTAACCAACCCATTGTCTTGTCTGCATTATTTATTGTTGCTCCGTCGAGAACATACTTGGAAACAATAATGGATAACATTCTCCTCCTAGGCAACAGACAGGTAACTAACGATGGAGTATGAAGATGAGACCTGGAATGATTCATAGTTAAGTATTCGTTGGTAATGGTGACTCAGATGATTTGGTGAATCATCCACCTGTCGCATAAGGTTGGTGATCCCTTGCTGAGATGTGATACATCGCTCATTTTCCCGATCTACAGTAGGAGAGGCAGATAATATTTACTGTGTGTGTCTGTGTGTGCACACACACACATCGCATAGATGAGGCCATAGGTATATTTTGTCCTATCAACCACTATCTATCTACAAGAGAGCTGGCCAGCTCCCCCTGCTACTGCAGTGCACAGCAATATGCATGACAGCCTCGTCGCGGTATCCCAAATCCACAGGCTTCCCCCAGCCAAGACTAGGAGTGGCGAGGCCCGGGTTCCATGCAGAAAGGAGCGCGCTGTGCCCTTTGTCCAGCTCTGGTCTTAGCGCGACCTCTCATCCATCCGATTGGGTCCTCTTCCAATCTTCTAGACGACCCGGCATCTACTCCACTCTCGCCGATCTGATTCGCCATAGGCTCCAAACGGCGACGCTAGGAACGATTATCCTTGGGACCGCGGTTGTAGGTGGAGCTACTATGTGCACCGTGATTCGTTGCGTTTTTGCCTGCCTCCATTTCTCCTACGAAGTTAGTGCATAAGTCAAGTAACTTGGAAGGCTAGCGCCTGCAGCAGCGCTATGCGCTAGTGTAAGGCTCTTGTGTGTAGTGCTTTTTCCCTTCCTTTCATTTTTTCTTTTTTCGGTGGTGGTGTGTGTCCCTTTTTTTTTTTTTTTTTTTTTTTTTCTGTCCCAAGGTTTGGTCCTGCTTTTTCGAGTCCCAGCACTAGGCTCCCATGGCCAACACACTTCACACCCACTTGTCATGGACCAAAGCATTCCTTCAAGCTAGGCTGATGAGTACCATGGAAGATGTTAAAGCTATGATGCATCTACCCGTAGGTGGTTGCCGCCGTTTTGCCGTCAGTGGGAGGGACACAGTATATACCATTGTAGTTTGAAGTGTTGCCCCGTAGTTTTTAGACAAAACGACCGAGCAGAAGACTTCTTGTTAGAGGCTAGGGAAAAAAAAAGAAGAAACATCAAATCCGACAGTCCCAAAGAATGGTCCGATTTTCGCGGAATCTGTCGGTGAGAAAAAGAAAACAAATAAACAACCACTCGAGTTTTAGTCTGGAAGTTCAAGAAACTGGGCTGGAAGTAGTAAGTCAGTCAGTAGGTCGGTCGCCTTGATCGCGGGTTAGGGATGTTCGAGCAGGGCTTGTTTGTTTCTGTCTATCTATCAGAAAAATTTCTGCGCAGCAACCAGGTCCCAAGGCGCTCTAGTGAGCTGCAGGTTAGCCAGCAGTAGCTACCCGATTCGCCCTCCCTTGGATTGACTCCACGGAGCATACTCCATCATGGAGTCCATGCAGAACCTCAGTTGATCACGGTCTCCTCCACCAATCACCATCGCGGGCTTTCATTCTGGTCGTCATAGACACATGGTTGGTTCCACCGTACTTTTTCCCCCTTCAGTCCATCGGCCGTGTTTTAGTTTCGCTTCTCGCCCATCTTTCGCCCTCGGCCGGTCTCCTTCCCAGTGTGTGTCCAGTTGACGCTCTTTTGTGTGCTTGGGTTGCTTTGGTCGCGACACACGGACGTTTTTTTCCTTCTTTCCTTTGAGAATAGGGAATTGGGATAAAGCGGTGTAGATGTGTACATCCTCTAGTCTCTTCTTAGTAGAGTGTATTCAATCTTCCGACTGTGGGGGGTTGCTGAAGAGAAAAGAGATAGATCCAAAAGCAGCGATAACAATCCCCTTGAATGGAATAACAAAAACAAGACACGTCTTCAAATTTGAATTTTTATTTTATTTTTATTTTTTTCTTCTCATTTTTCCTTTTAATGGAGGGAATCGGAGGGGGGGCACACCAGTTCCAATTCCCATCCCGGCATTCCTGGAAATCCCCAATAAAATTCACACCCCCCATCGTGCGTCGGACCAATAATCGCCACCCTAAAACATCCACCCGTTTTTGCCCATTTTAATTTTCACCCGGGGCGCAAAAGAGAGAAGAGAAAAAAAGAAAAGAAAAAATTTCTTTTCGAAAGGTGGAAACCATCACATCCAAACTTATCCCAACTTGAACATATCCACCTCACGGAACGGATTCCTCAGGCTTCGTGCCTTCCTATTGTTATTTCCATTACTATTTCGATTACCATCGTTGCTGCTTCCTGTTCCGACGGTAAGTACGGCCGGTCTCTAACTGGCCAACGATCGTTCCGGTGATTATTCCATTCCCATTCCCTCGCCTTTCCATTGCTCTCTCTGCCTCTCTGTCCTGTCCCCATCTTCCCGTGCAGCCGGTCGGCATCTCATCATCATCACCGCCGCCGCCGCCGCCCATCCTTCCCTAACTCTCCCATTCCCTTCCCATCCATCCATTCATCCATCCTCCCTCCCTCCCTCATCCCCCCCCCCCTCCCCTGTGCACCATACTTCCTGTAACATTTACCCTACTTTCCCCTTTCCCCCCCAAATCTTTCTCACCATCTCCCTTTCTATCCTATTTTTCTTGTCTCTCTATCTGTCTGTTTATCTGTGTCTCTCTGTGTGTGTGTTATTAGACTATTATCTTGCTACTCTTAGTGCTACTTTTATTTCCCTGTTTCTATACTGTATTGTTCCTCCCTCGTGTTTTGTGTGGTTATCGGTATACTACTTTACTACTACTACTTCCATTATCGCCTATCGTTCTCCTATTTCCACTGTACCCCTACTACACCTTTTTGACCACCTTCCTTCCCTTCTTTTTTTCCGACTACGCAACTATGCCTTATAATACACGTCGCAAGTCGTTGTCGCTCCCCTCCTTGGGAATTCACCTCCCTAATACATCTCGCCGCTCTCCCTCCGCCACGAAATCGCCTCACGCGACCGATGATCAGCTCCCTCCCTCCAAGAAAGTGAAGAGGTCGCACGACTCGGCATACTCGCTATCTCCCGAGCCTTCCTCGTCTTCCTCTGCGCGCACTCCCGATGGCAAGGAATCCGCCGCTCCTCTACGTCAGAGTGGGCGGCGCGGTCCTTTGGAACATACGCCACCGCCATCCCCCACCGATGGTACTGTCGCGACTAAGATCGACACCGAGGGGATCAATGATGACATTGTGGTTGGTGTGATTGAGCAGTTGGAAAAGACTGGAAATCGTCCTCATTTGGTGAAGGAGTTGGCTGCCGTTCTTATCGCATTGAATGAGAATGTCGCAAAGTACGTGCCCCTCTTTTGATCTTCATCTTCTTCTATATCGCTGGCCATACTAACGGGTTATTTTCTCCTTATAGCTCTGCGAACCCTGCAGCCCTTCTATCTTCTCGGTTAAGTGCCTACATGAAGCGCCCGTGGACTGCTCTGGCGCCCTGTCCTTTGGCAAAAGAACTGGTCCCTATTCACCCGCGCAAAGTGTACTACTACTTGACGACATTGCCCCGTCAGCCTCTTCCAGAGAACTCGGACGATGTCATCATCCCCGGTGTAGAGGGCAAGGATATCACTCCCAGTGTCTCCAGCGCTGATCTAGACGAGGAAGACGCGATGGCGCGGGAGCGGTCTCGCCTCAGTCCCAGTCCGGAGGTCGACTTGTCCTCGCCTGACTTCGAGGAAGAGTCCATCGACTTGGACGGTCGTAATGGCCCCGGTGGTGCGTCAAGATCTGGCACCGACTTCAACGATCACCACCATGCGCGGTTGATGCACTCGAACCGTGCTGCCTCCCCGCCATTGGAAGGAGATGAGAAGGAGTTCACACAAACTGCCAGCGCCGTCCGTGAGCGGGCCTCGGAACAAAAAGGAGGCCAGCTCCAGATTCCGGGAGGTGGCTTTTCTGCTCTTTCGGAAGGTCTGAGCGAGTTGCACGATGGCGCCATGAGCATTTCCGATTCCGTGGAGGACAGCCCTCTCTCCTCCATTAGCGGTGATCGCATGTCGGACGACCAGGATGGCGACTACTTCTCGCACAACGCATACCAGCAGCAGTCCCCTCTGCAAGATCATCTCCAGCAGCAGCAGGATCTCGATGACGCTGCTGTCGCCACCCTCTTCGGCACATCTCCCTCCCCGTCCCTCACATCTGTGGCCTCATCCATCTCGTCTGGCACGAGCGTGGCTTCTGATGACGGGCTGGATGGCGAGACGCAACCCGAAACCATCGGACGCACCCCTCAGATCAGCCTCCCGGAGGACCTGACCGTCCCCCCGGTATCGGCGCTCAAGCGTTCCATCGACATGCTGAACAGTGGGCTTCCCGATCTGGACATGAAAATGTCCGATCTCAATGAGCAGGACGACAAACTGCCATTGGGAGCCAGTGCCTTTGCCAGCCAGGATGTCGAGATGGTCTTTGATTCGTGGCGAGAGCTGCAGAGTCCCGAGACCGTGGAAGTCGATGAGCTGGACGAGATGTTCGGGGAAATCTGAACGTCGTTGTCGCGGCACTTCTCATCCACCAATCGATAGACTAGAGGCGTTTTGGATCGTGTGTTTCTTTCTCGGGGAGTCGAAAACCAAACAAACTCCTTCCATCTCCACTCCCGCTGTAGCCGGCCTGTTGAGCCGGCTACCCACCTACACCACCTTGATACTCCGTTTGACCTAATCTTGTACAGCTTCTATTTGTTTAATGCCCGTTTCGCAACCTTGCTGCATCTTGTTTTGACCCCGCCATCTCCGGCGAGGCTCTCGCGCCTGCTGCGCCTGTACATATATACTCTTTACCCTTTTCTCACTCTGACCGTCTTGATTTTTTTATTATATCCCCTGGCTGGCCGTGATGTATCTGATTGATCGTTTTCTGGGGGTTTGAATTTGCAAGTTCTTCTCAAATGATGGGCAAGGAGAGATGAAGCCCGAAGCAGGTGATGATGAATACGGCCGAAGGAAGGAAAGGACCAGGGAGAAAGAAAAACACTGGGGATATGCTTGATGTCTGACTATGTATGCTTAGCGCCTGTGGCCTTTGAATCCAAAAATTCCCCGCAAGGGTTAGATCTGACGAGAACCATGTGCCTGTTCACTCTCTGCTTTGTAGTTGAAGTAGCTCCTTCATCCTCATATGCCCTTTCATCATAATGAGTAGGTATCTACCCTGAACGTCTGCTGTGCCTGATAGACGCACGGCCTCCCGCGCCCTGGGGAATGTGGATGACCGGATCCTTCGTGGAATGTGGGGGGCCATTTGGCGTGACTGCAGGAACGAGACATGCCAAAGTAGCGGTTGTTGCAGGGAGTGAAAACGCCCGACCTATGAGAAGAGATGTAGCACCATGGCAGAAGTATCCTGTGTCAAGAAAGAGAGAGAGAGGCTGGGATGAGTGGATACCTCAGGCACTAGAAGGCACTGGACTTCCATGACGTCATGCTAATACTCTTAGTCATGTAGGCGGTGGATGAATTTGGAAGGTTCTGGTTGGTTGGCGCGCAGTGGAAGGGGACAAAGTACTTTGTTGCAATGGTCTCCGAGTGGCCGGCCGGTCGTATCTAGTACTTACTTCGTAGTAGAAGTAGGATACGATAGTAGTTCTTATCCCGCCGCACGCCCCTCTTCATCCCGAATCCCCCTGCACTTTTGGTTCCAGACTTATACCCCCCCCCCCAATCTTCGTGCTTCCCTGCATTCCTATCCTCTCCAGAGCACATCGAACACCTTCCGACTTTCATCGATTCATTTGCGACCTTGACATTGCGCCTGGTCTTCTGGTCCTTGATCCCGGTTTAGAAGCCCGGTTCGCACTCCGTCCCCGCGCGACATCATGCTTCAAACCTTGACTGGATCTTTTTCATACGTCCGCCTGAAGTATTGACCGGTGTGGTTCATCGACTTCCAAATCGCAAAATATATCCAGCCAAGTCTCCATCCAAAGAATCTTTTCCGGACCCAAGAAATACCACGTGACCGGCTGTTAATTCTCTCGGCGATTCGACTGGTGTGCTGTGGCGTTGCCCCTCCAGGAACCATCTATCGTTGGAGAGAAAGACCATGGAGACGCCTGGGTTTTCCCAGACTGACGAGGGCCTGTCGCAGGGCGATATCCCCCTTCGTCCTCATACCGATGGTCCATCTATTGTCGTGCCTACCGCGCATCCGCCGGCTCTTCCGGGCACCTCGTCGCATAACCCTCAGAAACCCAGATTGGCCACCCGTCCCGCGCATGCCGAGAAGAAACAGCTTCTGTCCACGGGGAGCAGCAAAGTCGCCATCCCTCGACAGCGTTCGGCTGCAGCCCCGCGATATACCAGACGTGTCCCGCTGGCGTGTGAGTCGTGTAGGCAACGGAAGACGAAATGTAGTGGTGACACGCCCGTGTGTCGACAGTGCAAGGAGTTGAGGATAAGTTGTCGGTATCCGATCTCTTGGCGGGAGCGGACGAAATGGTATGTTGGTTGTGTGTGTTTTGTTGTTTCTTGGTATTGAGGTGGGGAATCGATACTGACGTTTTTAGGGAATTGGATAAACTTGCTGTGAGGGTTACGGACTATGAGAACTTACTGCGAGATCTTGGTACTATTGTCGATGGTCGGGCTGCGGAGCGTATTAGGACGGTGTTGGAAAAGGTTAGAGATATCCCGATCTTGACGCTCGACGAAACGAATGTCTCTGCTAGTCCCGCGAAGTCACTAACCCCGGCCAGCACTCCTATAACGGCAGCGGTAGCGGTGAAGGCACTCAGTCCAGTTCGGTGACACCCCAGGACGAAGACAACGAAGATGAGGTGACTTCTCCTTCATCCATCGGATCTTTGGATGCGATCGATCGGGTTGAGGAAGATGTGAACCGCACTCCGAGTTCTAGAGCCACTGGTTATATGGGAAAGAACTCTGAAGTCACTTGGATGCAGCGGGTGCGCATGGAGGCCGAGCATCGTGCTCGCAGACTGCCAGGCCCCTACGAGGTTGAACATGAGGGCGAGTTTGCCATTCACTCCGTCAACTACCATCTAGACGACATGGATATCTCTGTGCCAGGGCCTGTGCATGTGTACTGGATGCCGCCACGCAAGGTGGCGGATAAACTCTTCGAAGACTACCTCGATACGGTCCACCCATTTTATCCTATCATCAGCCGGACCCTCTTTCGGGCGCAATACAAAACGTTCTTCGAGAGCGCTGCACGGCCAGGGGACAAGTGGTTGGCTATCCTGAACATGATATTTGCCATTTCCGCCAAGCATGCCCATCTTACGCGGGCCCCGTGGCGGGGTGATGAGAATGACCATCTGGTGTATCTGACGCGAGCTCGGATCTTGAGCATGAACGGCGACGTGCTTTTTAGTCACCCTGATCTCCAGCAGGTGCAGGTTGAAGGTTTGATTGCCTATTATCTACTTGCATCGGACCAGATCAACAGGTAAGCAGCTCCAGAGAATCGTTTTGCCGAATGTCTCTGTCCTAACCTGACACTTGATAGGGCTTGGAGAATTGCTGCTTTGGCTGTTCGCTCCGCAGTCACTCTCGGATTGAACATGAAGAACTCCAGCGAAGGAACGGCCAACATATCCAAGGAGGCACGCTATCGGGTGTGGTGGTGTCTATACACGTTTGAGCACATGCTGGGCATTATGACTGGCCGAGCTACAACCATTACTGACGGTATCTGTACTACACCGTTCCCTCTCCCCTTTGAAGAAGATCAATTGGTGGAAGCCGCAGCGACCAAGCTTTTGAACGAGCCCGAACTACGCCAGGAGTACATTGATACGGCCCTCGCCTGCATCTCTGTGCGGCAAATGCCATCTAATCCCAAAGGGGGTCGAAATGCTCAGACGACAGATAAACCGCGTGATCCCGCATGGCTGAGAAGCCTTCCGCCCTCAAGTGCTCTTGGATTCCTGTACTACGTCGACCTTGCAGTTATTTCGCAGGAGATTGTTAACCGTGTGTACTCACTGGATTGTGTTTCCATTCCATGGGGCCACATTGAGAACCGCATTGGTGAGCTGCGAGCCCGCACTGACGTGTGGTACGCCAATCTCCATGAGTCCTATGATTTCACTCGACGGGAAGACCAGCCAGCAGATACCTTGCGTGGCAAGCTCTTCCTCGCCTTCCACTACTACAGCGCGCGAATTACGCTAGGACGACCGTGTTTATGTCGCCGTGACGCACGACAGACGGCGTCTAACAAGAAGGAGACATTCAGCCATGAGATGGCGGTGATATCACTAGACTCTGCCCGAAAGATGCTCGACTTGATCCCTGATGTGCCTGACGCTGTTCGTCTCTACGATATTTGCCCGTGGTGGTGCATTCTGCACTATCTTATGCAGGCAACGACCGTGCTGCTGTTGGAGTTGTCTTTCGGCAGTATTCATATGCCAGATGAGGAGGTAAATTTCCTACACGCCGCCAAAAAAGCCATTCGCTGGCTCTTCGCCATGTCTGAGAACAGTCTTGCATCTCGACGCGCATGGGAGTTATGTTATGGCAGCCTTCGGCAGATCGCTGCAGGTATGAGCTACGACATTAGTGACTTGCCCGCGTGTGGCTTTGAGGCTCAGCCTCAGGCCCAGGATCAGAGCCAGGCGCTCAAGGGTACACAACATGGCTATTCGAACCAGCCGGAACAATCCATACAGGCGGGACCAACCTTCTACAACCCTGCGGCATCGAATATGAACAATTCAGCCTCAGCTCCTCTTCAGATGAATCAGCAACCCAACATTTTGTTCGCTCAGATCGACCAGGCTTTCCAGGGCTTGGCGATGCCAGCCTCCAACCCGTTGTCCACGAATTCGGAGTTGAACTCCGGTCCCGGGGACTCGTATTTCCCGTACGATCCGATCAGCGGGGAATTCATCCGCTCATTCTTCCCTTCCTCTAACGACGAGGAGCCATGGGGTGAAGCGTGAGTGTCTTTGGTTGTTTGCTTGGAGAGCGCAACCTTGCCATTCGTTGCGGTTATTTCGTGCCTTATGATCGTTGTCACATCCCATTTCGTGCGAGCGAGCGATGCTCTATACCTCTTGTCTATTGGGATTGACTCTCAAGTCTTTTTTTTTTTATTTTTTTTCTTCTTCTTTTCTTTATTCTATTGAAGTATGTCCACATTACATGTATTTCTATCTACGTCAGCGATATCACGCAGGGCGACTGGTGTTTTAAAGGGTGAGGGATAGAATGGGATGATACAGGCTGGAACTGGTGGCAACTGCAACGATACACGAGATGGGATAGAGGTGACCGGAGCTTTAGGGTCTGATTGGCTTTTTATAGGATGATAGTTTATTGTGCACTGAAATACAAATGGACCTCATCATATCTATGTTATAAATTCCATCCATCGATCTAGACCATGATATGAATATGCGATGCTCTGATTGGCTGACCGCAAGGCGCTGACTCAGCAGGATGAATTTCCCCGGCGAAGCTTTTCTCTTCGGCGGCGACGAAAAGCATCCAAAGCTTTCGCTTCCCTCCCACAGCTCCCCTCAAAGTCGCCGGTTATCGCCAGGCCTACGCCTTGTCCGCTCAGCTCGAGGAATGCCGACCCATCTCAACGATTAGACATGCGCCACAGAACGTCCGTCCGACGGTCACATCGAGATTTGGATTTCCTCCGCCCGCAGGTCTCCTCCGCTACCTCCTCCGTCGTGTCATGAAAAGGTGCCTGAGTCCAGCTCGTCTGCCGTGCCTGGACCGCGGATCTTCCTCCGTCCTCCACCCTTCGATCCTCCGTCGTCTCGTCCCCCGACACACACTCGCGTCCGCAAGCCGGGGACCTTTCCCCGATAGGCGACGACAATGGAGTCGCCAATTCTCCGTCGGGGCCGGTCCTCCGATCAATCGCCAATTGTTGCAAGACTATGTTAGGGTGGAAAAGAAGAGATGCCCTATCGCAGGACCAGATCAGAGTAATCCGGAGGCTTGGATCGCAAGGCTGGATCAGTACCTGCCATCTTCGTTGCGGAGAGATAGCGACGGTGGTCATGCAAACATTAACGATGTTTCGGATGACGATGTGGTTCGGAACGATACAGCAGCTTATTTTGCGCAGACGATTGAATTGTCTAATTTACTGTTGCATGCGCGGGATTCCGGGAAGATTGATTTGCTGGCGTATGTTGGTTTCCGGTTGAATAATTGGCCCGCTGTGCAGTTCTTGATTAATCGTTTGCTTGATGCTGCGGACTCTCTTAAGGAGGTCACGATACCTTCTAGACCTTTGTCTAGCTATGATTGGGGTCTGGGACAGGGGCTCTCGCTGGATGAGCTTACGGATAGGTCTGAGTCGCAGGCTCCGAAAATTCCGCAGGCGGCTTCGAATGCCCTGCCGGTGTCGGATATGACGAGCTTGGATGCTTTCACGGAGCGGCCGTATGCGGATGACCATTCGAAACGATTTATGGCTGAGGTGTGGCAGAGTTTGGGGTCTATCGTGCTGGAGGCTGCTGATGCTTCGCCTAACGAGTCGAAGCTGGCTATGTCTCATGTATTTCAGATTCTAGCTCGGCTGCACCACTCTGATGCTATCTCCGATAGAGTGTATAAGTACGTCCCGCCGGATAGTTATCAAGCTACCTTCCGACCTCCGGGAATGCATCTGCTTTCCAGTCATATCATGAGTGTCCTGTCTGACGCTGCGTGGCTGGTTCATGAAGCGGAGGTTGCTGCCAAAGCGGCTGCTGCTGGCGAGGATTCGCCTTATCTTCCGTTCAAAATGGGGGTTCGTGAGCTTGGGCCGGAGATTTGGCTGGAGTTTATCCTCTGGTGCTGTGTCGAACATGGTCACATCGAGGAGGGAGTATGGCTAATTGATCGAATGACAAGCAAGGCAGGAGATCAGGCCTGGAAGTTTCAGAGCTGGAAGCCCTTACTCGATGACTCTGGGTCGGTCTGGCAGACTAAAGTCGACCAGGAAGAGACTTGGCGACAGCCCGGCCACCAGGAGCGCTCTACGATGCTGCGAAAGCGGCATAGTCCGACGCCTTTCCACGGGCTCGGAAAGCGAACCATGAGTACTGAAGTGGCCGCGGCCTTGTTGGATAGCCTTCCCAATCAGGTATATCTAGGCCTTGGTTTCAGAGGTATGTCGCCGAGCGCCCTCTTGCGCTATGCTTCCAGTCTCAAGTTCGCGATTGCTCCGTCAACGGACGACGGCAAATTACTGCCCACGCGCAGAACATCGAACTGGTTCACCGTGCGTGTTGTGGAATCAGGGGGCCTCAAACCGGAAGCCGACCCCCGGATATTCGAAGACTTCCTCAGGATTACGCCGTGCGTCGTTCCGCCCTGGGATACCGACCTCCACCACATCAATGAAGATGCGTTGGCCCGAGTGAGTCAATCACAGCTGTACGATGACACAGCTGCCTTGGTCGGACTGATCGAGTACAACATCCGGTTCTATTCGTCGAAGCGGTTCTGTGGTGACGCTTTGAACGCATTCTCCTGGCTGCAAGCCATCGTTGACAGCAGCAAGATGCAGCGCATCGACGAGTTCTTCTCTTCGCGCGTCGATCGACCTGGCGTCGTCCTCCCTACCCTCGACCTTGATGATTTGAATTCCGCCGAACCCTTCGAATCATCCATGCCGCAACTGTCCAGCGTCACCCTGGCCGAGCTGATCGACCTAATCACCGTATCGCGCGCCTTCACATTCGGTAACTGGCTCTTCTACTCCGACGACATCGATGGCCCCCCAGTCCCTCCCCGCTCCTACGGCGACCAAGCCCTAGCTCCCTCCATCATCCGCTACGCTACAGCAACCCGGAACGCTGCCCTCTGCGACGCAGTCGTCCAATCCCTCTCCCAACCTCTCTCCTCCAACACCCTCCGCGCACTCCTCAACTCCCGCATTGCCCTACACCAATGGGACGCAGTCACCAAACTCTTCGAGTACCTCCGCGACTACCGCGCCAAATCCTGGGGCCAGAGCAACGCCACCGCGCTCGCCGCAGAGATCATCCGTCTCGAGCACACCATCTACCGACAACAACCACCCCCTGACCCCTCAACCCTCCAAGAAACCACCACCTCCCTCACCCGCGCCAAGGACCTCCTCTCACGCCTCCTCACGGGGGTCTACAACGAACCCACCCACATCGCCACCTCCCGCTTCCAAGAACGCGCCATCTCCGGCCTCCACAACATCTTCCTCTCCATCCCAGGCACTCTCCACGACCTCGCCGCCTCCCTCTCCAACTCCCTCCCCCACAACAAACCCACCACCACCACCACCAACAATCCCTCCCGCAACGCCATCCCCTACATCCCCACAACAGCCTTCCACACCCTCCTCTCCGCAATAGTCGACACCCGCGGCAGCGCCGCCGGCCAACGCTTCTACGACAAATGGTGTCTCGACACAAAGTCCCCCACCTCGCGCCGTCTCCAAGAAGGAGGTATCGAGAGATTCTATCTCGGCAAGGAGCGGAACCCGGCCAAGGGCGATCCGCACTTCGATGCCAAGTACTTCAAGCGAGCCAGGGAGAAAGCCACGATGCCGAATCCCATGACGGTGAGGATTATCGCGCAGGCTGCTGTGGCGGAGTTTTATGCGTTTGATAGCGAGAAGCAGAATGGGGTGGTGAAGAATAATCCTGCTGAAGAGGTTCTGGATTTCTGTATCAAGAGGTTCGAGGCCTTTGGGATGCGGAGACGTGAGATCAATCGCGAGGTTGGGGGGATTGTGTATAGGAGACGGAGGGAGGGGGGCAAGTTGAGGAGGGAGATGGAGAGGAAGGAGAAGGAGAAGGAGAAGGTAGATGCTGTGGCTGTGGCTGTTTGATTTGAGCATTTGGGTAGGGGCGTGTTTATACCATGATTGATCTGTCTGTCTATCTGTCTGTGTCCTTTTGGGGGGTGTACTATGTATTATTTTCGTTTTGGGAGATATATATGCATGGGTTGTTTATAGATGAGCGATAATAGATTATGTATTATATTACCATATTCAATAAAGCATTGCTGTGCTTTTTAAACAGATATCTACTACTGATCGTATGTGGTAGCATTATGGACTACTTCAGTTACAGTTGTTGGGATAGATGAAGATATCCCTCCCTCTGAACTAGTTTGCACTAGAGATTGGAGCATTATGAGACAGCTGTAAAAAGAATGGTATGTACACCCACTTCTAGCAATTATCAACACTAATGGCGCATTTGAACATCAAAGGTATCATAAACAACATAGAAACCACAACCGAACATCCCAAAATACCCATAACAGATAATCCCAACCAGCTAGCTCCCAATAGCGCCCCAGTAGTAGACAACGATATCAGCAGAATGAACAAATGTTTATGACACTGCGACTCCAGAGCTTCCCGAAATCATCAATCATCATACTCGAACCGTCATCGTGGCGCAGAATACAGAGAAATATCATTTAGAGCTCTTCCTCCTCGTCAACTCCCATCTCAACGTCCTCATCTGCATACTGCATGTCACCACCCAATTCCTGCTCGACCTCGTCGACAACGAAGCTCTCGTAGTCTTCCAAGCCCTTTTGGACATGGACCTTGAAGCGGATGACATCGTTCAGCATGCTTTCCACATTGGTGTGCAGCTCCTCTCTCAACGCGTTAGCGCGGAGAGTCAACTGCTCATACTCAATGTTCGTATTCATCTCGCGCTGCTCCATCAATTGAACGCTTTCGCCCAACGTGGCTCGCATCTTGGCCAGCTCCTTCTCCATCTTCTCAATCTGTGCATCGGACGCGAGCTTCTGCGTGGTGGTGACCTCCTTGAGCCGCTCGAATTCCTCTTCAGCGGCACGTGCCTTGTGCTCCAGAGCCTCAACCTCGCTTCGCTTCTCGTCCATTGCTTCCTTGATGTTGTCCAGGAGATTGCGTCTTTCCAAGTCATCATCAATGGCACGCTTCCGGCGCTCGTTGATCTCCTTCCGGAGGGCCTGCAGATTGCTGCGCACGATTCCGCGGAGATCGAGGTTGAGCAAATGTGCTGGGTGATAACCGGTGAACGGGTCCGCCAATAGGCGATCTCCATCGGTTGAGATTCGGTTCGCTAGACCACCGACCTGAGAAGCGGAGAAATTGCTCTCGTTGACGTTGAGACTAAGTTCGTAATCTTCGCCCTTGGCATTGACAGCTGACGAAGGAATCAAGCTATTCTGGTATCCGAGCGTGTTGTAGACTTTGACGATTTCCTCCAAATCTTCGAGTTTCCTACTAGCCTCGGCCTCCTTTGCCATGACCCGCGCGTGGGTTTCTTCCAGTCGGTTGACCGTATCGTCAAGATTTCTCTGCAGGCGTTCACGTTCTGTGTTCATGCGGTCGATATCCTGGATTGTCAGGCCTTGTTGGTCAACACTGGCCTGAAGCCCAGCCCGCTCCTCTTCGGCGGCTTGCAGGTCATCTTCCGTCTTCTTGAGCTCGTCGTCTAAGAATTTGATGCGGGTCTCATATTTCTCGATCTTGCCCTGGACATTCTGGTTGTAGTCCTCAAACTTCCTCTTGTCGTCCTCCAGAATCCTGAAATGCTTGTCCAACTTGGCCATATCCGGAGCATTCTTCTCCATCTCTTCGATCTGGTCACGTAGCGCTCGGTTTTCGGCTTCCAAAGATTCCATCTCTTGAACGTATTTCTCATTTCCTCTCTCAAACTCCTGGGCCATCATCTCAACGTGAGGGACCAGTCTCTTCTCTGCTGTTGCGTCATCCTCATCTTCCCCGCCTTGCAGCCAATCATGGTAGGCACTTGTCAGGAAACGGAAGATAATCCGGTCACCAGACACATCGACTCCCATCTCTGCGCACGCTTCATCATATTCTCCAAGCAGATATCTGTCCATCATCTGGGCCAGTTGCATAAGCCAGTGCAGCATACCGAGGAATGTCGGCCAGTTCTGGCCTCCCACAGCCGCAATCTGCGACTTGGTGATACCCTTTTCGTAGGGATAACGTAGTTGCTTGAGAATGGGTGGAACCTCCGCGTCCATGCTCTTCTGAAACTTGTACCCAGGATCAATGCGATGGTACAGCCACTGGAAAATGTAGTTGAAATCTTTTTGTGTAGGAGAGCGTAAGGTATTCTGCCCCAGTGAATGCTTCATTTCGAGCTCAAAGTTGTTATGCGTCAAGTATTCCAACAGCTCTTGTCCAATGCGAGCTTGGAAAGACCTATCCCTGAGCGGCCGTGGGTCTCTGGGGACACCAGCAACTGACGGAACTTGAGTAAAGAAAGAATGGTGACCCATGGCGCCACCCACGGATGGTCGTGAGAATACACTACTCCTTCGTTGCAATCCTTGCGATCCTGCTGTGCTTTGCGACGACATCGGGCCGGGAGCAAAGCTTGGGCGCCCGACACTAGGGCCATGGAACATGTTACTGGAGACGGAGCGTCTGACTGATGAGAGACCGGCATCGGCACCAAAGCCTCCACCTGAAGAGGACCGCTGGAAGTTGGGCTGTTGAGGACGACTGGCGGAGTTGAGAAGCGACATACGCGTGTGCTGAGACGTGAAAGGAGGGTTCTGGTATCCGATTGAGCTGGTGCGCTTCAAGGCCGAGGAAGGTTGCGGAAGAGCAGAGTAGTTTTGGCTACCCATCGCCATAGACTGAGACAGCTATATTAGTATTATACAAGAGGGGCAGGCCTGAAGGAAGCAAGGTACATACCTCGCGGGGGCGCCTGATGCTGAACAATCCTGTATCCTGCGACATGATGACGGAAAAAGCCGCGACTGCGGCGGGCAATCACAACCCTAGCAAGCGCAAACTCTTGAAAAACGGCTGATTTGCAAAGGGTATGCAATTTGTACCAAAATCGATATATCCAGAAGAGGCGCGACACCAAGTTGGCGACGGAGGCGCAACAGGAGGCGGGAGAGTTGTGGATGGCAGTAGCAACCGAGCGGGCAGCAATAATCATAATAATCAAAGTAAACAAGACATGCCACTTTCTTTCGTCCGAACAAAGTAGGCGGTGAAGTCCAGGGAACAACTGCCGGATTGGGCCAGGCGCTATCACGAGACTCTGGGGAAAGTCACGGGAATCTCCGCCGCGGTACGAAACCAGAACCACGTAAATTACCAGCGCTACTTCCGAGGTCCATCTGATTTGGGAAGGGCCGCTCCATCGCCTCCTCATCCTGTGTCTCTCTTCTCCCCTTCTCCTCATCGTTACTTTCTCTCGGATCCTTCCCCCAACACTCCTCCTGCTAAGAATAACCCTGTTACCACCCAGTTAGAGCTACTGCTCCTAGGAAATTTGCCCATCATGGTTCGCGAGGAGCTTATCTCCTCTGCTGTAAGTGCCGCCTTTATCTATGATTAATATCTTGTAGCCGGAATCGGAGCTGACCCTCACGCTCGATCGCTAGGTCACCTGTATGTGCTCAACACACCCATTTTCATGTTGATTCATGTGCTCGTCTAATGTCTCTGCAGTCCTCAAAGACCCATCTGTCGCCGCCTCGCCAATTGAGAAGCGAGTCGCATTTCTCCAGTCAAAGAACCTGACTAAAGAAGAGATCGATGTTGCGCTCGCCCGAGCAGGTGAAGATCCGTCTACAGCAGCTGCCGCCGTAACCGCATCATCTGGCTATCAATCGCCTCCCCAACAAGCTGTCTACCGACCTCCTCCTCCACCTGCTGCAGGCTATGGATATCCTCCTTATGGTCAATGGCAGGCTCCGCCAGAGTGAGTCTCGATTCATGTCCATTTCATACTGTATTCAACTAATCTTACGTCGCAAGGCCCCCGAAACGGGACTGGCGTGACTGGTTCATTATGGCTACGGTGATGGGAGGAGTAGGTTACGGACTCTACACGATCACCAAGGTCGGTGTCTCATTACTCACGTTGCTCGATCAATCGAAACATGCTGACATTGGTTAAGCGCTACATCTCACCTTTAATCGCACCCCCCACTCCACCCCAGCTCGAACAAGATAAGGAACACATTGATGAGCAATTCAATCGCGCATTTGCCTTGATCGAACAACTGTCCACAGATACTGCCGCACTGAAGTCTGCGGAGGAGACGCGCACAGAACGGCTAGACACCGCCCTGCGGGAAGTTGAGAACCTCGTTTCTGACATGAAGAACGCCTCCCGACGGAGGGACGATGAGACCCGTCGTATCAGCGACGAGGTCAAGTCACTGAAGGATGCGATCCCCAAGGCGCTGGAAGGTGCCCGGGAAGGCAATGAGACACGGTTGAAGGAGCTTGGTGCTGAATTGAAGAGCTTGAAGGTCTTGCTGGGCAATAGACTTGGTGGCAGCGGCAACAGCGCCACCTCTCCTGCTCCTGGACGGTTCAGCGGTATGAGCATTCCTACTGCTTCTCGACCTGCGGAGGAGTCAACTCCCGCCGCTGCGGCCCCGGTCAATGGTACGCCCGCCGCGCCAGCATCAACCGAGCAGCCCTCTCAATCAGCACAGCCAAGCGCGAGCCCTAGCACTACCTCGGCGAGCAACAGCCCTCTGTCGCACCTCGGCCGTTCTGCTTCCATTCCTGCCTGGCAGATGGCTGCTGCCAACCGCTCCAAGACCGCATCTCCCTCGACCCCTTCCACCAGCACTCCGGACAACACGGCTAGCGCGGCTCCTGAGTCGAGCGCCCCGGCTAGCTGAACACATACCAGATACTTTGAAGATTTCACTTTCCAGCGAACTGCATTGTTCCAATTTTGTAATTAGATGGAGGTTATCGAACGAACTTTACGCATGAGATGTCTAGGCGTTGCTGGATGGGTGCGGAGGATGTACAGTATGTAGCACGTGAAAGTACCATGTCGCAACACCACTTCTACCCATAGGTATCCCGATTATATACAAGAAAGGATCTTAGAAACAACATGCTCGTTCAATTCCTATCGACCACGAAACAGAATAGAGCCACAGGGCAGACCCGCTCTTATCAGTCGATAGACATTCCATGATTGACGCCCATCCGCCGCACCCAAAAGCTTGGCATTTCGACGTCAGTCCCGTTCACCCTCACAAGTCTCACCAATATTTTGCACCTTATGACAATCCTCAGATATGGACAACCCCCACCCAGAAAGAACCATGTCCACCCGCGACTCCTACTCCCACTCACGCTCCCACCGAGATCGCACCCACTCCCACACCCGCTCTCGCACACGCTCACGCTCTCCCAATCGCGATCCTACCTCTAGATCGGACAGACACCGCAGCAGCAGACATCACCACCACCACCGCCATCACCATCACCGACACGACCGCCACCGCGACCATGATCGTGATCGCCACCGCCGTGATCGCCATACCTCCCGCTCAAAAGATCAAGCAGAACTGGCACCAGCAGCCCCCATAGTCCTTCCCTTCAACTCGCGCGAACTCACCAAATATGACCTGGAGCACTACGCCCCTATGTTCGATATGTACCTGGACATTCAGAAGGGGATAATTATGGATGATTTGCCGGAGGATGAGGTGAAAGGGAGGTGGAAGAGCTTTATGAGGAAATGGTAAGCAGAGTACGAACTTGGTTCTTTGGATGGGTAAATATATGCGAGGACGGGATTTAGTTGACATGGCGCTACTACAGGAACCGCGGGGAGTTAGCAGAGGGGTGGTATGACCCTGCTACGTTAGAAAAGGCGAGAACGAATATTGCGCAAATGCAGGCGCAGACGAGTACGAATACTGGTTATCGGGGCGAATCGCAACAGAATGAGCGAGGGGATGAGACTCGAGATAGGGATGTTGAAGGGGAGGAAGATGAGGACGACGATGAATACGGCCCGGTGCTTCCTTCTACATCTGGGCGTGGTGGAGGACCGTCCTCGGGCCCTACGATACCTACGATGCAGGATTTGGAGTTGCGGAAGGGTATGTCTCGTCCCCTCCTTGCTGGGGCTCTTTTGTCTGCTAGATGGGGGGCAAAGGGGTCTACTTGATACGGACAGGAAAGCTAACAAAAAGTAGAACTAGCAGCCGAAGACGCAATTGCGGCACGTCAGGACTCGCGCGCCCAATATCGCAGCGAACTGCGCTCACACAAGTCCGAGGTCAAATACTTGCAGGAGGAGGTAGCGCCGCGCGCGGAACCGGGGACTCATGAACGACGCATGGAGAAGCGACAGGAGGCTGCGGCGAGTAATCGCGCCTTTGCGGAGGCGAAGCGTGGGGGATCTCCGGAGGCAGCGCCGGAGGAGGAGTTGATGGGGTCTGGAGAGAATGATCTGGATTCGTTGAAGAAGGCGAAGGAGAGGGAGCAGCGGAAGAAGAATGAGCGGGAGATTCGAAGGGAGGAATTACTCCGGGCACGGGCGGCGGAGCGTGAGGAGAGATTGCAACAATATAGACAGAAGGAGGAGGAGACGATTGGGTGGTTGAAGACGTTGGCTAAGCAGAGGTTTGGATAATTCTTCTGTTGGTCTATATACTATTAGTGTTATGATCGGGCATTGGCTGTAGACGGGACGTCAATGGAATATAGCCCTTATCCCTGTCAACCTCTTGCCTACTTATCATCCACACTGCTGCTGCAGCATCCTTAATTTGCGTAGAGGCGGCCACTTCTCAACTGGATTTGCTACTATATTGAGTCCTTGACTGGATAATCTGAAGATCACATGTTCAACTAGACGTACCTTTGTTTACGGGCAGGGACATCATTCAAGCCATCACATTCCATGAACAATGAACCGATGCCCATCCGCACCTCTTTGTCGCTACAGTCATGTCCAATACACCCAAAAAGCCCTAAAGCAACCATGTCGCTCACTCTCAAGAACAATGACGCTCTACTACAATGCCACTCCTGCCAGCAGAACCACCTCTCAGACAGGTAAACAAGCCACCCCAACACAACCCAACCGAGTCTAATCACTACTAGACTGGAACAACCACGATGAATTCTTCAAATTCACACGAGGCCGCTTTCTCGTCGATGAAGCCATAAACCGCCGCATGCGCGAAATCCAGTTCGACATGAACAGCCTCGCCCGTGTCGCAGCAGAATCAGTCGGAGCCACTCACTGCACCTCCATACAGAAGTACCCCGACGGCATGTTCAACAAGGCCTTTCTCATGTCGATGGACAATGGCCGCGAAGTCGTAGCCAAGGTTCCTAATCCGAATGCTGGTATTCCGCATCTAACGACAGCTAGCGAGGTTGCTACCATGGACTTTGTAGGTATATCCTGACTTGTATTTATGCATGCCAGGTCCAGCTAACACAACTTGACCCTGGGAGGCCAGAAACGTGCTTGAAACACCAGTGCCTCGTGTCTATACATGGAACTCGCATGCACAATCACACCCAGTTGGGGCTGAGTTCATCATCTTGGAGAAAGCTGCCGGCGTTCCTCTTTCTCATGTCTGGGAGACACTGAAACTACCTCGGAAGCTACAAGTGCTTCTTGCCGTGATACGTCTACAGAAGAAATGGCTGAGCGTGTTATTCTCGCATTACGGTAGCTTATACTACGCAAAAGACATCCAAGTATCACCACCAGAAGACACCCACTACATCAAGAACGGCAAAGCCGTCAAGGATTCACAATTCGCCATCGGCCCTACCACAGGCCGCGATTGGTGCGATGCGAGCCGCTCACTTTTGGATATAGATAGAGGACCATGTACATCCTACGTCAGAATCTCTCCCATCTGCGAGCAGTCGCTGACACGTTCGTAGGGTCCGATATACTCCAATTTCTGCAAGCAGTTGGGACACGAGAAACAAAAGCTATCCAATCCCTGCACCCACCCAAACAACTAGCCCTATTCTGCGGCCCAAACCAAACTCACAGCTTTATCCCACTACCTCCAAATCCTCGAATCCCTCATCCCAAAAGACACAGCCCTAACCAACCCCCACCTCTGGCACAACGACCTCCACGACGACAACATCTTCATCGACCCGCAGAACCCCGAATCCATCACTTCCATAATCGACTGGCAATCAACCCATGTCTCCCCTCTCTTCAACCACAATCCCGATCCAGCCTTCCTCGACTGGACGGATGGCCTCGAACCCGAGACGCTCGACCTACTACCTAGACCAAATCTCTCCGGTCTCACTCCCCAGGAAAGAGCCGCAGCAGTGCGCGAATACACCACCCAGAACTTATTCATCGGATGGCGTAAGCTCACGCGCGCCAAGAACCCAGCTCTATATCGAGCTATCGAGTTCAGAAAGACGCCCGCGTACAGGTTGATATTCCTCGCTCATCGAATGTTCGAGTATGGCGAGGCGCATTTCATGTCGCTGCTTGTTGATATGAAGGATCATTGGGGAGATTTACCAGATACTGGTGATGTCCCGTTCCCGTTTGAGTTCACAGATGCGGAGATCGAGCGCATTAAAGTGGCCTGTGATGGAGCGGTGGCGGGGACGGAGCTTGTCGATGGGGTGAAGGAGCAATTGGGTGGTTTGTGGCCGGATAAGGGGCTTATTGAGAATGAGAGGTATGAGGAGTGTAGGGCTGCGCTGGGGGAAGTTAGGGATCGGATTGTGGAGGAGTTGGGAGAGAGTGAGGAGGAGAGGGAGGAGTATCGGCGGTGGTGGCCTTTTGATTGAACTATTTCAGAGGGATAGGATATTTGTTGGTATGATAGAAAATCCGTTCTTATGTACTATGATGTTATTAAAGAAATCCAAAACTTTTTCTAGTCCTCTACCTCTATCTACCAACAATACCCAGAGTAATCCAGCACCCCTTTTATATAAGTGAACAGATAACCATAAGAAACGCCAGAAAGTAACATAAACCAGAATCAATCAATAAAGGACAAAGAAGGCAAATAGTTTAAGCCTTCCTCCCCAAATCCACATCCCTAACCAACTTCAACATCTCCGTCCCCCTACTCACATCCCCATCCTCCTGCAACCCAAAGAACGGCTTAACAGCCACATCGACCGTCTCCTCAAACAACCTACCCACAACCAACTCCTTCAAATCCTCGCCAGTCTGGGCGAAATCCGGATAAGCATTCAACTCCAACAACCAAGCATTACCCTTCTTATCGACCAAAAAGTCCACACCGAAGAGCTCAAACGCATTCGGCAGAGTCTGGAAATGCACCATCATGCCCCTCGCCGCAGCCTCGAAGATCTCGCCACTCACGGCGCAAATTTGATCAAAGACGTTCTGTTTCCATGTATCGCTGAGACCGGGGACGTAGTCCTCTAGGTTCCAGAAGCGACGGACGCTGTCAGGGTTAGCGCGGCCGTTTTCCTGGAAACAGGTGTTGGTGAGATGACGGGCGAGGTCGGTGACTTCGTCTTCGTCTTCGAAGGGAGGACAGTAGGGTTTTGCGGCGAAGAGGGCGAGCATTTCCTTGAAGACGTAGATTTTGAGGGAGCCGACGGCGAGGACGTAGGTGCGGATGTGGAATTTGCGGTTGTGGGAGGAGGGGATGAGCAGTGGGGGGTCGATGTAGGGTTGGGCGATGAAGTGGCGGAGTTGAGAGGTCACCACGCCGTGGTTGTCGTCTTCTTCTTCTTCTTCGGGCTCTGGACGTTCGGAGCCGCTTTCATCGTCGGAGTCGGGCACTTCCCATTCTTCGAAGATCTCGCGCAGCCCGTCTTCGCTGTTGAAGAGGCGGATACCTTGGCCGCGGTCGCTCATGCCGGGTTTGAGAATCCACCATTCTTTTTCTTCGTCGGGGAGGGTTTCGTTCTTGGCGAGGCTGTCGCGTAGCTCGTAGGCCTCGAGGAGGGCGTCGTCGAGGAATTCGGCGTAGTCGAGCTCGAAGTCGAAGCCAGGCTTGAAGTGCTTGGCTAGGACGCTGTCCGGGTGTTTCGTTACCCAGTTGATGACGGTGTTGGACAGGTAGTGTTTGCGGATGAGGGCTTTGCGGATGATATAGGCGTTGGCGAGAGAGGTGGAGGTGTGCATCATGACATGCTCGAAGTCTAGCCGTTCGTATTCGCGGTACTGGAAGATAGGCGTAGTGCGAGAGGGAAGGTCAGCGAGAGATGAAATGGCGCGACATTGACCAATTCCAAGACGACACTGGAGCGCCCGCTCCATCAGACTCTGGACATAGGAGTCGTCGCTGTCGACGAGAGAATAGAAGGTAGGCTCAGTGTTATTATCCGGTCTACATGAGATGGAATCTATCAGAATACCAGCCATAACAGACAGACCAAGATAAAGTGGTAGCAAAAACATCAGTCAAAGGGGCGAACAGCAGAGCGCGAGATGCATAAACTAGCTTGTATATCTGACAGACGCGCAAATTCTATGTTATATGCAACCACGCCGCGACTCAGCATCATTCCACTCACAGCGTAATCTCTCCTTGAATTCCAGGTGTATGCATGAAATTGGCTCGAAGCGGCGTAACACTGTGACGCATTAGCGGTTTGGCCAGCAAAATGATAGGGTCTGTACAAACCTGGTCATGCCCTCCTTGACAGCCCAGCCGTCGTTCCCTGGAGCACCCTCCTCCACACTTCTGTACACATCCGAGAAGTTTGGCGCCCACTCGAAGTGTTTGTGTTGGATGCGAGATCTCTTCAATGGGGTCGTTCCATCCACGGCTGATGGCGCCTTCTCTCCCGCGGGCACAGTCTGGTGTCGCACGTCGTGCTCCTGCTTCTCAGGCGTATTGGCCGAGGCCGAGGCATCGACCGCGCGAAAACAGCTGCCCGATGACCAGCGGTTATCAAGCATGTTGGTGTACAGCACCTTGTTCTGGCTCACACCAGGCTCCAGGGGGACATTGACAGTATATAGATCCACACCGTGGGCCCAATTCTTGTGGAGGTACTCGATTAACCGAACGGCATGACGCGATGCCTCCGCGATGACAACGGGATCATGGTCTCTGGAGCTAAAGGCGTACGACAGTGCGATAGCGGGCTTACCGCAGACTGCTGCCTCCATAGCACCGCCAATGGTTCCACTGGACAGGGCGAAGAGAGCAGTTGAATTCCGGCCGTAGTTCGGACCGGACACCACGAGGTCAATCGGGCCACGGTCTTGGAAGTAGTGGTACAGGCCAATCTGAACACAGCTGGCCGGTGTGGAGTCCACAAGAATCCATTCATCTCCATCGTAGTTGTCATCATCGCCCTCGTTCATGCCATGAGGGAATTCGTGTGTGGTCCCATCGTCTTTGTGCAGAGTACCGGGACGGAAGTAGGTTGGCTTCACGGCGGCCCCGATCAAGTGGGCTTTACCGATCCATGATCGCTGCTGGTGGGGGAGAACGACAGATACAATGTGCCCGGCAGACTGCAACGATTGGACGAAGGAATGGATGTACGGCGAGGACTGGTTGGACGGCGGGCCGTCGTCGTTGACAACCTATAGGCGGAGGATGGTGATCAGCATGAGTCCAGAGGGGGATTGGGGGAAATGAATCTGGTCTTGCTCCAGAAGAGGTCTGCGAGATTAAGATAGGCCACTTACTAAGATATGCATTGTATGGGCGTGAGGAGTCTGGAGCGAGAGACACAGGGGTTGAGGAGAGAAGGAAGAGATGGTGGAGGGGCAGACAAAGGCAGAGTTGGGCGGCAGCGATATTCCCCCGCCTTTCTCTTCCTTCTCCACCCGTTATCGATAACTACTCTGCCTTAACTATATTCATCGCTCCATCTGCAGTCCAGTACTCATCAACATTCAAACCAGTACACAACTGTATCGTATTGGGTATCTCGAAAGGAATAGCTACAATGCCTATCTCTGTTACTCTTGAATTATATGGCTTCGCCGTCTCTGCACTCCTCGGGCGTGAGCACTCTCCCTGGCTGTGCCTGAGCCAGAAGCCTCCAGAGGCTCTTCGCCTCGGCCATCTTCTGCGTCCCCTTCAAACAGATATTTGTTTAGGGCAATTTCATCTGCACTTCCCACATCACCTTCCTCGTCATCATCTTCCTCGTCCTCTTCCTTCACGGCCTCCTCAGGCTCTATTGCCCTCCTTTTCCCCGCTGCGTTGGAGGATTCCGCAATCGGTACATCGGAAAGCGGCTCGTCAATTTCCTCCTCTTCTTTCTTGATGAGGGTTGTAGCGCTGCGATCCTCCTCCTTAACAACAACAGGACCGGATGTGTCATCCCGACTGCTAAGAAGCGATGCTAAAAATAGCCATGCGAGCCCTGCAGAAGCCATGCTGATGCTCCAGAACAGGAACCCGAAGACAACGAATGAAGTGAGTCTCCAGTTATACATGACCCAGCTAACCTTCCTATCAGCATCGTAAAGAGACCGAGAATATAAGGGGTATCAAGGACATACCGCAAGCCCGTAAACCGCGCCCGGAACATGACCTTCGCCTTGTATACTTGCATTATCTCCGAGCTGTGCAGCTCCAAGCGCAAGCTTTCTGGTATGTTGCGCGAACCACGAGCGAACTGCACTCGTTCCATCATCGGCACTTGTAGCTTCTCCGCTTCGTGGTGCCATCCCAGCACGTAAAACGGCATGAACGAGATCTTACTAGCGGTGTCCACCAACGGCGAAGCATAGGTAAGAATGGCAGGGCGGCGCGAGTGGGAGAGAGTCGTAATCGAAGTGTTCGTATCCTGCGGAGTAGACGTGAACGGACGGGAAAGAAGGGCCAAATCTAGCATGAAATTTCCCGCGGCGAGATTGGAGGGTGTTCGTGGTAATTCGAGTTCCACCTGGACATCGTACGGCAGGGATGAAACCAGGTCTGATCCCAGGCTTGCGATTCCCCAGGGAGGCCCTTCGCTAGAATTCGGTAACAGGAAGAGTCAATCATCAGTCATAACCATAGATCAAGCGAAGGCATCAAGAGCTCAATGTCTGCTCATATTATAGACCCTAACTCACCCAAACTGCAAGTGAACAATCCGTTCAAGGCCCGCCTGCGGGATGAACCTGTAGTAGAAGACCCCATACGCGACCGTCGATGTGACGATCATGGCTATAGCCGTACAGAAGAATAGAAAGGCCCCTAAATAGATCTTTTGGGCTCGTTTCGATACAAGTGGTCGGAGATATTCTGTCACTGTGTGCTGCGTGTTTGCGAAAGTCGTTAGTTCCTGGTCTGCCACGATGGATGGGAGAAGGGAGAGGAATTGGTACCATCACTTCTGACACGACGCCCCTATGAGGATCTGCTCCATCGTCAGGATTCATGGTTCCTTGATCGTTCTGTAAAATTCGGGAATTGGGAGGTGCGGCGACAGGAGAACCGCCGCAACAATTGTTTTGTTCCGAAGAGGTACGAGGATCGCGTCGACGTCACCGAGCAGCACGGCGCGGAGAATCTCCCCGACGCCGATCACCAATCTAAGGGACTGAACTGCTCCACCAAACAATATGCTCTCTCACCATCTAGACCATCTCTCTACTGAGATCTGTTTTCTACGGATTCGTATGCACCGATACTCATGGACTCATCTTTTTTAGGATAAACTTATCGTTACAGACTACCGATGTGGTAGATGGAATGGATAAGAAAAAAACACCAACATGAAGCGTAAGAGACACGAGCAGAAAGGAACAAGATATAAGCACCATGTAGCGATGGACCATGCTAACACGTCCTAATATGCATACCCCGCCCAGAAACCCAACCGAAACAATGAGAATAGAAACATAGAACAATACAGCATGCCAACGGAAAGCAAAGCAAACGTAGAAACCCTTCAGATCATACACCCCGGTAAAGACCCGTATTTTTGCGCTGCATTGTCATGAGCGGCATCGATAGAACACCATCAGAGTCGGTCATCGCGGCTGAATGCAAGGCATGGAAACATGATCAAATACTTCGTATTAATATAGTGGAAGAAGATAGAGGAGAGAGTATAGGTTGGCGATCACTCAAGCCATGGCCCGCGGGCTCTGTTGCTGGATGTGCTGCAGGAGAGCATCGAACAGACGGCCGATCTAGTGGGGAATGTCACGTCAGTGAAAAGAACTAATAAACCGTTCAGACAAAGGTCAGCTTACCTCAGGCGCAGCCTGAATAAACGGAAGACGGAAGAAGGTGTAGCTCCGGTTCTGAAGCAGCTCCTGCAGGGTAATGATGAGACCCCATGGGTGAGGGCGGTGGACAATAAGCCTCTCGAGAAGCACCCGGATGATTTGCTGACGAATGTCAGAATCGTCCTGCTCCGAGTAGTCGGTGCCGAACAGGCGGAGAATGGCGAAGCTAAAGAAGTAGGTATGGCTGTTGGGGTAGCGGAGCTGATTGGCCATGCCGCTCAGGAGATAGTACCGCGCCTCAGGCCGGAAGGCCTTTGCTAGCTTCTCGAGAAGCGTCGAGTGAGGGGAATTGTCAAAGGCCGCGCGAATGTTGCCCTTGGTCGCATTTGCAGACACGGCGCTCTGACCGATGTAAAGTACAAGCGCGTTCAAAAGGACCATGTTGACGTTAATCGGCGTATAGTAGGGGCCGGTTTCCTTGGTGGGAGGATTGTACACGGCATCGGAGATCTGCTGAATGACCGAGTCAGATGCATTGGTGCTCTGGAGTGCACTGTCGACAGCACTCTTGATGTTGGCCTGTTCCAGCGGACCTGCAGTATCACCGGCGATTCTGGGGGCTTCCCGCATTTCTTCCAGACGCTCAACCTTCAACCCCTCCCTGAACGGGTCCGGGAGTTTGTGGAAGGACGACGGATAAGCACTCAGGACCAGGTTCCGAAGCTGAGCGCAATGAGCAGGGATGACGTTACAGAACTGGAAGTGATTCTCTGCCACGAACTCAGGGAAATCGTGATGCAAGATCAGCAAGATGCGAAGAACACCCTTGTACAAGTCCTTAGCAACGTATGAAATGCTGGCCGGCTTGAGCTGCTCGCCAATGTAAGAGAGCAGCGCCTGCATGATTTCGCAGTACGGTCCCCAGCCCGCCCGCTCCGGCATGTTCAGCATACCGGACATAAAGAATCTGTGAGAGACCAACGACAGCCACCCGTAAACGAATCCTGGGCAGTACTTGGGCTGAAGAGACAGAAACTTGTTAGCAAAGGCGAACATCATGTCCTGATGCTGATCGCTTTGCTGAAGCCCGTTCATGGAATATTCACACAGAATGCTGGAGAATAGCCTGAAGAAGACACGCTGATTGAAGGCCTCGCCTCTCATGACATGGTGGTGGTTCAGGACAAGCACAAGCAGTGAGAGGGTAGAATTGAAGAAGGCTGCCTTGCTTGTCTTGGCAGCTCCTGTAGACTCGCCTTGGAACTTGACAAGTAAGACAACCAGCTTGCCAAGGGCATCGATGTAGAGGAAAGCCTCATCGAGACTTCCACTAGGGTTCTGTGACTCGTGATCGAACATTGCAACCGAGATGTCGATGCTAAGGCGGAAGAAGAGTGCCGAGTCTTCTTGGTTGTCCATGACCTGTCGCTGATGCAGATCCTTGAGGAAAGAATAGTAGGTGCGATCAATGGCACCGGGAGCCTTGTAGATACCAATCCACTCGCTGAAGATATACTCCATCTGGTCACGCTTGGACCTGGCCTTGTCACTGAGTAGGGGGTTGACGACTTCGGGAATGCCGGATTCACGCAGCTTGCGAATGATGTCGTTGGCCACAGTAACGTCCGAATCTTCCGCAAGCCATTGGCTCATGGCTTCAAGACTACCCGAGAAGTCAGATCTTAGAGCAGAGGGTTCCTCGCTGAAGAGAACACGGTCCATGAGGTTGGAGAGGACATCCAGGGCAGCAGTGTTCTTTTGCAGAATAAGACGTGTCAAGATCATGTCAACTCGACGAATATCCAGTAGTCCGACATCAATGAGTGCAACCGTGACTGGCACGTTGAACATGTGCTCGTCGTCAACCTCAGAAAGTATGGCCCAGGTGTAGCGGGCCACAAGAGTGGACATATCGCACAGTTTCGCAAGCAAGTGTGCGAGGACTTCAATCTCTAATGTCCCGGGTGTCTGCGAATACAGAGTCGTACAGATTCTGAGGCCAGTGAGACGAGCGAGTTCTTCACCGTTGGGAGAGGCAAGGATAGTGCGAAGTGCTTGGTTGTACTCTTGGAGGACAGCACTCTCCCTGCCAAGGTCCCGGATGCGCTCTTCAGGAGCGTTCCGAGCTGCCTGCTGTAACTCGGAAACTATGCTCTCGACCTTCTCACGCGGGCTTTGTGCCTCAAGGAAGCCATTGAGCTGAGACTGTGCGCCGACAAGACCAGTCTGCTGTAACCGAGCATCTTGCTGGGCTTGTGGTGTCCTATGGGGTACAGCTGGCTGTTCTGCAGGAGTAGAGAGATTGGGAATAGGCGAATATGGTTCCTGAAGAACATCTGGAAGCTGTCGACCAGAATCGGTGGAAACATTCTGAACGTGGGCCGCTGCCGGGCCACGGGCTTGACGGGCAAATTCCTCATAAATTGCCAGTTGCTCTTTGTTCAACCCTCCTGCAGCCTGTCGGTAAGGCTCGGGGATGAAAAGGCCCCAGCGATTCATTGATGGGTCAATGAAAGGCTCATTGGGCCGGGCCGCCCTGTGACGCCGACGAGCTTCCAACTGGGGTTCGATAACCTTCTCGATCTCAGGAAGAGACTTCTCCTCTGCGGCCTTCTCAACGATACCGCAAGCAGCATCGAGGTTATCGTTGACACACATGAGAATCAACCCCTCAGGCATTGGCTGATCGGAATACTCTTGCTGGATCATGCGAATGTAATTGGTCATGCTCACCTTGAGCGGTTCCTTACAGGTCACAAGAGCCAGGCTACCAGCCAGTTGCCTAACCATTATGCCAGCCGCATGACGCACTCTTTCCTCATCAGGCTCCATTGCGAAGTCCTTCGACACCAGTTGGACGGTGGAGATAGATGCGATGGTAACTGAGCGTTCCACAACGGGAGTGATAATTTCCGCGATGGCACGCTCGACCGCACTGTGCACTATCTGCCGAAGGACATTCGGGTCCACCATGCTGCTGGCAGACGACGGGAGTACAAGGATCTTGTCCAAGCTCGGGAGAGTCGACATAATGGCAGCGGGCGACAATCGCTCGTGGCGGATTCCTTGATTGATGCTTGTGAGAGTCATGTCCTCGAACGCCTCCAGACCATCTGGAATATTGGCCGTAGACAGCGCATCTTCGATGTGAGCAGAGCGGTCACGGATGATGACAGAGGGCTCAATGGTCTTGTGATCGAGGTCGAGGTCCTTGCACAGGACTTCAATTTCGAACTTCAAGTTCAACTTGAGTTCAGCGAAATGATACAGTTCCATGAGCAATGCAAGGATGTCCATCAGCCAAGGATTGGGAGGGTTAAACACCGTGGACTTGGTGGCTTGAACGAGCACCTTGCATGTGAAAGGAATCACGATAGTCAGGCGCTGGCTATCAAATCCCTCCAAGAGAAGTCCCTTGAAGTAGACATTCTTATGTTTGATGGGCTTGTCCTTGGCTATGGTCAAAGATCCAAGCCATGCACCGAGGTTCTTGAGATGACCGCGATCGGTGGATGAGTTGATTGTAGCTTCGGAGTTCAGAAGCTTGGATACACTGACATAGGTTTCCCTTAGAACTTCCGCCCATAACAGCTTGTCATTGATACGGTCCAGCAGGTCAAGGTAGAGCTGCTGGAAATTCGGCTGCAATTTCGCACGTTCCTCCACGAGGTAAGACGCGAACCATTGATGGTGTTGGTCACGAAGAACATCCGTGAGATCACGCAGCTTCTCATCAATGTTTTGTTCAGACACGTTGTTCAATACGAAGAGAATCTTGTCTTGGACATCTTCATCAGGATCACGATAGACCTCAGGTCTGAGAAGCGGATCAACATGAACGGAAACAAATTTACGAGTCGATCCATCCGCGGTCGCGTTCTCGTCAACGTTCCCATTCACGGCAGCACCCGGAATACTGTCCGCTCTTCCAGGCTCATCCCTAACTTGACTCCCTTGCTCACGCAGAACTTCCTCGGCTTTCTGGTAGATCGTAGTGCCCTGCAGGGTTGGGATTTGTAGGAGCAGGTGGCAGAAGCCAGCCCATTCAGGAAGACGGTTGATCAACTGCTCAATCGCCTCGACACCGAACTTGTACATAGGATCATGCATTTCGTGATCACGCACTGCCTCCAGAATCATGCCCAAGCCGACCTTCAAGGTAATTCCGTCCACTAGCCGGAAGTTGATGATGCCACCAAACATCACAGCTGTTTTGGTAAGTGCCTCCAGGGGATATTCATGGTAGCAATGGTATTCGTCAATAAGACCATGCACCATACAAGCGAATAGGTCCTGCTCGGCTGGTTCACGGGAGGACTTGTATCTTCTCATCAGTTCAAGGATTTCCCTGAGTGAGAGCTCCTCGTGATACATCTTGCCGAAAAGCTCTTGCATCTGCTTATCAACTGCCTCAGGCAACGAATTTCCGTTTTCCCCGTTGGTGTCAATGATGTCGTCGAAACCTTCTCCGTAGTTGATGAGTCGCGGATAAGTCTGAATGCATATCCGTTGGACAGGAGTAAGATTTTCGCGGTCACCGACATATTCTTCGAGAACTGACAGCAACGTGAACACCGTTTTGACCGCAAGACTAACCATCTGGGGAGCCGACTGTTCCTTCCGTTGGACGTGAAGCTCGTCTTCTGCCTTAATCCTCAGGAACTTGGATAGTAGGCTTCCCATATCCATAGGGCCTTTCTGTGCCGCATTACGAACCCATTGTTCCAGGTCGAAGGGCCCTTTACGATGAGCGTAGCAAGCAAGATCCATAGCGAGACCATTCGTATATCCCAGGAGATAGTCGAGCCAACCAAACTCGACAGCATGTTCATAGATGGCAGCAGTAGATGTCGGGTCCTGCGTGAAAGTTGTGAAGAGTTGCTCTGCTACCCACTGCCGATCTTGATGCCAGGCCCCATGCAGTGCCAAATGATATCCTTCCTCTTGTTTGAGTATGAAAACTATCAAAGTTCGAAGGACAAAGCTCTGCTGCACACTAGTCCAAGGCTGAGGGAGAGAGAGAGCCGAGCACAAGAAAACGGGTAGATCGTACTGAACAACCGCCTTGATCATCAGTTGGCTCTCCGCGGCGGCCCAAGATGCTTGGGAAAACAATGCCAGATCGAATATGGCTCTCATAGCGTCCAAGGACCGGAGTGGTGACTTTGCAGCACGTTCGCCTTGCAAGCGAACGAGCTCGGGACCATCGGCGAAGAAGTCGGAGGGAAAGGTGGCACGTAGGTTGGGGATTTGGGATACATCTGTCCTGGAAGCAATGAAAGCAGTCAGGAAGGACATCTGTGTATCACGATGCTCCCAATCACCACCCCAAAGCTTCTGAATATCCAGGGATGGGTCATCCGTAGCAGCAGCCAACAGGACCGCATACAGCTTTGCGAATTGTCGAGTATCAAGCCTCAAGCCCTCACGGTCGAAGCTCCGGAAGATAAGAGACCAGTTGATTCGCTTCTCGCCATAGTGTGCCTGAACAGCCCCGAGGAATGTCTCCAGAGAGAACTCGCGCCAATGCTGAGAGAGCACAAGGAAAAGCAGCGCACTGGCAATATGCTCTTCGCCCCAGCACTCGGACCCAGTTGAGTTTATCGTCTCAGTGACGGCGTCGGCATTTGAGGTTGCTTTCGGTCCTCTTGAGTGAAGTTGGCGGACAAGGGTATACCTGGGGTTAATGAAATTAAACATTTGAAGAGCAGACGCAACCTCAAATGGCATGTCCACGCCCAGCTTCTGATAGCGCAAGTTCGCCGCATACACCAATTTCCCCTTCACTTCATCTGTGAAATTCCTAGGCGGATACAGTATGAACCGCTCGATAGTCATGCCAATGAAAGAATTCTTGTAATCCTTGCTGACATCAGACAGCGTCGCCAGACTTTGCAGGAACGGTGTTATGGAATTGGAAATTATCGCATCAGCTGTTGGAAAGCATTCGTCAGTTGACTTAGGACGCAGTTTGATATTCGGACTAATGACTCACCTTTAGCACGCAAGTCCGACTTATTAGCGGTTTTGAAGGCCAGCGCGAGAGAAACCTTCACAAGAGGATCGAGTTTGAAGTGATCCAAAAATGTGGAGAGATCAAAATCGCGGAAGATATCTCCCTCGGATGTATCTACCGTCTCTGCGATCTTCTGGGCCTGTTCTATATCCTGAGACACTTTTTGCATCTCCTGAACTAGGAGCGGATAATTGCCAGCATTTTCCACGGACTTGTTGACCCCGGGGAAAATCTGCGGGGCATTGCCCGTAAGCAAGCGGCGAAAGTATTTGGAAAAGACCTCCATTCCGTTCGACTCAACAAGCTGGTACCAAGTCAGCATCGTACTGATACAACAAATAGTAGAGAGGAGGTTGACGTCTGCGACGCTATGATCTGATGTACTTACCTTATGAATTTGAGCAGCTTTGGTCTCCCACTTTTCTCTACCCTCTTTCTCTGTGATAGAATCTAGGAGCAGGAAAACCTGTGCGACTGATATCTTCGTCAACGACGACTGGCTCGCGTGCGCAGCAGAGCCTGAAGCTGCCGATCCCGGCTTGTCAGAGGGAAATCCCGTAGGTGAGTTCACGGTTGTACCGGACAACAACGGAGAGAAGGTGGCGCCTCTGGAAGATCCCGTCCCACCTCCGCCTCCCCCGGAGCCTCCTCCACCCGCGACAGAACCCGCTGCGGAAGCCAGATGTGACCCTGAAGACGGGGTGTGAGCTCTGAATTTAGGTGAGGAGAGAGACTGCCCAGGTTGTTGGTGCTGTTGCGAGCCAGATTGAAAGGAGGCGAACGGTGAGGGCGTGGAGGCTGGCGAGGGTACGTTCCGACCAACAGGATGGCCCCTAGCGGAGCTCAGAACGGCGGAAAAGGAGGAAGTCAAAGGAGACGCGGTTGAACCACCTGGACCAGGACTGTTGGACTGAGGTGGCCCCCGAGAAGCTGAGGCGAGTGAGGAGAGGTTGTTGGTCGCAAGTGGAGTCAACCCACGCCGAACACTAGACTGGGACACGGACGGACCCCAAGGAGATTGCTGTGACCTTGCCGGCCTGGTCGAAGAGGATTTATCGGTGCCAGAAGCAATCGACGATTGGGAGGAAGGAGGAGGGGGAGGGAAGGTCATCTAGGAGACGCGATCATTTGATCTGAAGGCGAGCGACAAATTTTTATTATTTGCAACAGAATAAAAGCAAAGTCGAAGCCAAAATTGATGGAAAACAATCGTGAGACGTGCAACAGAGCGACGGATTCTGGCAGCGGAAGAGCAGAGACCGATGGCAATGAGGAGGATGTTGCTTCGTGGCACAGGATGGAAGTTCCGATGGGTGTGAATGACGGGCAGAGAAAGCGAGGTTGAGTGGACGTGCGGGTCGGGAGGTGCCTGAGGAGTCTACACTAGATGGCCTTAGGCAGCGAAAGAGAGCTGCGTCCTGCTCCTCCCACTTACTGAAGAGAGTAGGTAGGGGATGTCGATCAATCCAAAGTTTGAGGGGGGGAAGTGTGGTGAAATACGGGCAGAGAGATAGAAATTCTCAAACCGGCAATCACGATTTTAGGGGTTCTCAAGCTGAGATTAACGACCAGTGGAAAGGACGCGCAATATAGTTTTGGGCAAAGTGCGTAGGCGAGCGACCGGACTCGACCTCCAGCTTTGTCTCTCCTGCATACTGACCACTACGTTTAGGCAAGTGCGGCTGGGGGTCCCGGGCACGTGAGCATGACGGGACCAATGCGGTGGCTTAGATAACCGCTGAGTCATCGGGTGTTCCTGGGTTGAAGGTTGCAATCGGGTTATCTACAGTCAAGGTAAAGTTATCTACGCTCTCTCTCAAAAGTCCAAAAATGGGGGAACCGGGATGCCCTCTTGACGGTTGTCCCCAGAGTTACTCGATAATTGATGCCCGACACCCTCAACATGGTCACCGACATTTCCGCTCGAGCAGACCTAGTGTAGATAATGGCGAGTTATCGCAATGGAGCTGCTTCTCTCAACACTTTTCGAAGAACCACGTATACGATCCACAGCACTAGATATATCCTACTTTGCCAAGAGCAGAATAGGTGTTAATAAAGGGTTTGAAAGGAAGAATGAATGTATGGGTAAATTGCGTTCTTCGCGCGCCATCAGTGAGACCTCGGGACCAGCCACATCCATGGATGGATAATGACCGACCGACCTCAGGGTTTTTAAAACCCTACAAGCCAAGGAAGGGCGCAAATAAAGTGTGGGAAGGGCGTCACAGGAACAAGAATCCATACCATTCGTCAGGTTCCGTTCATTGGGAGAGAATGATAGCCACCGGCGGATATCCCTTGATGGGCCCTCGAGGAAGATGAGGTGGTCATTGGGCTGCCTGACGCTGCCCCGTGATATTACCGCCGGTTGCCCCGAGAGACACGCCAGTGTAAACATGACAGCGTCAGCCATCTCCATTCCACAGCGTAGCTTGTGGCTAACTCCACCAGATCCAGTTCCATCTGTACTGCTTTCTCCATTCTTTCTTTCTGAATTCTGGTTCTTTATCTTGCTTCTCCAGGGGCATCCAGGTTGCCATCTTCGTTTGGTTTTCCGTCGCCGTGGGGTTCTCGGGTTGTTCAACATTTTTACAGCTCGCTCTGCGTTACCTTTCAAATTGTCCATATCCCTAGATACCGATAACCAGATGAGCAAAGGCTGGCCGAAGCTCTACACTTTTACCGGACTATAATCTGCCAAAATGCCGGGCACAGTTGCAGATGGGCCAACAGTGGCCATGTCCTGTATAGTACCTCGACATTCGATTAGCGAGTTCCATGTCCAGCTAACACTTCGACTTCTACAGTTGCCAACAACTTTTGGGGCAAGGAAGACGCGGGTGTTGGGCCAATGTTGGATAGAATGCACACGTCGAAAGTATCGTGTGATGAGTTAAAGACATTCTACAACAGTACGTCGGCCGATCTTGGGCTCAGTAAGAGGCTTGTTTGTGTTCTAACAGGATGATTAGTACGGGCTGCTATCGAGGATGAGTACGCGCGAAAGCTTCTAGCACTATGTCGCAAGCCACTAGGATCAACAGAGATAGGCTCCCTCCGGTCGTCCTTCGATACCGTCCGCGGTGAGACTGAGGCTATTGCCAAGGCCCACGCAGCAATTGCGGGCCAGATGAAGAGGGAGCTAGAGGAGCCATTGATTGCTTTCGCCGGTGGTTCCAAGGAGCGAAGAAAGATCATACAGAACGGTATTGAGCGTCTTCTGAAGACTAAAATCCAACAGACTCAGACTGTCAACAAGGTAGATTGCCCTGCCCATGGAAAAGTGCACAAGACCGTACTGAACAAAGCAGACCAGAGATCGGTATGAACAAGATTGCCTGCGGATCAAGGGTTATTTGGCTCAAGGGCACATGGTCATGGGCCACGAAGAGCGTAAGAACAAAGCGAAATTGGAGAAAACGCAAATACAGCTGGCATCAAGCAGTAGCGAGTATGAAGCAGCTATTAAAATTCTCGAAGAAACTACTACACGCTGGAACAAGGAGTGGAAGGCAGCTTGTGATGTACGTGCGATCGGCAACTTATCTTCAAACTTGACTTTTGAATACTGATGAGTTGTTCCAGAAATTCCAAGATCTGGAGGAAGAGAGACTTGACTTTACAAAAAGCAGTCTATGGACGTATGCGAATATTGCATCAACTGTCTGCGTCAGTGACGATGCGGTACGTTCTATCAACCCAACTTCCCGGATTCCGCTAATCATCAATAGTCCTGCGAGAAAATCCGACTTTCCCTGGAAGACTGCGAAGTTGAAAAGGACATAATCTACTTCATCAAAGAGAAAGGAACTGGTCAGGACATTCCTGACCCACCCAAGTTTATCAACTTTTGCCGGGGCGACATCAACGATACCAGCTCGGAAGTATCTGAAGAAGAAGGGTACTCGGTAGCCCAGTTCCAACGGACGATAAACCCAGCATATCGCACTTCATCACCGCAGCCTTCTTCGTACGAGCCCCAAATTGATCCCGATGCTGAGATTGCAGCCAAGATAAACGGCCCGTCCACTCCTTCGAGCAGGGAAGCTACAATCACTCCGCAAAAACCACCACAGCAACCGATGCAGCAACAGCCGCACCAGCCAATCCAGCAGCCGGTGCATCCGCCAGTGCAGCAGCCTATGCAGCCGCCAATGCAGCCACCCGTGCAGCAACCTATGCCACAGCCAATGCCTCAGCAGATGCCGCAACAAATGCAACAACCGATGCAGCAACCCGCTCCCTTGGACCTACGGCGCGGCGGTCAGCTTCCACCGAACTATGACCCCAACCAGCATGGTGAAATTGCGAAGGTGCCACACAACGCTTATCCGACCGATGGTATGACCATGTTCTGCAGGACAGGTCCGCCTTCAGAGCGCAGCTCGGGATCCAATAGCGCCTACCGACCATCCAGTCGGGATTCCCAGAGCGAAGTGTCAAACCCTACATCGATGTCGAGTCAGGAGCCACCAAGTGCCAGACAATCTCCCACGAAACCCACGAATGGTGTAGCCCTTCCAGGCCTAGGGGCAGACAAACAGGTACAAAAGAAGAGGAGTGCGTTCTTCAGCAACAGTCCCTTCCGACGGAAGAGTCGCCATGATAAAGACCGCCAGTCTGGACCGTCTCAACCACCTTCTCGCGGCACTTGGGAGTCACCGTCAAAGTCTACCAGTCCCGTTAAAGCTCCTCAACCCCAACAGCCAATATCGGTTCCCGACCCCGACCGAGTATCTGGAAGCCCCGAGCCCGTGGATCCAAGGGCAAACTTCCAGCTTAATGTTGGAAACAATGTTTTTGATGTGGACTCCCCTGACAAGGATAAGAAGGGATCCCCATCGAAAGCAGCCAAGGCTGGTGAAGAGGAACTCGATCCGATTGCCCGGGCTCTTGCAGATCTGAAAGTAGCAGGGAAGCAATCAACCACTCGTGTATCTGCTGACAGATACCACGGGATTGCAACTCCAGTGCCACCGGTAGCTGCTAACCCAGGTGCTGTGAGCACACCTCCCCCCGCTTACAACGATTCATCCCTGAAACGCCTCGACGCTCCGCAACCCGCATTCACGTCAGCGCAGATGCAGAAAACAACTCAGAGATACACTGGCCAGGCCCAGAGTATGCTTCGTGGCTCGAGCAAGCCCCCTTCAATGACAAGCCGACACGGTGGACAGTCCCAGGAGGCGACCCGGGCTCGTTCACCCGGTCCAGGACGAAGTGCGAGCCCTCATGCCAGCCCTCGAGTTGACACCCGCATGGGGCAATACAGTAGAGCGGCTAGCCCTAGTCCAACCTACCATTCGAGCAGCAGCATGAGAAGCCGGTATAACCAATCGCCAACCGTCCCATCCCCATCCCAGCGTCCCGTGGATGCATCTCCAACTGCAGAATATGCCCGAAGAGGATCTTCGCGTGCCGTGTCTCCTCAGCCACAATACCGGCAGTCTCCCACCATGGCACCGCGCGGCGTGTCCCCGCAGCCTCAATACAGACAGCCTCAGAACACAGTGCCCCGTGCCGTCTCACCACAGCCGCAATTCAGACAACAAACCCGGCCATCCAGCGCCGGAGGCATGGAGCTTCAGCTTTCCGGACAACCCGACATGTATGCTGGCAGTCGTGACGGGTACGGCTCTCGACGCGGCAGCGGTAGACCCATGTCATACTACGACGAGGCCGCGAGCGTGAGGAGTCGGTCCAGGAGCAGAACAGTCGCTGTTGCCGATCCCAGCAGACAATTCAGCCGCGACGGTCGACCCATCCTTCACTTCGGTAAATACCCCTTCCTCTCCAACCCCATAGCAATAATCGGCTAACCTTGCCTGCAGCACGAGCCATGTACAGCTACACCGCCGCCATCCCCGAAGAGCTAGGCTTCAGCAAAGGCGACGTCCTTTCAGTAATCCGCCTCCAAGACGACGGCTGGTGGGAAGCCGAAATCACCACCGCACGCAGCCGAACCGGATTAGTCCCGAGCAACTACCTCCAAATCATCTAAAGACGAAAAATCCTAAACAAAAAAACGAACGACAAAACACGATCAATGCCTATCTCATGAACCAACAACCAATCATTCATTCCATCACCCCATCTATGACCCAACCATGTCCTACTTAATCACGTGTTCATGATCATGATACCAAATTGTGCTCATTTGTCTCTTCTTTGCCACATCTTCTAATCTTTGGGTCTAGTAGTATCTATTCCTCCCCTTCCATGGCACATTCTTTATGCGTTTTCTCTCTCCCCAGTCTCTTGCATGTCAAAGTTGGTTTTTGCCTCTTTGGACCTCATTGTTGATCTCGATTATGTTTCTTGTGTGCTGAATCTCCGATACCTGTGTGCTTGATTTTGTTCGAATTGTCTTTCGTTGAAGATACGGACTAGTTCTTCTTTTCTTTTCTTTTTGATTTAGCTAGGTTGAAATACTTGAATAATAACTTGGCGTATGGGCGCTATATTTTTTTGCGTATACGTACTACGTTCTATGACTAGACAAATCATTATAGCTTGATCTCATTGGAGATGCATGTAATAGCTTGCAGGTAAAAGTCACCAATTGAAACTAAATACCTGACCAAGAATTGTAGACATGGCTAAATGAGCCCACAAAGAGAGACCAACTGAGCAGAGCAAGCTTGAAAAGGTAGCCCAATACCATAAAGTGACCGCTCAATTGGAGGGAGGCCACATCAGGTGGCAGCCCGCCAGCCCGCCAGCCCACCGAGAAAAAGAGTAGCAAAAGGGTATAGAACCTGCACGATGTCTAGGAAATGCTCAGAAACCAATACCAACTGATACAAAATGAGATGTCCGCGCACATGTATCGTACAAAACAAAGATAGAGAGAGAGAGAGAGAGAGAGAGAGAAACCGAGCCCTAGCAATCTAGAGAACACATGCCAGCGTGTGAGCGTGTGGAGTTTTGAGAGACGGAGAGGAGAAGGTATGCCTGCAAGGCAAGCAATAGCAGGTCGGTCTCTATTTCAAGGTTGTCTCGGTTGTCTATGGCGAAGGAAGATGGTTGTAGGAGGATAAGAGAGCTCATTGACCCCGTGGTGCGTCTTCGATTCAGTCTGCACGGCCGCAACCCTCCACCATACATCTGAAACCTCCTGGAGTTGCAAGGCAACGTATTCTCCCGTCTTTGCAATACGGTTGTGTGGACGCATGGAACCCAACTTGGGAGATCTTATCCCATATTGTTTTGGGCGTAAGACTTTTAAGACCGGGCTGGAATGGTTCACCATTTCCATTCGTGTCAGCAGCGGCTTTGGCGATGTTGCAGACGAGGTAGGCGTGATCGTTAATATGTCCGCAACTGTTGCAGACTCGCTGAATGTGGCACATATTTATCTGTCTCAAAAGGAGTTGGTGCATGCAGAAGCGTATTAGAGTGGAAGTCCGCGAATGGCTGATTTTATTGACCCTGGGTCAGAGGCCGATTGTTAGGAGCTTGAAAAAGTGGTTTCCAGCTTTCTCAATTCGATATTGGCTGATTATCTGAAGCCATGCAAATGAGTCTGGAAATCTTGGCTTAAAAATCTCGCTGGTTGATCTGCAAGATGATGAGTAGAGAGCTATGGCGTCTTTGCCAGGCGCAGAAAGGAAACTTTCTATATGCCAAAGTGTGGTGAATTGGGGCACACGCCGAGCCATTGTGTCGACGTTTATTCCACGGAAAGCTGTGAATCAAGTTTTCAGCATCACTACAAGATGAAAATTTTGTTAAGACTTCACAGCCAGGCAGGCAACGACGGAACTTGCTGAAGCACGGTATGGAGCAGCTAGAAAGATGTGATAAAGAGATATTGCAATTCAAGTGAAGACAGCATGATGGGTAGTGACAGGAATACATAGCAGAGCATCATGCAAAGCAGGCCAGCGAATAACAGATTATAAAGACATAAGAAGTTCCGCAATATGTTCAATTGACACTGTACAATGGAAGGCTCACCAGTCCTTGATCAGGAAGATTGTCCAGGCAAGGTGGCTTGAGAAGCATCAGGCGAGCAGCCTCGGGACACATATCATGTGAAGAGCAATATCATGCAGTTATTATAGAGAGTTCATTCATCGTCAACAAAGGAGTTGGCCAGTCGGCCAAAGATTGGGACTTCGAAATGTTCGAGTGTGTCAACTAAAGTGTGGTCAGCTTCTGTTATCGTTGCGCAATCGTGGAAACACACCATCTCGATAAGCCCGCATGCTGAGAAAACCGATCATTGCAAGATCACAGATAAACAAGAGCCATGAGAAGAAGCTTGACCAGGAGAATATTAGGTGGAGTATCTGAAAGGCGTTAGAGGTGTCAACGGTCGACTCGATCGATAGCGAGACTTACAAACATGACGGTGAAAAGCATGCTCGATTGCCAGGCGTGGAAGCTTTGAATATGTCAGCAAATTTGGCAAAGGGATGTCTCTGGAATATAAGAAAAGAGGAAGCGTACCGAACATAGTCGCTCTTGTGTTCTACCAACAGGAGGAAGACACCACCGGCAGGAGGCAGAAGCAAATATGCCAGCATAGCTTCAACATCCATGCGGATGGGGAGACTGGTGTCGAAAGCCCCGAGATTCCAACGACCGCTCTCCACATCATTGCCGAATCCTGTGTTTCCATGTCCACTGGTGTTTATATGACCCGCACCGGCGAACTGACTGGGGGAGGGGAGCCCCGGTGAAGCGAGTCCGGGGACGGGAGGAGATCCGCGAGGCGATCGAAGATTGGGGGATTTGATGCGATTCGCGTCGGCCAGCGACGGCGAAAAGGCGCGTTCCACCTCGGGGGACTCGTCCTGGTAGGGCGCAAAGTTCATCTTGAGCAGGCGATGAAGCGGAAGATGAGACAACGAAAGCCAGGAGAAAAAAGTAAGGACAGACAAACGGGGATGGATGGACGGGAGACGCGCTTATCAGCCCACGCTTGAGCTACTAGTTTCAAGTAAGTAGCTTTATCGCGGTGCCGCAGTTCGTCGCCTCAGGCAGCCCTCGCTTCCCCGCTGCTCTGCTGCTGCTGCTGCTGGGTACATTCTTCTCACTTCCACCACTCATCACGTAACTGCATGTCATCTTGGGTATCATCATATCATCATTGTCATTGTCATTCCTCTCTCGTAGTACTGTACATGGAAAATCGTTTTTGTTCATGCCTGCCTCCTCTACACCCTGCCGCGCCCCCGCGCAATTCCTGTGCCCCGCGCGATCCCACTGACCGGTCTACGCGTCGTGGAGGTCGTCGATGGCTTGGTTGTTGAAGATGCGGTAGTCCTGGTTGTGCTGGAGCTTGTCCCTGAGTACGAGGTGCTTGGTGTCCTTCCCAGACCGCTACGCACCACTCGTCCACGAGTGGTCGTGCCACGCGTAGTGCGGGTGCCCGCAGCCAGCGCTCTCTTGCGCTGGTCTTCCTCAGCCTTCCGAGCAGCAGCTTCCCTTTGCTGCTGGAGTTCCCGTTCGCGTCTCTCTGCTGCCTGTTGCCGGAGAATTTCTTCGTTCTCCATGTCGGCCACATCTTGAACGGCGCCTTGCCAATTAGGATTGAGAATTAACCGCTGGTTGTGTTCGGTCTGGGAGAGGATTCGCGTCCAGGTTTGGAGCAAGGTGGAAGCGGAGTCTATGGTGCGCGAGACAGTCTACAGATCGTTATCGGTGGTTAGCAATTGCAAATTGTAGAAGGTCAATGACGGTAAGTTGGCCTTGAACTTACACCCATGTTCTCCTTAGCACAATCTAGGCTTCCTAGTAGCCCCTCAATGACCTGGTTGATCTTGCGGACGCTCTCCAATTCACTGCGCAATGCGGCTTCCCGCGCCTCCTGACGGTCAAACAGAGTTTCCCCTCCGTCATGGGTAATGGTGGGTTCTGGCGACATGCTTTCTTCCTTCACAGCTCTGTGGTGTAGCATTTTATTTCCGCGTTTGGAGGGGGAATCCCAAAGGTCATCAGAGTCATCATCCGACAGCTGAAGCCTGTCCATTTCCTCTGCGGTGCTGCGGTGTGTCATTGTTTAGGAGGAGGAGTAGATAGAATGGGTGGTGGTGGTGGTTATGATGTGGGGGAGGCGTGGCTGTGGAAACAACAATGATTGTTTGTTTGATCTTGAAAGGAAACGAGGATACAAAAACGGAGTAGTTGAAATGCACCAGCTGGCGGAGGGGAAGGGGAAAATAACCACCAATGAAGAAAAGAAGAATGCCGATCGACAGCTAATTATCGTGGGGCAGTCTCAGCCAGTCGTTGGGATAGGAGAGTATAATAGCCCGACTCTGGAATTAGTCTATCTAGTCGGTACCCAAGCAATTGGTTGGTTAGTTAGTCGTTAAAGCCTAACTAAACGAGGCGGAAGAAGGCGTGTAGGAAGAAAAAGGTGTGGCTGGGACGCGACAAGGAAGCACCACCAAAGCGGGCCAAACATTCCAGATCGCGGGCACCAGCCATCCCCATCCACTCACTGAACCTCACCTCGTCTCTTCTTCCCTCCCTTTCCCCAGTCCACTAACTACCACCTTCTCTCCCTCACATCCACAATTCACATCCACTCTTACCACTACTAACTACCACTACCACTACTCCTCCTACTCCTTTCTTTGTTTACGGCTACTACCGTTCCATTGGTCTCGCTCCCTTGGATCTGCTCTTTGATAGTGACACGCCCATCGATATTGCGCGCCCTGTTGCCTTGGATTACACGGTCGGCTTTTGGCGTTTTCCTCCCTTTTTATCGCCCTTGAACCGGTCACGGCCTGATTCCCATCACCCACCACGCTGATATATTTCAATTCTTTTGGATTCGCATCTATCTGTTTAGCTGGGTATTATTGTGCACCCGAAGTTGGGGCTATTGAGCGTGTCCACAGCCACACTGGACCTGTATTAGCCCGTGTTCGGCGTCATTATTCACAATGGCCACAACACCACCACCGCCCTCCACCCTACGAATCCCGCCTACTCCGCGACTGGGAGCTAAATACGATGATTATGAACCATACTCCACGCGATACTCGGCCAGGCTAGCGAGCCAACGTGCTGCCAGAGACAGAGAGTCCCGTACCACTCCCCCACCTACATTCCCGAGTTCGAAGACCACCGCGAACAAGTACGACATGGATGAATCCGACACACTGTCTCCTCCTGGCTCAGCTCAGACCTCGCCCCGGAAGCTCAAGTCGGCCCGAGCTACCGGCTTGTTTGCGACACATTCACTTGGAGGCCCCTCCGGCACACATGATTCGGATCCCTTCGGCGCAGAACCTTCCTCCCTCCGGCATCAATCGCGATCACTTCGACCGACTATGACTGAAGGAATGCTTCCTACTCCAGCCAAGACGCCTCGCAAGAAGGCTGTCGCGGATGTTGGAAATACCGCACGAGTGCTGTTCCCTCCGCCCCCTAGCGCCAGAAAGAAGACAAAGAAGCATACAGGCTTCTCGTTGGATAGTTTCTGCGAAGACAACGCCCAGGGCGGCTCTGAGATTCAAATCTACACCGACTCGCGCGATCGCATCCCGGAAGTCGACGAAAGCGAAGATAACCCGTTCTACAACAAACCCACGGTTAGCAATACAACTACTCGTGCCTCCAGACGCAAAGAGAGCCGCCGCGACAAGGAAATAGACGACTCGCTCAATCGTGAGGATGGCATGCTTTACGTTTTGTAAGTCCACTACCACAAGTTTCCCTTCCCCTACATTGTCTTATGTACTAACAATATCCCGCAGCCGAGGCAAGAAAATGTTCCGCAAGTTCACGGATGATGCTGAGAGCGACCTTGATGATGACGATGATGACTTGGGCCTGCTGGCCGCCCGTCCGGACCTCATCGACTCATCTATCCACAATGTTCGTCCACTGACTCGCTCGTCAATCAAGCCTCGTGTGCTCTTCCCTACCGCGAAGTCGCAGACTCCCCAAGAATCTCACTCGAGCGATGTCGATGAGGAGGCAGCCACTGATATTGAGGATCACCTGCTTCACGATGAAGTCGAGGAGGATGAAGATCCTGCGGTTGACGTGGAGATGCAGCAACGGCCAGTCACTCCTCCCCCGCAATCCTCCGTTGCAACTCCTGCGTCACCCGGGGCTACGGTGCGGTCACTGCGTTCGCGATCCAAGCGGGATGGCCCCGAGCATAGTGAGACACCCACGGCCTCCGAAACCAAGAAAAAGCGCATCAGTCCGTTCGATGGTTGGCTCCGCAAAAAGACAGCTCCTGCTCTGACAGGGACCAAAGCCAAGAAGCGAGATGCCGAAGCCGCTGGCAGCCCTGGTGGCCCAGCTCCCAAGAAGACACGGGGCAACAAAGCGACTGCGTCATGAGCATGATCTTGTCCGCCTATATGCAAGACTACCAGTGGAACCTTGAAGCCATCGGAAGCAAAGTCTTCCCTCTTGATTCTGCCGTCACAGATTATACCGCAGGAAAAAACAATCTCTTGACGAGCGTCCTTGTTTTCAGCGTTCTTTCATCTTCTCGTTCGATATTCACTGGCGTCCTTGACTCAATAGGTCGACCGACTATACTAGGTTTTTTAATGTGTCCGGCTGTTCTCAGTTCAGTTTCCGTTTGTTTGATATCCACTACAAAAGCGCAATCGTCTTTTGTCTTGAACATAACAATAACTCCGAGTGATCAGTCGGAAAAGGGAACAGGCGCGATACTATGGGCTAAATGGGACGGACGGATAGGTAAATGGGCTGGACTGGCACATGGGATGGAGTTTCTTGTTCTTTTTTCTTTTCTCTTCGCCACTTTTTCCTGCTTCTTTATTTTTCAATGCTTCTTATTTCCATATTGCCCGGCGTGTTTTCTGCTCCCTTCAACTGCTTATGTCTCTGTGACGGACTTGGCTTGAGAACCTCGGCCTTTCTACCTACTTAGCTTAGTTAGCTAGCTTGAGAGTTTCAGTTTCTCTCGTACAACCAACTTAGATACCATTCAATGAACATGAAATTGTGACGTCCGTTTTTGTCCTGTTCTGCCTCTTCTCTATACACATGACAGACATATATAGTGGCTCAGACCAAGTGCCATATCCCTTTACGACCCTCTACAAACATGGCAGTACTTACTAGTAGTGGGGTTCAACCAAATCACCTCGGAACAACAGTTAAATGAAGACTAATTGTATTGTCATACTACTTCATAAAGCTAAGAATGGTAGTAGGTACTCTGCTAATGATACACTTTATCTCCCAAATAATCCGCAAGAACTCATCGGGAAGAAGAAGAACGAAAAGGGGGGTTACTTGTACAAAACAAGAAAGAAAGAAAAAGAAAGACAAGCGTGCTAAAACCATCATGCAGTCAGTTAGTCGTTCGTGGGATGGACAGACAAATAAGGAAAGAAAAAAAAAATCTCGTTCATTCATTCATTCATTCTCTTGTTGTAGTAGTAGTAAGTAGTAAGGGGGGATATTCCAGTGGGTACCAAGATGGTGTATCTGATTTCTGTTGCTGTTCATGTTTCTGCTGCTAAGGAAAATGAGAGTGGTAAGTTGGTGCCAAATAGGAGTGAGTAGTCGACTATGTTCTTTTTCTGTTGCTTATTCTTAATCAGACTAGCGAGTGGGTGTATTTGCTGGTGAGTGACACTGGAATGACTGATATTTCAATGGAATATTCGCCGTAAAAAGACGGGGTCAACTGCGTTGCAGGTAACGAAGGGTATCTATATGTTGTTTTCATAACACTGGAAAAAAAGGCTGCTTTTCTTTAGATGATGTCTAGTTCATCGTCGTCGTCGTCATCATCATTGTTCGTTGGCACCATGTCGGGTTTTCCTCCTAGGCTGTCTCTTCCGGCTTCCTTGATGCCATGGGAAGTTATGAACCGGGTCTTCTTAACACCGCTGCCGTGGGGTCTGTCGCCGTCATGGGCGCGTTTAAGAGGGCTCAGCTTCACACTGTCTGCCTTTCTGAAGTTTGAGATGCCCAGGTTGGTGGTGGAAAAGTCATCTAAGTTGTTCTTTGCCTGCTCGGGATGGGGTGATTGGACGTTGTTGTTATCTCGTGATCGGAGATATTCAGCGCCAACACCCCCGGAACGGGAAATAAGCCTCTCTGCGATGTCGCGTTCGCGTTTCTTCTCTGCGAGTCGTCGGCGGAAGCGCTCTTCTTTGCTTTCCATGCCACGGCCCATCATTCCGGCGGCGATGAATGGGTCGTCGTGATCTGCATCGATTAGGGCTGCGGCAGACTGGCCAGACGGGTGAGGGTGGAAGGAGGGTCCGCCGCCCCTGGATTTTGGAGCCGGTGCAACGTAATAGGACGATTGTGATTGATAGTCGTATCTTGCGCCATTTGGCTTCAGTCCATTTTGGGGGCGAGGTTTCTTGTCTCCGCCGTAGAAACCGGTACGAGACCCTGAGCGGCCACCAGGTCCATACATGCCTGTGCCGCCATTTACTCCCATTCGACCTGCTTGTGTTCGACGGACCTGTAGGTCGACATGAAAGTCGCAGAATTCAGTCTTCCGGCCATCAACCCATGAGTGGCAGGTCTTGCCATCCTTCCTAACGGCCTTACAAAATCCGATGTCTTGCGCATAGCCGACCTCTAGGATCTTGTCATCTGATGAGGAAATGGCGAGACTGAACCTGTTGGTGTCTGTCTTGTTCTTGGGCGGTGGCATGATTGTGGGGTTCAGAATGGCAATGAGTATTCCTTCGGAGATTCTGTAATATCGTGGAAAGGCAGTGTCGAAAAGGAAGAGATCAATTGTCCATTTCAGATCTGTCAGAGTGATGACCATGTATTGGTTGGTGTTATTAGTTCCATCGTCAAATGGATCAACCTCCTTCTTAGTAGTGTTGGCCGGTTGCTTGATTTGCCTGGGCTCTGATTTCGATGCTACTATACCGAATACAACATAGTCTGTGTCGATTTCCTCTGGCAGTTCAAAGTCAGGCGCCTTCACTGTGCGTAGTAGATCAGGAATCGTAAGAGCTCTCTTGTCTTCCAGGGTTCGAGACAAGAACGAATGGGGTAGGATGCGGTTGGACAAGTGCAAGGAAGAGAATGCTTCAAACTTTGAGGAGTCACCACTTTTCTCGCCTTGGGAATCATCAGTTGCACTGTTTTGAGAGCTGGCCGGCACCTCGGACTCAGACTTGTGGTTCCGTCGGTGAAAATATGGCAGTGACTCCTTCGCATCAGCCGCACCATCATCAGATCTCTGTACGCTAGACGTGGTCTGGCTCCGGCCCCTTTTCAGCGACGGCTTTAGATTATATGACCGGAGGACATCTTCTCGACTAAAGCTTTCGGCCCGTCGCCTCCTCGTTGGCGAAGCTGGGACGTCCTTTCTTGAATCGGCAGCTGCTTTGAAGGCCTCCACTTCCGCTTTATCGATCTGGAAGGCAGAGCTTCGATTTGCCTGGATTCTCTCCATTCGTGCTGCTCGTTCTCTCCGAGACGCATCGGCAGATCGGCTCTCAGCCATACGTTCACTGAAGCTCTTTGGACGGTTGCGCTCCCCACCCACGGTTATTGCTTGCAGAAGACTGCCAGAACGAGAGACTAGACCATCTCGCGTCCCAGGTCTATTTGCTGACTGAGCAGCTCCCTTTGAGCTTGGCGGACGCTTCAGCGACACATCCCGACTTCTGAGGCCTTTGTCAATGCCTAACAAATACCTCCGCGGGGACACAGGATCCGTGGGAGGAGCAGCACGCCTCGTCGGCGACAGCGGCACCTGCACATCATCGATATGGGCATTGCTATCCGTAACATGACCATTACTTCTTGTCCCTAATGGCCCATCATGTCCTTGGAAAGATCCAATGGCTGACGTAGGTCTAGAGAAAGTCTCCCCGTCGTGCCTTTCTGGACCAGGTGTCCCCGTCTTCGTGCGGCTTTTCTGAAGTTGCTTGAGCTTAAGACGCGCCTCAATGGCCGCGAGCTTCAACTGTAAGGTTTCCTCATCCTCATCATCTTCACCCTCGTCCACCCCGTCGCTAAGAAGCTGTGACGCCTTGGATCGTAAGTCGGGAGTAGTGACAGAGTGTTTCAAAGGCGAGCCCAGGTGTTCGCGACGTCGCTGCAGTTCTTCATACCTCTTGCGACCATTCGGAGTACTCAAGAGGGCATCCCGAGGGGACTTTGGCGGCCACGAGATCTCGGCCACTGCAACAGAAGCAGCGCGTCAGCGCACGGGAAGAAGGTCGAGCTGAACAGAAACAAGGCACTCACTCACTGCTTGTCATCGCATCCACGGTGTCAATTCTAAAGTATTTCCAGTTGTGAAAAGTACAAGAAATGCAGTTTGAATTCCGATCCCGCTTATCGTCTTTATCTATCGTGCTACCCTTCCTGCCATATTCACTCAATGAAGGGATGCGGGGAATGGCGTCTTTTCGAAATTGGGGCTCTGGGGTTCGGAGGACAGGAGCAGCAAAGGGACAACTACCTCAGCCACCTGACGGATTCAAGACTTTGACGAAGAAAGAAAGGGGGAGCAGGAACCGCAGGCCTGCATGAAATGAAACGCAAGGGAATGAAAGTGAGCTGCAACCAATCCGCCTTTAGTTTCCTTTCTCGCCCGCGGCCTGAGGCCCATGCATGCCTGCCCGCTGACTTGTGTCGCAACGGCCGATGATTGGTTAGCGCGTGTCGCGTTGAACCAGTGAAAAAGACGCGTTTCAATTACCATTATTACTTGTCTTTCCCCCTTCGGACTATCCGTCAATATTTCCATTTCGCTATCTTCATATCCAGATTTCATACCTCAATTGCTGCTAATGAACCGCCGATAACACCTATCGACCTCATATAATACTCTTGTATACGGAGTACCTTTCACATATCATATCATCACAATGCGAACCCGCTCAAGCGCTCCATCAGAGCAACCTCAATCCCCTCCATCCACCTCCGATCACCAAACAACAGCAGCAGCATCAACATCAGCACCACCAGCGCAATCCACCCCCAAGAAAACCTTCATCCTCCCCTCCACCGCCAGCGCCGACGCACGCTTCCTCACCCTCCCCAACCCGCGAAGCACCGTACCAACCCGCTACTTCTTCGATCCCAAACTCGGCGTATACGAATTCACCGTCCTCTCATCTCCTCCCTCCGCACCCCGAAGCACCCTCCTCGTGCGCAACCCCGATTCCTCCTCATCCACACCCCAACCGCCAGCGCACATCTCCAAGAAAGCCGAACTCCTCCTCGCCACCCCCATCGACATCCTCTTCTTCCTCATCCCCATCCTCACCGCAAACACCAAACAAAACAACCTCTTTCAACCTCTAGATGACATCATCGACTCGCTGGACGAGGAGCTCCTCCCGCCTCACCTCCGCCATGTGCTATACGACGAAACCTTCCGCGAGACACTGCACGCCCGCGCCGCTGCGATAAGCGACTCCGTTGAGGCGGGCGACGAGAAGATGTTCCGATTTAACGAGACGAAACTTCTCCAGGAACTTGTCGCGAAGGCGGATAGGATGGTTAGTGCGGGGTTGCCTCCGAGTCTGGAGGAGAGGTTTGTGAGACAGGCGCTGGCGACGCCGTTGATGGCGGTGAAGAGGGATGATGTAGCGGCTACGGGGGAGAATAAGGAGAATGAGGGCGAAGATAAGAACGAGGAGAAGGGAACGGATGAGAAGACCACCACAAACAATGAAGATGCAAAGGAGGATCTCCCCGAAGGCGTAAAGGTTCCTGAAGGCGTAGCCAACCTCCTACGGATATTTGTGGCGTTGTCATTCATGAAAGAATGCTATCTGTCCAAGGAGATGAGCGCGCGGATAGACGAGTTACTAGCTGCGCCGGAGAGTCCGAAGGATTTCAAGCCGATGCGGGATCATTTGGACCTTGTGGCCAAGCTGAGGGCGGAGGCGCTGGCGTCGAGGTCGCTGGGTGATTTCTCTCGGAAGAGGAGCGTGGAGGATCAGGAGGCTGCGGAGTCGAGAGCGGAGAAGAAGCGCAGGATGGAGGAAGAGGAAAAGAAGAAGAAGGCGAATGAGTCGAGGGGAGTTCGGGATTTGAAGAAGGTTAATACGACGGGAATGAAGAAGATGAGTGATTTCTTTGGGAAGGCGGCTGCGAAGAAGAAGGCTTGAGAGTTGGGGTTTTGGTTATGTTGCAAATATATGCTTCGCCATTACTCTAAGTGATGGCGCACTTTGAAGTCATGAGAAGACGCTATCGGGACCTTAACGGTCCATACTCCAGCAGGATGCATAGAATCCTGGGGTATTCCGTTCACCTCCTCGAGCGTTGGGCTTAGTGACCCTGGCTTTCTAGTTGCAACGTTATCCTGCGATTGGGACAGAAACTTGCAGACAAGCCATTACTGCTTCTTCCTCCAAGCAGGAAATATTCTATTAAGATAATCCCGTCACAAAAATAATCCCATTTGTACATATACTCTCACACGATTTACACAAGTGCTTGGGCTTCCAATTGGACACAAAGGGTCGCGATTGAGTTTGCAATCTGCAAGGGAAATAAAAGCCAACGCTGAATGATCCAAGTTCATGATGCCAATCATATGATGCACTACTAAAGAGAATACTACGCTACCTTTAAACCTCAACCTGGGCAATAGCTGCGCCCGTGACCCTGTCAATTGCGTTAGTATCTGTTCACGAGAGAAGAGCCTAGGGTAGGAGACATACATGAACGAGCCGTTAGACGGCTTGCTAATGACCATGGCTTCAGCCAGTTTCTCCTCGCTGATATCAGGGAAGTGCTTCAGGTAGTATTCCTCCTTCAAGGCCTTGGTAACAGCTTCGACCTTGGACTGGGGCAGCATGTGGACGGTGCAACCACCCCATCCGGCACCGGTCAGTCTGCTACCCAGGGTTCCAGCCCGACGAGCAATGTCGCAGATCTCATCCACCTCCGGTGCACTGCATTCGTACTGGGTGCGGCAAGAAGCCTGGGACTCGTTCAAGAGTTGACCCAGATACTGGATGCGTCTTTCATCGAGGGTGCTCGCCTTCGCGAGGCATGCCTTGAAGTCCAAGACTCGGCGGGCCTCGGTGAAGCAGTGCAGGGCACGTTGACGAAGGAGGAAACGCTCTGCTTGAACGGGGAAGGAAGAAAGGTACTTGGCTTCGAGCTCAGGGACAGTGATACCGAGGAGCTTGGCGATCTCCTCGCGGGTATATCCTTCCTCTTGCGTCAGAAGCTCCAGGGTGCTTTGGATGACGGAGTCAATCTGGTACTCCAAGGGGTCGCCGAGACGGCCCTCTTTGCGCATCATTTCGTTCTGGAAGTTACGGAGACTGAAGCCGAGGGAGCTGTTGTCCTTGGGGAGGGTCAAGCCGTTCCGGGCAGCCAGAACCACAGCAGCGAGCGTGCACTCAGCGACACGGAGGTTGTAGTGACGGGGAGCGGTCTCGGCCTTGTTGGAGGTGACGAAGCTCTGGGCCATAAGGAATGTGATTTCCTCATCGGCCTTGGGAATGGGAACGTGCTGAACGGAGAAATTAGGGAAGAACTGGGTGTAGAGGAGGTATCCTCGGCGAGAGAAGATGGAGGCGGCTTGGTCCATGCTGGTAAGCAGTAGAGTTTAGCATCGGATAGTGAAATGGAGTGGTCAGTGGTAACATACCCTCCGGAGTAGACGCCAACTGCACGCTCAGACACTACAGCCAAGTCAAGAAGATCCTGCTTCGAGACATCATGGTTGTTGGCCTTCATAACAGCCAAGGCACTGGCGCATACGAAAGCCGCACTGCTAGAGATACCACCACCCGGAGGTACATTACCATCCAGGAGAACCTCCATACTAGCAGGCACAAAAGAACCATCTGCATTCTGCTTACGCAAGAACTTCAAGGCACCCAGGAGCCCCGCCTTGAAGTAGTTAACCCACTCATGCTTCTTAGGGTCGATTTCAATGTCCGTGTCACGAGGCACGACGAACTCGCGGGTAGGGAACTTCTCCGGGTTGACATTGGCAATCTTTACAACAGAGTCGGAGCCAGTCGCAGGGACGACCTTTACAGCAATGATCACGTCCACGCTTACTGCTGTAGGGAGGACATCATACAGGTTGTAGTCGATGTGCTCACCAATGATGTTCACGCGACCGGGACTGCGAGCCACGAAATCGGGACGATGGCTGTAAACCTTGGTGAACTGGGAGACCAGGTTGTTAAACCGAGACTGATGGTGAGGCGCAACTGAAGTGACGGAGGCATCGTCAGTTGCGTAGACCTCAGCGATAGACTCCGTTTGGGGGACGAGTTCCTGCGGGGTTGCCATGGCGGGGTAGAAATGGGAGGAAAAAGAAAAATAGCAGATCACACGAGGGGAGCGGGATATGGGAGAAGATGAGAAGAAACAAGGGGAAAAAAAAGAAAGGAAGTGAGAAGAGGAGAAAAGCAGAACGTAAGACGAATAGATTAATACCGGCTAAAACGTCAGCGTCCCTGAATCGCCAGGATAGGAGGGAAAAATTCGAGGTGGTGGTGCTCCGCAGAGACCCTGATCGGTTCCGGATTGAGCATAACAGGCTGGTCACGGGCGGGATAGTTCTGGAGGTGTGATTGCTTGAAGGCCGGGGAAAGAGTGGAGTTGCCCGGAAATGACACTCGCTCGCTGGAGTCGCTGGACGGCTCTCCGACTCGCTTCTCCAGTCCTTTTCAACCGATTCCCCGTGTGTTTCGGCTGATTCGGCATGGCCCTGGGGTCCCCTCAGCTCGGTCGGGATACCCTTCTGCTATTGTGTCGACGGCGAGCCGTTGTATCGTTGTTCCCGTTGAATTTTCATCACACTTCTATCTCATTTTCACTACCTCATTGTCAATGGATTCGACAGGTGCCAGCCAATCGACACCGAGTAAAGCATCCTCTCCCCCAACCCAATTTAGCCGAACCCAGGTGGCCTCGGCTTCTGGACGGCCGAGTGGATGCCAACTGTTGCAAATTGCACAGCCGTCTGCATTCTGTATAATATTAGAGAGGTCAACCACCACCAGCCAATTGGTACACGCTAATCAAGAGACAGTATAATTAGTTAATCTATACTGCTCTTAGTCAGGTATTGGTGTTCAGGCCCAGTTAACTATTGCTGGCTTCCTCGCCCGATCGAGTCAAGACTGACTAGTATTGGATAGAAATTGTGGGGTAACAACATCACATTCCAATCGTTTTCAAGAAACTGGAGAATATATATCTTGCAATCCAAAGACCTTTCCAGAAAAGAAAGGGTTTCTGTTCGGTATATGAGCTCATCCCGTAACCTTCAAGAGTTACTTCACAAAGGTCGGGTGGTCCCGATCTCGGAAGAGCTCATTCCAGCAGAACATATGCGCCTACTTCTAGTAACCCGGGAAGGGACAAAAAGCCCGCGGAGAATTTCTCATGCGCAACTCATGTGAGGCGATACAACAACATATCCTCTCTGGTTCTTACCTTATACGGAAGGACTGACTACACCATTCTGACCACAACGGCTCATTATTCAGGTCACGAGCACATAAACATGTACTCCGTCTGGTGGAACAAACTGGATGGGATACCCAAGTTCCCATTGTGGCAGAAACTCTGCATATCTGACGCAAGGCCGAACAAGTAATCTGCAGGCTGCCTATGTATGCCCAGCCGAGCTCGGTCCAGCTTCATGAATATGAGGGAAGTTCAAAGGCCAAGGTACCATGTTCCTAGACCTTGAGAATTGGGGGCATTGTTCAGGTATCGCTGACCAATGTTCTGAGTGAGTCATCTTCAGAGTCAATAGACAACCCCTCTACGGAGAATTACTGCACCAATAAATTGTAACTGGGGTAGAATCATACAATACTTGCTTTCTTTTTCATGCCGGTTACCTGCATGTGATGGAGATGCATTAGCGAGCCGTATTCGGACCGGCACCCGCGGTAGGAGTATATGTAGAAAATCCGAAAGTCTGTGAATACCACAGATTGAAGGGGTTATAGTTCAAATAGAAACTGTAGAAGTCCTAGTTACTATATGATGTACCCTGCGGGTTGTAGTTAATTTTCTCTGTCTCTTGGTTGCTATGAGGACTAAAAGTATGTCAGCAGTGAATCAGGCTAGTTGATTCTAAGCTCGTATAGCAGTTGGAACCTTGACAAAAGGCCGCACCATGACAATTACTGAAAAATAAAAATACGTGGTTGTGCAACGTCAACTTCTATCATCAACATCCCTCGCCTGTATTATTGCGATCTTGCAAGGCGTTGCTCTGGGGAAGACTGGACAAAACGAGAGGCTTGCATCCCAATCAGGTGACCGCTTTCGCGTCCGAGAGGGCCGATGATCGGAGCAGTGGGGTATCCGTAGCCAATGGGAAAACCCAGATTATTCGACTCCAACGGCGCTAGACCTGGACAGGCTAGAATGCAACCATAACCGTCCCCGAAGTCTGAGTCTTCGCTCCTGCCTTAAGGAACGGATCTCTTACTCACTCTTCCTGGTCCCGTTCTTTTTCCCCGTTGTGAGCACTCCCCTTTCTCTGTTCCCAGGCCTGGCAGTCATCCGCCATCAAGATGATGCCTATGAGACCTTCGAAAAGCGCCATGCGCGCTCTGCATTACCAGAGGTACATTGCCTCTGGCAGAATGAGTTTTACTACTGCTTCCGCTGCTGCGACCACGCCCCACCGCTTTTCAGCTCAGAAGAGATTCCAGAGCACCGCAAGTGCCCCGGCTGAGTGAGTATTATCTACAACTAGCATCCAGCTGGCTACTGGGATGTCAATTACTGTTGCTAACATGCCTGTGAATTGCCAGAAACACGAGACCGATCCCCAGCCCTGCCTTCAACCAGGAACCTCACCGCAATGAAGTCTCGCCACTGCAAAATCGCCAGGTCCCCGAACTGGACGACTCGTATGCAGTCCCCTCAACACCTTAAAATTGATTATGGGAGTAGAGCTGACCTGGTCCTTGGAGCGTAAACAGTTTTGTCGGACTCAGTGGAGGAGAGATCTTCCATGAGATGATGCTGCGTCTTGGCGTCAAGCATGTCTGTGAGTCACGCGTCTTTTTTCCTTCGGTTTCCCGATATTCTTCAAGACCATAAGGTTGACCCACCACTTTTAGTCGGTTACCCTGGAGGTGCCATTCTTCCCGTTTTCGATGCCATCTACAACTCCAAACACTTCGACTTCGTCCTCCCGAGACATGAACAGGGCGCCGGACACATGGCCGAAGGCTACGCCCGTGCCTCTGGAAAGCCCGGTGTCGTCCTCGTCACCTCCGGCCCTGGAGCCACCAACGTTATCACCCCCATGCAGGATGCCCTCTCGGACGGTACTCCCATGGTCGTCTTCTGCGGTCAGGTGCCCACCAGCCTGATCGGTACCGACTCTTTCCAGGAAGCCGATGTTATCGGTATCTCCCGTGCTTGCACCAAGTGGAACGTCATGGTCAAGTCCGTCGCTGAACTCCCCCGTCGCATCCAGGAGGCTTTCGAAATCGCCACCAGCGGCCGCCCCGGACCCGTCCTCGTCGATTTGCCCAAGGATATCACCGCCGGTATTCTCCGTAAACCCATCCCGATGAACAGCACCCTGCCCTCTCTCCCCAGCGCTGCGACCATGGCTGCCCGTGAATTGAGCATGCAGCAGCTCAAGGGTACCATCAACCGTGTGGCCCGCCTTGTCAACATCTCCAAGAAGCCCATCCTGTATGTGGGTCAGGGTCTCCTTGCTCGCCCCGACGGCCCCCAGATCCTGAAGGAGCTGGCCGACAAGGCTTGCATTCCGGTCACCACGACCCTCCAGGGTCTGGGTGGATTCGACGAGACGGACCCCAAGGCCCTGCACATGCTGGGCATGCACGGATCTGCCTATGCCAACATGGCCATGCAGGAGGCTGATCTCATCATTGCTATCGGTGCTCGCTTCGATGACCGTGTGACCGGAAACATCTCCAAGTTCGCCCCTCAGGCGAAGCTTGCTGCCTCGGAGAACCGTGGTGGTATCGTCCACTTCGAAATCATGCCCAAGAACATCAACAAGGTTGTCCAGGCCAACGAGGCTGTTGAGGGTGACTGTGCTGAGAACATCCGTCTCCTCCTGCCCCACGTCGAGGCTGTTGCTGAGCGTAAGGAGTGGTTCGACCAGATCAACGACTGGAAGGCTCGGTTCCCCTTCTCCCTCTATGAGAGGGAGACTGCTGAGGGACCCATCAAGCCCCAGGCTGTCATTGAGAAACTCAGCGATCTCACTGCTCACATGAAGGACCGTACTGTCATCACTACCGGTGTCGGTCAGCACCAGATGTGGGCTGCTCAGCACTTCCGCTGGCGCCACCCCCGTACCATGATCACCTCTGGTGGTCTTGGAACTATGGGATACGGTCTCCCCGCTGCTATCGGTGCCAAGGTTGCTCGCCCTGACGCTCTTGTCGTCGATATCGACGGTGATGCCTCGTTCAACATGACCCTGACCGAGCTCACCACTGCTGCTCAGTTCAACATTGGTGTCAAGGTTCTCCTCCTGAACAACGAGGAACAGGGTATGGTGACGCAATGGCAGAACCTGTTCTACGAGGACCGCTACTCGCACACTCACCAGAAGAACCCCGACTTTGTCCCGATGGCCCAGGCCATGGGTGTTGCCGCGGACCGCTGCACCAAGCCCTCGGAGGTTGAGGAGAAGCTGAAGTGGCTGATCGAGCAGGACGGCCCTGCCCTTCTGGAAGTGTTCACTGATCGCAAGGTGCCTGTGCTTCCCATGGTGCCCGCTGGCTGTGCCCTGCACGAGTTCCTTGTTTATGACGAAGGTATGCACAATGATTGATCTGATTGGGCGAATGAATGCTAATATAATATTTGCAATACAGCCAAGGAGAAGGAGCGTAAGGCTCTGATGAAGAAGCGGAAAGTTCCCGGTTTCTAAGTGAGCCGCGGATGCTAGCGATGAGTTGCCATGCCTGTTATTTGAAAGCTGCAAAAGTGCCCACCCATTCCTGATCTCTTGATATCCATGGCGTTTCTGGCAGGTTCTAAAACGCTAGCGGGTGCCGGTCTGCGCCCCGGAGACAAGCTGCAGCGGTCTACTTCGACCAGAGAACCCTGAACTAGCATGGTGCAGGACCGTGGAGAGCATTCTATAGTAGCTCCACTCGATCCTGTACTGGGGTCCTGAGCTGAAAAGACCTCTGGCTGGGCTTGGACCTCCTTTCCCTTTTATTGCTTTTTCCATTTTCACCGTTTGCATTATGGCTTGCGCGCAAAAGTTGCCTCAAATGTTGTTGTGGGAAATCCAGCTGTATATAATCCTTATGTTGCTGTAATCTTTTGTATGACCTTGGAACTACTATCATGAGGCATTGAAAAGGGATGAGTGTTCCTGGATGACGCGATAATCTAGTGCTGACTGGAGCAGCGACGTAGATTATCCTAAGTGACTAGTGAGCAGCTAGTTTATCTACTATCTCCAAGTCATCCAGATTGCTGCATCCGCCATGATGGCGCAAAGTGAGGTGATCGGTCTCGGCATCACGTGAGGGTCGAACAATTGGGGTCCGCGGAATGCGCGCCTTTATGTTTCGCCGCCGAACAGCCGCGGTTCACATCCGAAGGTCACTAGCGGGGGCTGGGAAGTGGGAAAGGTAGTACGGAGTATCTCACTAATTAAGCCTGGTACTGAGAGCCTGGGTCGACTGAGACACCGTCGGACTTGGTTGCTGACTGACTGAATTATTTGCTTCTGCTCTGCTGCTTCTGCTGGGGCAGAGTGCAGATGTCGGAGCTGCCTAATAGGGCTGTGACTCTCAACTCTCAACTCTCTCCCCTCCGTTCTCGCCTCCAGTTCTCTCTCTTTCTTTCTCTCTCCCACCATCTGGTGACTGACGCAACTTGACTAACCTCCCTCTCCACACATGATGCAGTGCTTGTTTCCGTAACTCCCCGTCCACTTCTCTACTACTGTTGTATCCACCCCTCTTGTGTCTCCCACATCATGGCCTCCCTCCCAGGTTATTCGGCATCTAGCCGACCACAGTCATCTGATAATAATACTACCTCCATTACCCAACAGAATAGCGTATCCACGAATATAACCAGCAGCGCTTCATCGACAGAGTCGTTTGAAGCTAGCGATACCGTCCTGCTCAACGGCACCTCGGATACCGCCACCGCCCATGGCTCCCCGACAAGTCCGACTCTCGCCGATGCGTCTGGTGAGGAGCCACGCAGATGTTGGATTTGCTATACAGATGAGACAGAGGACTCTCCCCTTAATTCACAATGGCGTTCGCCATGCCCATGCGCCTTGACCGCCCACGAAGCATGCCTGCTCGACTGGTTGGCGGATCTCGAGAATCCCCGATCGCGGAGGCGCAACGGCCATGACGCAAAGATGCTGTGTCCGCAATGCAAGACCGAAATCATCGTTTCTCGTCCCCGAAGCTATATTGTGGATATAGTAAGACTGGTTGAGCGCCTCGCGGGTCGGATGGTCCTCCCAGGAATGGTTTTCACGTTAGGAGCAACCGTGTGGGCGGGGTGCTGTGCGCATGGAGTATATTCGATGTATTTTGTCTTCGGGACGGACGAGGCTCGCCAGATTTTGGAGGAAACAGCTGATGGGGCATGGAATTCGGGGCTGAATCTAGGGTTACCCCTCATCCCGCTCGTGTTGATCTTCTCGCGCACCCGGTACGCAGATGGTCTCCTTCCTGCCATTCCCGTGATGTTCTTTGCCACACATCAACCGGGACAGGAGCTGGAGTTGGATCTTTGGCCGCCCAGTGCGGCAGTGACGTTCGCCGCTCTTCCATACCTAAAAAGCTTTTACGGCAGCGTCTACGAGAGAATGTTTGGCAAGTTGGAGCGGAGATGGATTGCGGAAGTACAACCGCGCTCGGATGTCAATGAGTTTGACGATAATGCGCCCCCCGAACATCCCGAGCCAGACCCGCCTAACGATGACAATGGGGTCCTAATGGAGATAGATTTGGAGCTACGCATGGGCAACGAGGACGGGCCGCAGGGCTTGTTTGGCTTTAATGGAGGAAATGCGCAGAATGGACAAGGGCAGAATCAGGGTGGAAACGGCCAACCCTTGGGCTTGGGTCGACGGGATGAGCTGGTAGCCGACACAAGTAGTCTGGCGGATATCATCCTCGGAGCACTTGCGTTTCCCGCCATATCTGCGTCGATGGGCGGGCTGTTGAAGTACATCTTACCCACTTCATGGACGACGCCATCTACGTTGGGCAAAGCCCGACCAGGACTGTTGCAGACCCGCTGGGGCCGGAGTGTCGTCGGAGGATGTGCATTCGTGCTGTTGAAGGATGCGCTGGTGTTATATTGTCGGTGGAAATTGGCGCAGACGCACCGACGCCGCAAGGTGTTGAACTACGATCGATCGAAGAAGCGGGTTGGGAAGACTGATCGATAGTGAGAGGGATGATGGAAGCATTTCTGGCGTTTAGGCTGATGGATTGAGATACACTCTTTGCTGGTTTTGAGCTCTTTGCGATTGATGACGAGCGATGCAGATGCCTTGGTAAAAGTGTGAATATATACCTTTTCCTTCATATGAGTCGTATGAATATTAGTATTTTTAAGCATTTTCACAAAGTAATCCAGCGAATCGATAGTAGTATGGAGTATACAACGGAATACAAAAAGGCAGAAAAACGGCGCTTACTTAGCGCGCGGCAGATAACCAACCGACCAACCAGGCTAACCCAGTAAGTCAAACCCAACTAAATCCACCTAAACTTCCGCTCCGGGGCGCAGTGTCTGTCTTCCGAACATTCTCAGAACACCACTACCACCACCACCACCCCCGACCCAACATCCCAACCCAGAAACCACCGGAGAGAAGAACTAAAAAAGAAAGGGGGCAAAAAAAAAAAAAAAAGAAATCAAAATGCGCACCCTCTCCCCCGTCCTCGCCTCCCTGGCATCCGTCTTCCGCATCCCCATGACCCGTCCAACCCTGACCAGCAACACCATCACCAACACTCTCCGCCAATCCCAAACCAACCAATTCAGCACAACCACCACGCTCCAAAAGCGAAAGGAGTCCGGTTTCCGCGGCGACCGCAGAATCAGTATGCCTCCCCCAATTCCAATCCAACCCACCTACTAACCACAAAATAATCCAATAGCATTGATCCGCTACTTCCTCCACCACCCGCTCACTCCCCGCCCATTGCGGTTCTCGCGCACCCGCTTCCTCCGACACTGGACGATCCACCGGGCATGGAACCTCTACCAGGGCCAGCAGCGACGGAAGCACGAGCTGGAGCTGCAGAGACAGTGGCAGGCGATGCAAGCCGCCTGTGAGGAACTGCGTACTGGTGCGGGCGATGGCGGGAAACTGTTCCGCAAGAGTATGATTAAGACGGGTGTGTTTAGGGATTTGGTCCCTATTGAGTATGCCCGTTTGCAGACGGATGGGCCGGCTAGGGAGGGGTGGAATCATGAGTGGAAGAGGGATTAGATGGTTCCTATCTCCTCCGGAGGATAATCTCTCCGGAGGAGAGGTTCTTTGGGGAAGAAGGGGGAAATGTGATGGAGGGGGTTTGGGAATGGGGTAGAAAATAGAGGGGGTTATTTGAGGGTATGTGTGATATTACTATTGTCTATGTTCTGTATTTGTCTTTTGTATAATATGTTACTATATTATGGGTTGTTCTCGGTCAGTCTATTGTGTAGGTACTGTGTGTCTACTGTGTCTACTGTGTCTGTAGTATAGACTGGTGGATACAATTTCAATACAGGTATAACCGCTAGTGACAGTAAGACACAGAAGAAGGCAAACAACACTGACAACAGGCAAAGAAGACACTGAACAAGGCAAACACCAAATGAACGAATGTCACCAAGCGTGTCCCCCCGGAGGACCAAGGGTATGTCAACATGCGAAACTTGATATTCGAACACAAAAGAAGAGGCCCTCCCAAACGCCGCAAATGCAAGATATATCGATCAACATCCGTCACCTTCACTCTCCCTTTTCTTCGAAATCCAATTCAAACTGGCGCACGCGTGTCGCGCGGCAACTGCAAGTGCAACATGCTCGAAGCGCATAGCAAATGAACCCATCATGGCTGGCATGCAAATCGCTGAAATACCATCAGAGTCGGCGACGTATCTATCGCAAAGTCGTCATTTCCCCATTATAGCACAATACAGCATGAGCTTTTTCGCTTGTCGAACGTCAGGAGCGCGGCACGCGTGGCCGCCTCGAATACATCGTCGACGCCCTCGCCGGTTAACGAGGAACACTCGAGATACTTGCGAGCTCCGATTTGCGTTGAGATGTCGCTTCCTTCTTTAGACGTCACGAACTTTAGCGACTTCTTTCTCATCTCCTCGACAGCCAAAGGATCTTCCCGCAGATCTTTCTTCAACCCGACAAGGATGATAGGAACACCCGGACATCGTTCGTTCGCTTCTTCGATCCACTACAATAACCAGTCAGCACAGTCCAAGGGTAACAAGATGGTCAGACAACCTTATGTTTGACGTTCTCCAGCGAGTCGGGTGTGTCCACGGAGAACCCAATAAGGATCACATGCGCCTTGGAATAAGCGAGCGGACGCAATCGTTCGTAATCTTCCTGACCAGCAGTATCCCATAGTGCCAATTGAACCGAACGGCCATCCACTCTGCAATCCGTCACGTAATTCTCAAACACCGTCGGAACCTGGTTGACACGCGACAGTCAGATGCATGCTAAGTAGTCAGCGAAGGAGGTGATAGGTACGAACATAGTGCTACAGATCAGAAACCGGTTAGCCAATGAAACTCCATCGATCAGCGCATTAGGAGAAGAGGGTTGACTTACGGTTGGAAAATAGCCCAGGGTGAAGACGCTGAGCAGACTGGTCTTTCCGCAGGCACCATCCCCGATGATCACCAACTTCCTACATGCAGGTCAACTCAATGCCCCATTCGTTCATGGCATGGATGATTGCATTGGGGCTGGCTGCATCCCCGCACCCCTCTATACGAGCAATCCGGTCGAGTGACAGCGGGTGGGCTGATAACGGGAACCAGAAATCGGCAGTAGATAACATGATGGCCTCAGGTGCACACCGGGAACCCAGGAACGACAACAGGGCGGGGAACATACCTTCGCATCACATTATCAGTCTGTTGTTGAGCCATTTTTTTCGTCAACCGGCTTGGGATCACGGATCCCTGGAATCGATGAAGCGAGAATGCACGAATGGGTCGAGGCAATGCGAGGGCGCTGACGAGCCCTGGCGGAACCCGGAACGGAATAAGAATCAGGCAGCAGCAGGCAAGGCTGGCCAGAACTGCGGTCGGGATCAATAGTCAAGGATAAGGTAAGAGGAATTCGGTGGGAAGTGTTTTTTGGAAATGCGATTTGTGGGAAGGAGGGGAGAAAATTGGAAAATAGTTGATGAAGCCCCTCCCCCTAAAAATTAAAGAATACAAGAATGAGGAGGAAGCCAGGGAAAATGGGGAGGGGGTGGATAGCTTTGCCGGGGGAATGAATGGATGGATGATAATCTGGGAGAAGTGGATTTGGGGGGCCCAGCAAAGAACTTGTCTCGTTCCTTCGGGAAGGCGGTCGAGCGTTGAGGCTGACGCTGATCCGGAAGGGAAAGAAACGAGAAAAGAAAAAGATTTGGAGGGGGGGAAATAAACGGATGGATAAAATACGCACCTTCAAATACGAATAAATACTCAACTGTGGTTAAGTCGACGGGAAGTAACTTGAGTAACTTAGCTTCACTATAACAGCACTTGATATAGAAGAGATGACGAGGCAGGGAGGAACGAAGCTGGTAAATAGATTCTGATGATGATTATGATAATGATGATACTATGAAGGAGTATTAGGAATTAGAATAGATGCACTCTTGTACCCTCACAATCCAGGCAGCTCACTCCATATATATACATGAATCAGTACGGCCTCCCACCACGCTGACCGGATGGGCACAAATAGCATCAAAATGGACGCCCAGCATCACAGCTCAACCAACCAATCCCACTGGCAGCTAAACGACTCCCCCATAGTAATCAAAGAGAAGGAGGGATCGACCCAATGATGGCCCAGCTGAAGAATCGTCACCGCACGGCCGCTTGTTACTAAGGTTAGAGATTTGTCTCAGACGTTGCAGGCTAGACGGTGGTTATTTCGCGATAGTCGCTGTTACTATTATGAGGGTGGAGAGAGAGAGAGAGAGCGCGTTGGTCCAGAAAAGAGAGGGGGATCACGCCGGGACCAAGGGGCCTGGCACTGCTGCTTACCATTGGACCATTGATCCATTTCATGGCAGTTAGTATATTTATAGCCCCCCGGATGCTCTGGCAGGGAGGGGATGCCGATAGAATGGGCAAGTCCGGTTTCCCGTTATTTTCCTTTTCCTTTTCTTTTTTTCTGTTTCTATTTTCCCCAGTCATCCTCGTGGTGGAGGAGGAGATGGTGGGATGTTTCTTTTTTGTTTATTTATTTATTCATATTTTTTTTTTTGGCTCTTGCCCTGACCCAGTCAAACCCGTTGTTGATCAAACTAATAGACACACACAAAAATGCACTTCTTTTGGGATCCACTGGATAATCGCTAACTACTGACTAGATACTACTGCTAAACTCTCAACAGTTTTCAACGGTTCCTCTCTCACCTTCCTTTCTTGAATCAGTTCCTCGTATCCCGTCTACCTCTGGAGCTGAGAATGCATGCATGAGTAGTAGTAGATTCGAAACTAGTTACGGCGCCCTAAATCCTGGCACCAGTAGTCACCCCGATCCCCTGTAAACAGTACAGCCACTTCAGGGGGTTGAGCTCCATCATACTATGGCTGAGCACTGAACAGGGCTGTCCTCGTCTCCAGTTAATGCATGACATGACATCCTACTACATTCATCCTTGGCCAGCTTTACACCCCCTAGGACATGGATAATACGACACATTATACCCCGGCACCGTGCCCATATTCTAGGCTTGAAATAGACCACTCATAGAGCTTCCCGGTGAAGGGAGTTCCCAACATGATAAATGCTTCCGAGACATCGCTATTAGCGCCGCATTAAGGTACAAAAATGAGTAGAGAGTCCGAACCCCTCCGAAAATATACATGATAAGAATAGTATGAAAAGAAGGGGAAAAAAAGAAAAAAGAAATTCTAGTCCCAATCAATCAATCAGATCTTCACCTGATCAATATCATAGACCAAATACTTCTGACCAATTCCCCAAGCTTCCAACCCTAATCGGTTATATAGTCCATAAGCAGCCCACGCCATATACTCCTTCACCCACAACCCCCACGGACTGACATCTTTTCGCTTCTTTCCGTTCTTGGCAGCCAGATTGTATATCTCCGTGATGCGCGGTCTGCGGATCGCCTCGTATTTGGCAAATGCATCTTCCAAACTCCGCTGATCGTCTTTCAGTAACCGCGATAGCAGAAACACATCCTCCAATGCCATGGACACTCCTTGGCCCGCATGAGGCTGCATCGCATGCGCTGCATCCCCGAGCAGCACCGTTCGAGATGTATGGTACTTCCCACCCAGCGGGAGCCGGAAGATGGGATAAAACCCAACAACGTCCGTCCGATTCACCATCTCCGTCAATGCCTCCGGCCATTTACCCTTGCCTTCTCCGATGATTTTCAGGATGGTGTCCTTGTACTCCGCAACCTCTTTTTGACGCCGCTCCTCCCATCCGTCTCTCGCATTACCCGATTCCGAGTGAGGGATAGGGGTTTCCCGGGAGAAGAACCAGAAGAGCTTATCGCCAGACGGAGAGCACGGCATCATCGCCAAGATACCCGTGCGAGTGAGGAAAGCGTTGGCGTGCGTACTCAGCTCCTCCGGAAGGCCTGCGCAGTCAATGACGGACTGCGTTCCCGCGATACCGGAGTATTCGGGCACAATGGACGGGTCGACATGCAGTCGACGGACACTAGAGTGAAGACCATCGCATCCGAGCAGGATATCGGCTGTATCAGTTGAACCGTCGGAAAAGGTCACGGTGACATCTGTTGGGGACTCGGTGACGGAGACAATGCGCTTGTTGTAATGGACAGGTATTTGGTCTTTTGCAACGGCGTCAAGAAGAACACTCTGAAGGTCTTTGCGACGAATACGCAAGTATTCGAAGCCAGTTTTCTGGGTTGCCCAGCGAGAGATGTCGACTTTGGCAATGTCACCGTTTGGCAAAGAGTGCATCTCCATGTCGGCGACGGAGAATCCGCGGGCAACAACTTCATCATGCAGCCCTAGTCGATGGACCAAGCGCATTCCATTTGGAAATAGACCTATAGCGCCGCCTAGGGTGGTTGGCTCCGGGCGTAACTCGTATACTGTAATGGCGATATTGTTGTTACGGTGCAGTTGGAGGGCGGCAGCCAGGCCGGCGGGACCTGCACCGATGATGATGGCCTGAATAGGCATGTTAGCTAGATCATGTAGCTGAGGAGAGTAGCCTCACCTTCTGTACAGCAGGCATATTGGTAGGATGCTTGTAAAAGTGCTTGAATTAACAGTGGATTGCTGATGAGGCCGGTCAGCCATCGCTCGTCTTATACTTCGATCTCAAAATCAGTACCTGGTAGTATCGGGTTTAGTCCCCGCGGAGACCGGGGGAGGCCGTGGAGGGAGTTACCCAAATAGGTTTAGACTGGTACCTGATACCAAGAAGTGACGATCGTTCCTGTGGCTCACCCATATCCATCGTATGTACCTGACCCGAAGCAGTGGCGATGTCTTTCTTGTTTTAAACACCGACATGATCGAGATAGAATAAGTGGACATGATTCGTGGGTGACAATGAGTTGTTGCTGTGTAGGCGCGGCCTACTGAGTCTATCAGCTTATCAGAGAATACGAAGTAACTAGCTGTGATCAGCCAAGAGCAGCAACTGACATGTGATGGCGTTCTTGCTGGACCTATCCCATTAGGCCACCTTTCCTGCGATACTATGCGAAATGATTCATGGGAACGGTATTCGTTTACTGGTGTTTATTTAATGTCTTATACACTGACGGCTAGAAGCATTTCAAGTGGGCAAATCATGAAGTAAGAATACACAGCCGTTTGAAGCTATATTCTGTCGGGTGGAGACATGACTCGAACATTTCAGGATAGGCTTATCGGCACATGAGTCCTCCGTATTAACGCTTATCAGATTCGTGGTCTCTCCCAGCGATAAGTCTAATGCGGCTTTAGGGTATATTCTTTCGTTTTCTACATAATTCATTTCCGGAAACCTCTTTCTGTTTACTTATGCGATTGCTTGTAATAAACAGTACCAGCCTATTACATGAACTGCTTAGAACCTTGGCGCGGTTTTGAATGCCACGGGCTCCCATGTTGATTCCTACTCCCTTGGTGCGGTCCAAGGAAACGTACAATGCCAGCCAAGTCTCTATTTCCTGTGGGCAACACCTCATCGGTAGAGCAGGTGCCTATAGTCATCCAGCAGATTACGTGACGTCCTCAATCGCTTCAGAGTCGCTGTCTGAGCCTGCGCTCCGTCCTGGATGAATACATGATCCAGCAGAGCCTCCGATCATTCTGAAGTACCTTGATCACGACATGGCACGGGAGTCTAGGAAGCAAAGGCTCACCAGGCAAGAAATCAAGTAAGTGGCCAAGAATGTGCTTGTAGCTTTGCAAGTGTTGCATGGAGATGGTCTTTTTTCCTAGCCCCTGAAGTTCATCCAGAGATTCCATGGGGCACTGCAGACATCTGGAGTTTTGAAGTGACGATTAGTTGACTTCAATTTCCACATCTTTGAGCCGGATGTACCAGAAAGCCACGAGTTGTACGATGTCAAGATCCTCGTGCTGCATCACCTGTGGTTTGGACCCTTCCCTGTCTCTTACAAGAAACATTTGCGATCAGGAGACACAAGAAAGTATTGTGCGCATCATGTCTGTTTCCAATAGTGAGTAAGTCTGTGTGGAAGATAAACATTCTTTGGAGCATTATCAGCAACGAAATGGATCTGCAAGATATGCCCCATGTGCAATTCTTTGGAAGGAAGTACTGCACTGGCTACGTAACATCTCTATCAGTAGCTGACACGCTCCCCAGACTAGTAGTAATTAGTGACCAAGCTAGTGCCGATATGCCTGCTTCTCGGCCGTCAACTTCACCCTTCTCACTTATTTTCCGCAGCAATTATCTCGTCAGCCATCGCTGGCAGAGTGTCTGCCATGACTTCCATCTCTCCAAATAATCCCACAATCGGCTCCTTTTCCCAGATGGTGCAGTACGCTCCTTTATACCTATATGTCATGTGTGAGCTTAGTCCTGTATCCACCGGTGATAACGCATCATTTAGTGCATCTGTACTCACCCCGCACGGCGAGCCGCCGAAACGTCCCACATATGTCCAGCAGCAAACCAGGGTTGTCCGTGCTGGGAGAGCTGCTCGAGGAGCGGTTGGTACACCCGCAAGTCTGGCTTGCCTATTCCCTGCGAGTCACAGGATTTTAGATTCTCTGCGGGCCATTCAAGTCCAGCGTTGGCGAAATAACCCCCCACTCTCGCGGCGTCCCCCGCTGTGAGTGCCCAGACAGTGAACCCAGCATCACGCAACTTAGTGACGCACTCGGCCGCTCCTGGGCGAAGTCCAAGTTTGGCATACCTACTCATGATAAACTCGAGATCGCTCTTTGTGGCAAAGCTTCGCGGGTCTTGTATGCCTGCCATCTTGAGCATTCGCCAGAAGAGCAATTCCAGACAAGTAGCGAATGTCTTATACTGGCCTGACAAGCTCAGATATGTGTACTCGCGCTCTGCGACCTCGATCCAGGTGTATCCTAACAAGGAAGGCTTGATCCCCTCCGCACGGAGCCGGTCGCCCAGTTGCGTGTCGATCGCATCGAAAAGGACGTCGTAGGAGACCAGTGTGCCGACAATGTCGAACACCACATTCTTACTGCCGGTCATGGTGCTGGTACTGGTGCTGATCTATCGTAGGGATCAAATGAGAAGGGTTGGGAGAGTGACTGAGAGTTTAGCTCTCGTTCAACTTGCCTAAGCCATTGGTCTACCTTCTTATACACCTGACTCCAAACTAAGAGACAGGGTTCATACAGAACAGATGATCAGCCACCCCACTTTTGCTTCTAGTAAACTCCAGCTTTTCCTCATACAGAAATGGGGAAAGACTCGGACTACTCCGTACTATCATCTACAACTGGCTGTTAACGCCGCGAGTCGCTATCAAAGCTCCAACCTAGCTTATCTCGGACGCAATGTCTCCATTTCGCTGCCGCTTTCCAGATACGACGGCCATAATGGCCAATGACACTTATCATACCTTTTACGACATTCACCAGGATCAACGTATAAATGCCGCTATAGGTCCTCTCTCCGATGCTCATGTAGTCAGTGGAGTAAGCTACCGTTACGATGACGAAGAAAGTGGACGTCAAAGACATCGTTGTCGACACCGACCTGGAAAAGACAGATGTTGCCAAGGGAGACAGTGAGCTCTTAGGAGCGAACGAAGATGTTGGTTACCACCGGTCGCTCGGTAGTCGTCAGATTATGATGATGACCTTCGGCGCTGGTGTGGGAACTGGCTTGTAGGACGAACCCTTCACGCTGCTGGCTCACTTTAATTGACATTAACATCTAGATGGGTCGGTACAGGTACTGCACTGAAGTATGGTGAGGCTCCCCGGAGCGAAGCAGCAAAGACTCTTGCAACTGATTGAAGAATGTAGCTGGCCCTGGTGGCATCGCCGTTGCATACACCATCACTGCGTAAGCCTATCAAGCTGCACTCAGCTGCGGGTTTGCTGACATGCCAACCTGTCATTATCAGATTCATAGTGTACTTACAGTATACCTCGATCGGTGAAATGACGACCTTTAAGCCGGTCCACGGAGGCTTTATCAGACAATGCATTGAATACGTGGAGCCCGCATTCGGATTCGCGGTCGGTATCAATTTCTGGTTCTCGGTAGGTAGCTCTGCCAAGTTAAGACGATGCATGGGCGACTGATCTCCTGGCAGTGGGTGATTTGCATTCCTGCCGAAATAACTGCAGCTGTTTCTGTGCTTGAATTCTGGCCAGCAACAGAGGTTGTCCCACTTGCAGCGTATATAACTATCTTCCTGGTAGTCATTGCCGCAGCCAATTGTTTCGGTGTCCGGATCTACGGTCATGTTGAGTATATCATGTCTTTCGTCAAGGTTTTGGCGATATTTGTCATGATTTTCTTCATGTTCATTATGACTTCGGGCGGTATCCCGGCCACACATGGCCCAATCGAATTCCGCTACTGGCGCAATCCCGGGGCATTCAACAATGGCATCAAAGGTATCTCTAAGGCGTTTGTCCAAGCGCTGTTTAGCTTCGGTGGAGGAGAGCATATCGCAGTCATTGCTGGAGAAGCCAAGGACCCCCGCCGGACCATCAAGAGGACTGTATACCCCGTGTTTTGGCGCATGTTTTCGTTCTTCGTTGTCAATATTTGGCTCGTGGGAATGTGTGTTCCTTATGACGATGAAAACCTCATCAATGGAAGTGGCACATTAGGGAGCCCGTTCGTCATTGCCATTGAGCGTGCAGGCGTGATGTGGCTAGCGCACATCATAAACGGCTTCATATTCTTGACAGTGGTTAGCTGTGGCATTACCAGTGCCTACATCGCGAGCCGCAGTCTTGCAGCCTTGTCTGACATGGCCATTTTGCATCCTTTCTTCGGCCGCAAAGACAATGTCGGGAGGCCCTACGTCTCTCTAGCCCTCAGCCTCACTATAGGAGGGGCTTTATGCTACCTCAATTGTAACGACACCGGAGCTACCGTCTATGGCTGGTTCTCATCTCTGGTTAGTATCTCACTTATTTGTGATCGTTGATATCCTATACTGACATTCCACAGGTATCTGTATCTGCCTTATTCCAATGGTCGGGAATCTTCATCTCCCACATCCGATTCCGACAAGGTCTTGCTGCGCAGGGTATCGATAAGAAGACACTGCCTTTCCGAGACCGCATGGCTCCTTACGCCCAGTATCTTGGTCTCGTAGTGGTCCTCTTTATCGCAGGATGCGAATTCTACTTAGCGTGCTTCCCCTTCGGCGAGAAGGGGTCTGCAAAGAGTTGGTTTTCATCCTACATCGCGGCGCCTCTATTCTTCCTAGATTACTTCGGCTACAAGGTGAGGGATGATCATCGGAAAGTCTCACTGAACTACGTTGACCGTTCGTTTAGATCTACTATCGCTCCAAGCTGGTACGGCCGGCAGAAATGGACTTCTCGGCGGCAGCTGCTTTTGATGAAGAAGATCGAGCGAGGGCGGCTGTTGGTTATGAGGCAGATACCGGAACAATGAGCAAGATTGGGCAGTACATTAAGAATCTTATTTTTGGCTAGGCACGAATTGCAATATCAGCAAGCTCCGGTTGGATTTTGCGTTGAGAAGGTGAAAGCCTGGTCAATGCTGAAGAGGGTCCAAGCAAATTCTGGACAGTGCGCATCGAATTATTGAACTGGGCATGTTTGCTGATTATACACACTCATAACTCAGTAGTAAATATAGGGATACCAACAATATAATCTATCCCAGTGGGCCTGATGCTATTTATATTCAACGGGGCGGCGGGGGGACTGAGGCGTATTAGGACAAAGAAACCCCGAGTCACTCATCATGTTGTAAACAACATCGTAGAGATCAACTTTTACTTAACCGCTTTCATCTCCTCACTGACTGTATTACTGTCTTCTGCGATCACACTTTCATGACCCTACTGATAATCCATGTCGTGGTCTGGCCCTCTCACTAGCGTACGATAGTCGCATCTGGTTGCAGTCCAGCTTGCGGCGCAGCTCTCTTGCATAAACTAGGCAATTCTAGTGTCAAGAGCCGAAGATGAGCGCGACCGGCTTATACAAAGGAAAATTCTCTGCATACCCCTCTTCAAATTCGTGCGTCTGACTCTCAGCAAGTCACCTAACAGCCAGTTGGGAATTGCTCTACGAACTGAAAGCTGAACCATTCAATCCATGCTCCCGACGTTGAACACTGAACCCCTCTAATAGGGACATGCGTCTTCGTCCGGTGACTGCTAATCAGACTAACAAGATCGCCGTGGGTCTCTGATCGTCTTAGAAGCGTCTCGTCTCTTGTTGTCTCTCTCCATTTATATCTGCCCGACTCGCAATATGCGACCACGGACCGAATGGACGGAGGCCGTTTCTCGACAAACCGACGCATGCTTTAGACACTCAAGATGTGCCTGTGGGCTATCATTCGAATCAACCGCCTTCTGACGAATCTCCAGATTATTGCTTGCTCGAGAGAATAATTTATCAGAGGTTTGACAGTGCTCCTCGGTTTGGTATAGCAGGTCTAATGCTTTCTTCTCAATAGGGTCTCTAGCTCTCAGGCATCGGCTGAGAGTCCACTATTGACGACGAGCCTGCGATGCATAACATATAGAAACGGAGGAGATACGCCCGCTATTGCAGATACCTCGTTGGTACCTGCTTATTGTGGCTGGACCCTTCATATAGTGCTGGTCTACATCTGCTTAAAAAGCTCAGCAATAAGCTCTGGCCGTCACCCATCTCAAGATCAAATACGGCTTTTGGCAGCCGTTAGCAGTGAAATGCTTAACACTAGGACCATCCTTTAACCATGAATTTTGGGTCGGGCGTTTTCTCCGGACGCCGTCGATTGATTCGGGGCGCGCGAGGATGCGCCATTAACCGTTCTGCGAATCAAAGCATCGAGCGAAACGGGCCCGGGTTGCGCATTTAACATCCGTACCCAATGATGGTCTCGCCGGATGGTCTCTACGGATCTATGGGGACCATTTATCTCTGGCCTCGCTTCCTTCGGCATCTACTGTAACCGTCACCGCTTATTTCCAAAGCGCGGTTCAGAAAACCGACGGACACGAAACATCAAAATTGAGACTTCGCCTGACGCTTCAGGAAGGGAGTGGCCGGTCAATGAAGTCATTAGTCTCCCAGGATTTCCTCTATCGGCTCTTGGAAGAATCCTGCAACTGGGGTTCGATCAATGATGTTCCCGCAAATTCTAACCTCCACCCTTCAACCATGGTGAGCCGGCCCGTCAAGACGTCAATCGCAAATTCCATCTGGTCCGGCCGCCGGAACATGCCAACTTCTGGGTAAGATACACCGGAGCGGAATTGATCTGGAAACGACAATCGCAGATGCAATTGTGGAGCATCCTTCAATTCCACGGGCGCACACTCTGGCCAGGCTGATCGGCATTCCCTAGTGCTTCTATCATTCCGCTAACCAAATAGTCGAGACAACTGCGGAGCACCTCATGGCCATCCAGGCGCCACATGGTGCAGTGCAGAAGATGAAAGGGGTGTTTGCGCCTTTGTACGTCCGTGTCATACGATAAGCTGGTCCTAGGTTAAACCTAGCCACCATCAACGAGCGCACAATTGGGGGGGGGGGGGGGGGGGGGGGGCGGGGGGGTTCCAAACGAAAAGAGCGTATGAACTACTAGACTGGTTGGTACAAGTGCCAGCGGCCCGCCAGTCGTCGTGGCGCGGGACAGCGGCCATTTCCGAGCAAGAGCCCACTCTCAGTGTGCTTTGCTAGTCAGTTAGTAGTTACAATTGACTGAACCTTCCTCCGGTCCGTTCAGCCGATTACACTTACAGTACGGCAGTCTTCCTCTTAGTTTCCTCCTTCTTCACGGAGGTTCCTGGTGCGGCCCACGGGCTAATCATGCATGTTGCAGGCACGGGTCGCCCAACTATCATTGATCAAAAGACCAATTTAGCGCAGACCTAGACACGCAGGTTGATGGATTCCCACGAGGGGTGAAAACGTGCTTAGTCGCATCCAGTCTGTGGCATTTGCTTGGGCTAAGGTCCTTTGCACTTGGTTTACTGACTGACTGCCTACCCACCACAAGAGTTTGAAATAGCCCGCCACGGCCAATTTCCCCCGGGCAGTCATATCATAAGCGACAACAACCTCATTTTTCGACGCGGTTTTGGGGAGCGGTAGATCTTCTCAGATCGCAACTACTAGAGAACTAGGCGGTCCTTACCATATTTTCAAAATGGCTGCTTGTAACGGCACGGAGTCGTGGGTTCGGGGCGGGGAAAAGTTTAGAGGACATCGGCTGCTTCCTGACATTCTCGATTACTACGCCCACGACGAGCCTGATCGTGTATTTGCTGCTATCCCCAAGACGAAGAGCGTCATGGATGGTTACAAAGACATAAGCGTGAAAAAGATGGCGACGGCAGTAGATCATATGGCTTGGTGGCTTGAACGCGCTTTCGACGGAGTACCCAAGAAGACAACACTGGCCTACATTGGCCCTCCTGACCTCCGCTACCCTATTTTGCTGCTGGCACTCATGAAGTGCGGGTGGAATGTATGTGTTTATTCTCTCTAGAAAAAGTATCCAATACTAACTCATGAGACAGGCAATGTTCGTCTCTCCTCAAAACACCCCCATTCAGAATTTGGGCCTTTTGCAGGAAGCAAACGTCTATGGCCTTCTCTATGCGGACGTTATGTGCTCGGCGGCAGAAAGCCTTCAGCAATTCGACCCCTTCATGCAATCTTTGCCGGTGCCAACACTGGCCGAGCTTTTCAAGTCTAAGTCATCTCCATTTCATTGGAATGCCTCTTTTGAAGAATTTCAGAACCAGCGTTGTCTGATTTTGCACACCTCCGGCACGACAGGCCAGCCAAAACTGGTCCAATACACCCACGGGACTCTCGCCTGCGCTGACAATGATACATTCATGTCTGTCCCAGAAGGACGTCGTGCGCAGAATGCAGACCAGTTCAATTTCTCTCCACCAGGACGCTATTACTCCCCTTTTCCGCCTCACCACGTAAGTAACTCTATGCGTTCTTTGTATTCTTGAGCTCATGGATCAAACAGCTCGCTGGCCTCCATGCCTTCACCCTTTTGCCTCTCATCTCACGTACGGCTGCTTTCGTTATGGGTCCTCTTACTGTCCCACCAAGCGGGGCCCTGCTGAGCTCCATCATGAAACAACAGCCGCAGATACGAGCCATCTATGTTCCCCCGTTTCTGGTGGAGCAGTGGGTGCTTGAACCAGATGCTTATGACCAGGCACGACGGCTTGATTTCATCCTTTGTGGTGGAGCGGCGTTGGCACCTAGTGTTGGGAATAAGCTCAGTGAGGTAACAAATATACGCCAGATGTATGGGTCTATTGAGACATGTCACATCCAGGCGCTCAATCCCCAGCCAGGAGAGTGGCAATATATCGAGTTCAACAATCTGCCGGAAATTGAGATGGAGGCTGTGGGTGATGACGTCTATGAGCTGGTTCTGCACCCAACCGAGAGCTCACGGCCATATCTATCCCTTGCTCATAATTATCCCAAGGTACACACGTGGCGCACTAAAGATCTATTCAAGCCTCATCCCACCAAAGCTGGTTTGTGGCACTTTCATTCGCGCACCGAAGATATAATCGTGCTGGAGAATGGGCTCAAAGTGTGGCCTATTCCCATGGAGACTATCCTGAGAGGAGATCCGCATGTTACAGGGGCTTTGATTGTGGGGAATGGTCGTCCCGAACCAGTGCTTCTCATTGAAGCCAGGCAAAGCTCCTATCAAGAAATGAGTGGAGACGAGCTACTGGACGCCATTTGGCCATCTGTCGTCGAAGCCAATTCCGTTGCCTCCGAGCACGCAATCATCCAGCGATCCCGGATTGTTTTGTGTCCACCGCAGCTCGGGTTTTTCCGGACACCTAAAGGGACGGTCATGAGGAAGCCAACCGAGTCCCTGTATGCCGAACTGATCTCTGCGACATTCACAGAAGAGGATGACAGTAGCAGCGGTGATGAGTATGACTTTTCCGGCGACCGAACAGAACTCGGCATGCGCGAGGCAGAGCTCCTGACTGCGACCTGACGCAGCAATTTCATTCAACGTTTGCGGGCAGAAATGGCGCTATGATATTTCCACGGTTTTCTAGAAGGTTTGCATCGATTATCGGGCTTAACAACGCACAGATAATTAACATGGATGACGTCTGGCCTGCCAATCTCCGGGACATTTTGAGGCGAAAGGTCCACCAACAGCTTTCTGGACCGAGACAGGGGCACCAGTATCAGGGGACAGGAAAGACGCTGGCTATAACCCCATAGGCCGTCAAATGCCGTGCCGTGTCTCGGTTCGGTGACAATCGTGAGCGCCCTTGTATGGTAGGAACTCTACTTTTGGTCCGGTCGGTTGCCCTGATTATGTTGAGGTGGTGTGCATGACATGCTCTGGCGCCCTCTCAGTCTTCCACTTGACTTCCAACCGTATGCAGAGTTGTGCTCTTTACGATTGCTATTGCGGGTATTTTGCGGGAGTAACCAGCAGGCAATGCGGAGGAACAGTGCGGATCAGCATTTGACTACGAGATAGGTCATCCAGGAGGATCACAGGATCCAACATCTTCATCGTTTATAGATACATCAGCTTTCTGACTTGGGGTTATGATTCGATCGCTACTCTGTAGCCGAACGACCAATTCGAACAGACTTTTGCAATAGACCCAGATAGTTCTGCCTATTGAGTGTTTCACGTAAAGTGATTCGTATGTCTCAAAGCATTTATAGATAGTCGTAGTTACGAATGTTTGAGTTCGGCATTTTAAACCTACAGTGAGTGGCTATAGCACCTATCACACTTTTGAATTTCACACGGTTAGTTCCCCTCACATTCAGACTCCCTAGCGATACACTACATCCCTAATAATCTCAAGAATAAACACTGCCCTTCATAAGGAACTAACGACACACAAGAGAACCCTTGCCATCAGCAATAATAATGCCCACAATTGTGTGATTTCCATCTTATGCCAAGCTAACGAACAGTACTAGAGACACCGGCGGTCAGTGGGGAGATTACTCCGCACTGAGACATCCATGCTAACTATGCTAAAACCAAACGAACACCTGTTAATTATCAAATCTACGTAGTCACCTGCCCATATGGGCATGTCACTTTCGAAGAAATACAAGCATGTTCAATCGATCAACATTTTTTACCCCAATTCAGGGATACCTGTGTAATCTACTCCGGATGGGCTGACAGCATCAGATTATGTCAGGTAGGATGGAATGCGCGCGCGCCGATCATGAGATTTAGAACCCCCTCTTTTTGGTGACCCCGCAGGAGAGTTGGGAAGAAGGAAGATGAGGGAACGCTATAATAGTCCAAACCCTGGTCATATTAGAGGTTAAGTTCCGACGGTAGTCCGAGGTAGGTATCGTTAGTGGTACGCAGTGGGAGGTTGGAGAACGCTACGAATTACCTGTCGGATTTAAAGCTTAGTTTAGATATAATACATGTTCGGTTTTGGCTGTCTGACTGGTTGGGTGGCTGGCAAAAAGGGCGCTTAGAGACTAGGCAGGTGATCTTGAAGTTGGGCGCTTGATTGCATAGATCTCTATGGTGGGCAGATTGACAAGTGTGAACTTTATTATAGAGGGGATGGAAAGTCCAGGTTATTTTGGTTGGTGGTAATTTCTCCAAAAAGATGTGATATATAGAATCTATGTAGAAAAGACACAGTTGACCCTATACTCTGTATGTAGGCAGAATAAGTAGATTCAGCCTGAGAACTGAGGCGAGCAACCTCGCTTGCGGCGGCTAATCCAGTTGCGGCCAGCGGCACGGCAACCATCCAGAGCCCAACGCCCGGCGTCAAGGTCCACCATCCAAACCCCATCATCTTCGCTGTGTCTGCGCCTGTGTCGCCGAATCCCCTCCTCCCATCTCCGGTTTACTGCATTCACTCGCTGTCATCCGTCTCGCCTTTTCAATATCCTCTTTCTCCTCTCCGCTTGTTCCCTATCTCCCCCGATTGTTGGGGGATTGAACGCTATCCTCCCCCCCCTCTCTCTCCCCTCTTGTCGTGCGGTTCCCGGGTCCTTTCCACCCCTCTCCGCCCTCGTTCCCCGTTTGTCGACCCTTGGGATTCACCCCAATTCACCTGGGCGCTTGCTTTCCACCCGCGGCCTCTATTTTCGCCTGCCTCGTGTGAATTCACCAGACATCCTGGATTTGGGCCTCCCCCTTGTCCCCTTCCTCCCATCCCCAATAATTTCCTCAGCCTTCGTCCCCGACCGCTGTCCGGTGAGCTTTGAGTCTACACCCTCGCTACTATCTCTTACCTGGCTATCTCCGCCGTACCCTCTTGCTGACTTTTTCCCGCCGGAACGCTTCCCTAGCATGGTGCTTAGGTCGGAACATCCTAGGAGACTGAGAAGCCCGCCCTCTTCGTCCTCCCTATCCATCGCTATCATAGCCTCCTAAGTCCTCACTTCTCCCATGGCTCCGCCGCAAACGCCCCGGCCGAATCCCGGTTCCACAATGTCCGATCCTGCGTCGACATCCATCCCTGCACACGCCACGAACGGCGAGGCCCATGCGCCCAACGACCACCACCACGACCAACTTCCCTTATCAGACTCCAAACCCGTGTCGGTTAACCGCAAGAAGCAAAAACGCAGACAAAAACAGGCCGCCCGCTTGGCTGCGGAGCGTCAGTTCGGAAACGGCCACATCTCCGCGGACATGTCTGAGCAGAACGGTCTGAGCCCTACCGCGCCAGCGTCTCATGTATCCGACGAGCACGACCTCGACGAACGCGCCAACGGCGAAACGTACTATGAGGAAATTCACGACGCGACACATGATCTGGACGACCACCCGCCGAGTCTGTCAAACGGGCAACCGGGACAACAAAATGCCACGGCTCGGAAATCCAAGAAGAAGAAAGGAAAGAAGAATCGGGCCGGCTCGCAGACCATGGGCGACGAAAGTTCGACACCACTGTCCACTCCTTCTGTCTCCATGTCACAGCATCTGCCCCCGCCATTACCGCCGCATCTGCCTCATACGCTTCTGAAGACGGGTAAGGACCGCAGCATTTGGAACACCTCCACACAAGAAGAGCGAGAGAACATCAAGACGTTCTGGCTTGAGCTTGGGGAGGAGGAGCGACGCCAGCTCGTCAAGGTTGAAAAGGATGCGGTCTTGAAAAAGATGAAGGAGCAGCAGAAACACTCGTGCAGTTGTACCGTATGTGGGAGGAAAAGGACAGCCATCGAGGAGGAATTGGAAGTACTTTACGACGCCTACTATGAGGAGTTGGAACAGTACGCCAACAACAACCAAGGCTCGTTCGAGAAGGGCCCGCCCATGGTCCCGCCTCCGCGTTTATACCACCCGCCTCTACGATCACCCGGTCAACATACACGGACGCAAGGCCAATTTCATCCCTCGCGAGGCCGAATTCATGAGTTGCCGGAAGACGACGAGGATCTGGAGGAGGACTACGATGAAGATGATGAGGATGACGAGCCGTACAGCGACGACGATTACGAAGACGAAGAGACCCGTGCAGCCCGCGCAGATTTCTTCGCCTTTGGGAATAGTCTAACTGTCAAAGGTAGGCGACGACCGAGGCTTTTTTCAATTCTCGGAAGCTAGATACTAATCTCTTTGCATCACTTGCAGATGGCATCCTTACAGTCGCGGACGATCTGTTAAAGAACGACGGGAAACATTTCATCGACATGATGGAGCAATTAGCTGAGCGCCGAATGCAACGTGAAGAGGATACCCAGTACGGCATAGCAGCAGCACACCAATCCCTCCATGGCGGCCACAACCACGGTCCTCTAGATGACGACGATTATGACGAGGAAGAGGACGAGGACTACGATAGTCAGGAAGATGAAGATTATGAGGAGGATGAAATGGTCAGCTCCGGGAACTGGCCGGGTGGTGATGCAGTGCAAGCTGACTCGTTTCTGCAGGACGCCATGACGGAAGAGCAACGCATGGAGGAAGGCCGACGGATGTTTCAAATATTTGCGGCCCGAATGTTCGAACAGCGCGTCTTGACAGCCTATCGAGAAAAGGTCGCAGAACAACGTCAGCAGAAACTGATCGAGGAACTGATGGAGGAGCAAACGCGGAACGAGCAACGAAACGCCAAGAAAGCGCGGGAGGCTCAGAAGAGGAAGGATAAGAAGAAGCTCCAAAAGCAGGCCAAGGAGGAAGAGAAGGCGCGAAGGGAGGCGGAGAAGGCGGCCGAGGAAGCTGCGGCCAAGGCTGAACAGGAGAAGAAGATGGAAGAGCAAAGGAGGAAGCGCGAGGAGCAAAAGAAGAAGCGAGAAGCAGAACGCAAAGCCCAAGAAGCGGAGCGTCTCCGTAAGGAGGCGGAGAAGCAAAAGCGGTTACGCGAAGAAAGAGAGCGACAGGCCGAGATTGAGAGAAAGCAACGAGAGCAGAAGGAGCTGGAGAAGAAGCGACGAGAAGAAGCACGGCAAAACGACCTGCGGGAGAAGAAGACGAAGGATGAGCGAGAACGTCAAGTCAAGGATGCGCAGACACGTCGGGAGGCCGCCCCCAAGACCGAGAACGAAGGTCAGGAGAAACGCGATCCCCAAGCGAAACGAGTGTCGCATACAGGACCGGTTCCGATCCCAGCCAGCTTGCAACACGCCCAGGCGCTCCCTGCATACTTGCAGTCGCCGCATTACCAAATCGCCACTCCGATTGTCCCCAAAGCTCCGACACCTGCCAGGCCGCGGCAACCGTCTCAGCAGGGCTCCCATACATCGTCTCCGCGGTCCCAGCCTGCAAGCACCGAGCCATCACAAGTATCCATTTCCCCACGATCGATGGCGCCGTCGCAGTCGTCAGGAGCGTCCAGCGTTACGTCCAAGCAGGGTCATGGACAACCGCCGTTGCTTCACCACCCCCAGCCCTCGACTCCCCTGTCTCCCCTTGGTGCGTTGAACCGCTCTCATCCACCCGGATTCTCGCCATCGAACCCGCCTGGCTTGGGCCTGGTCTCCCGTCCGCCGATTGGTCATGAGTTGCCTTCATACCCGCCGCATTCGGGCCCGCTGATGAACCAACTGCGAGGGTTTCCTGCGCCAAATGGACTGCCCGTGCTTCCAAGCATGAACGGAACTCGTCCTATGCCTCCGGGACGTGGCTTTCCGCTCGATCCAGGACATGGTCTAGCATTCCATCAGCAGCCCATAACCAATGCGTTTGCTGCGCAGCCGAGCGGGCTGTCTCATGCTCATTCCAGACAGCCGTCCAGCTCGTTTGAGCGGTCGCCTCTGGATGCGCATGCCTTCCCGATCTCCCGGCCTAGCCCTATCAAGCGCCCGTCAAGCACCCAACAAGACCAGAACAACCGGTCAGCGCAGCGCGATGTGGATGATCTAAGTGCGCATCTGGGCAGCAGTGCTCTTCTCGATGACAGTGATGTTCCGTTTACTTCGAATCTCTCCCAGTCGCTTCCTGGCGCGACTGCTCCTGGCACCTTCCCTGGACCGACCCGAGCCAGCTTTGCAGGAACGTCCCTCTTCGCAGATCCCCTAGGTAAGTACCGTTGACAAGTAGTCATGGCTGTCGCATAAGCTGACAACTTCATAGCAGCCAAGCATAGTGGTTTCCCGATTGGCCCGAGTGTAGGAAACACGTGGAGTACACAGATTCCCTTCGGCACGTCTCCTTTCCCCAGCGCTCCCACATGGGGAACAGGACCTGGTCAGTTTCACCTCGACGTCAGTCCTTTCTGTGCCATCAACTGACGACCTTTATAGGAAGTGGCTGGTCCAACAACGCATTTGCTCCCGGCGGTCACCACCGTGCGCATGCCTCTCGGCCCGTGACGATACGACTGCTGGTCATCCAAGCCTGCAAGCAACTCAACATGATGAGCCCTTCCAAGGGAGCCAGTGGGTACCATGATGTGAACGTTGTCCTTCGTCAGGTAAATCAGCTACGGCCGGCCAACGAGCCTCCGATCTCGTTGAAGGAAATGCTGGACATCTGCGACACAGAAGGCAACACGCAGAACGGAGGCGGATCGTTCTCGATCAGGAGCGACGAAACGGGCGAATGTGTCAAGTTTGAACCGGACACCAACAGTGCGTCCTCAGGTCACAGAGGCAGCATTGTCCCCGGGGAAATCGGCAGTCCGGTTCCCAGTAGCAGTCTTCCAGCGTTCGGCGGGATCGGTTCATCGACACCATCCGTGCTTCGGCAGTTTTCTTCTCCTACGGGGTTCTAGGCTTCCAGTTGCAATGGCACGAGAATCATTGATGACATCCTCACTTTCTCCTTTTTCCGTCATCTATTCCTTCTCCATCGAATCCTCCTACTCTACCGAATGAAAGCGTCCATCATGTCATCAAACCCTCTTCCATCCTCATTCCTATCCATCCTCCACCCTACCACATCACTGATGAGCTTCCTCGTGTTCCGAGTTCCCCTTTTTCATCTTCTCTTCCTACGCACATTGAACAGACATCAATAATGTCATGTACGTTACGTTGTTCTCTTCCTTTTGCCTTGTTTGTTTTTTCTTGCACCGCTTCCCCACCGGAAATCCAGGTGGGTGTTCTGAAAGTGAAACCCTCACCATTTTCTTGTTTGTTTTCCCCCTTTTTTCTTCCTTATGTAGCGATTCCCAAGGAGCATTATTCCAAAAGGCTCCCAAATACCTCATGTTCGTTTGAAACTCCGTGTTAAAACAATTGCATGATGCGAATCGGATCTTTATCAGGTGGTCGATTGATTGACTGATCCTGATCATTCCGTACTTAAACCTCTTCTACCTTCTCTTCTTCCTTCTTTTTCTAGTTCATATCGTTCAATTTTGGACGGTTGAGTTATCATAGAATCTGTGTAGAGGCAACTAGATAAGGTATGAAGTATTTATTAGTTAGATAGTAAGGTATCGTAGGCATTATACTAGTATCCAACTAACTAACTACTTACCTAATACTCACTACGTAGTAAGTTAAGCACCATCTTCTACGTGTCTTCAGTCTCCTCCCCAGTTGGTACTAAAGTAGAAACTATCCTAGGATAGAAAAATGGAAGGATACTATCCATGATAACAGTAGAGACGTAAATTAGAATAGCAGAATATGATATAAGAAGTAGAATGAAATCAAGAGCTTTCTATCGGAGACCAAATTTTCCTCCCTAGTAACTATAAGAAAGGTGATGAAAAAAAAAAGGGTATGATAATGATGTGAAGATGATGATAATACACTGATTGATATATTCGACTCGAATTGAGGGCGGACATAAGATAGGGTAGGGTAGGGTAGGGTGATAATCGGTTCATGAAGCAGAAGATAATAGAAGTGGGGGAGGAGAGAGAACGGACAGGGAATCTTACACGCGCGAGGCTGGAAGAGAAAGAAGAAGAATAGAGAAGAAAAAACAGGGCAAAACGGATGTCTGGGGATACATGGGCTGTAGTGGTAGTGGTAGGTAACATCGCTCATTCATACGGGAGGAGGGTCATGCAATTTCACTGTCTGGGATCGGTGACTACGCCTTCGAAATCTCGGGATCGGATGTAATCCAGTGTACGTTGGAAGTGTCGCTTCGGGCCCTCCAGGCTGGGGTTGGGCTCGTTTTCGTCCGTCTGCAGGTTGGAGTGGATGAGTTCGATAAGGCCGTTGAGGTATTTGATCGTGACGGTTTCGTTCTGTTGGTCGAAGTAGTAGACGTAGCGGTTGAGGATCTCGACGAAGAGTTCCACGGACACGGCAGTGTCCATGCAAGCGTCTGCGACGCGGAGGGCCCGTTGGAGGCACTCGAGGACGCGCTTGCCGTCGCGGTAGAGCTGATTGATGTTAGAAGTTGACTGTGGAATGTCACTAGATGAAGGTGGACTTACGTTCTTGGGGTCTTCTTCGCCTCGTTGGGGGTTCTCGACAACCCACCACAGGTGACTGGCTAGGTATACAGCGCGACATTGGTCGGGCTTCTTCAGCAGCTTGCTTCCATGCAGAGCGGCCTTGGTAATGAGGGTATCATAGTTCTCCTTCGAGAACCCGCGAGTGCCGTGGAGAGCTCCCGCAATGACGCAGACGGCTTGGAACTGAGCACGGGAGTCACTGATGGAGTCCTCGTAGATGGTGAAGGCTTGTGCAAAGAATTCGTAACTGAACTCTTCGAAGCCCGTCTGGTCCGCCACTTCTCCGCACATCACAAACAAACGCAGGGACAAATCAGCACAACCAGGGTTCACACGCTGGTAGAGGTTGTTGACACACTGGTGCATGAACCGGTAAAGGGCTGAAGACTGCGACTGCCAGTTGTCGTCGTAGTGCTCGCGGGCCTTGAGTTTGCGTGCCAGACGGATCGAACTCGTGACCAGGGCCGGTGTTGTGTATCGGATACGCTCGTTACCGTCGAGGTAGGCCTTGCGGGTTGCTTGGAGTAACTTAAAGGAGATTAGTGGTGGTCATATCGTGTTGGGAAGAGGCATTACCTTCAACTGGGTATCATTGTCTTTGGCCTGGATCAGATGAACCAGACGTGCAAGCCACCCTTGTTCCTCGATGGTCTCATCAGTCTCACCTCGCCGCTGAGACTGAATGCCAGGATAGCCCATAGACTGCTGAGTGCCTTCCTTGATCAAAACCCTTAGGGCTTGCAGCACGCGGTCGAGGTTTTCCGTAGTCGTGATGAAAGTTCGGTTCTTGAGAAGACTGCGAGCGATTTCGCCTGCGACAGCTCGCCGGGTCGTGTAGGATTGCGAAGTCAGAAGTGGGATGTAGTGGGGCAAGGCAAGAGCCGTGAATATGGAGGCGTAGGAACGGAGAGGTGCGGTAAGGAGGTGCAAAAGGTTCTGCTGTGTCGGGGCAGAGTGCAGGTCGGCGTGGTCGGCATACGTCGCAGTCTCTTTAGTCGCAAAGTCGAGGATTTGGTCCACAAATTCTAGGCGATCCGGGTAGGTGTTAAGAGCCAGGTTGACAAGCGAAACCAGAAGCGCCATTGTGTCTTGAATAGGGAGACCGCGGCTCTTGATCAGGTTAACCACTTGTTCATAGAAGATGTCGTACAGCTTGACATCAGCTGGAATTCCAGCCTTGTCGTCGCCATTGGCCGTGGGCTCGCCTTCTGTCGTAGCTTCAGCCTGTTCAGCGTTATCCGTTGCGGCTTGCTCCACGCCGTTCTCCTGGGTTGCTTCTTCCGGCGCTTCCTTCTTGGTCTCCTCAGATATCTTGAGGTTCCCAAGGAGTTTGGTGACAGCCTCCTCTTCCTTCTTGATTCTTGAATCGGGCTCGGCGGACGACTCGGTCTCACGAGCTGCATAAGCTGACAAGCGGTCCATCAATCCAATGACGATCTTCTTCAGGTCCACGTGGGGGTTGAGTCGACTGATTGCGGATAGCAGGAGATCAAGGGTGTGCAAGTGAAACTCGTCAGGGAACACCTTGGTGATTACTACACCCTCAGTTAGCATGCCAGACCTTCGACAAACAATCGCGTCATTTTACCTTCGAGGAGATACTCCTGCGCCAAAACATCACGACACTGGACGACTTGCTCCAGCAGTGCCTGTAGTATACCGGATTTGTATCCTTCCAGATCCACCAACTGACTGAGTCGCACAACGTTACTACCAACAAGCAATTCCAGTTCCCGGCGTTCCTGCATCCGCTTCTCGCGCTCGCGCGAAGGGCCCTGGTGCTGGAGTCGCACCCACAGCTTGTTCATCTCGACGAAGTTTGTCAAAACGAAGCTGATCGAGTCCTGCAAGTTGCCCTCCGGGCCGTCTCCAGAGCCTGTGGGCAAGTGGTCTCTAGCCTGCCCGGACAGATAGTACCGCAGGAACAGCCCGCGAATGGGATGCTGCACGCCTCGACTCATCTCCATCATGTCCTTCATAATCTCTTTGACCGGCGCATCCTCCACAGACATGTATACCGTACCTACAGTAATCATAAGATAGAGTCGCGGGATGATATTTCCGGCATATTGAACGAGTTCGTACAAATCCGCTAGATGGTTAACCGGGTGGTTCTCTTTCAGGTAGACGGAGAGGTGTCGCAGGGCATCGAAGACGGCCATGTAAAGTTCGTAGTATTGTTTCGGACCAAGGCTAGGGGTTCGTAGCTCGGATACCAAGGTGGATCTGGAGCAATTGGCAGAAGACATCAGTTATCTCGATCCCAATGTCATTGCTGCCTGGAGTATCCGAAGCTCAAGCTTACCCGCATTTCAACGCATCCATCAATTTCCCCGGAGTTTCCAAACATTTTCGCATCATCTGCGACTGTTGCCGCACGACTCCCAATGCCTCCTCGAGGAGACGGCTTTGGTCTTCGGGGGCCGCTACCGGGGTGGCCATGGCGGATATGAGGTGATGATGTGAGGGGAGTGTCGGACTCAGTGGCTTGAATCGGGCGGTAAACACCTGGTCGGAAAGGGGGAGGGGCGGAGAGGGGAATTCGTAGATGGGAGCAACAGAAAGACACGATGCGCTAGAAGATCAGGCGGGGATTCAAATAGCTCCTGATCCATAGACAGGAGTAGGATAAAAGGGACAGCAGGCGCAGGAGAAGGTGGGAGGATGGGAAGGTGAATGCGAATGCGGACATGCGATCAGAATGCCAGTTAGTTTACGGCCTGGGGCTGGGCACGGGTTATGTAATCCCCGCCCCGTTGCTGTACGTCACACTCTCCCCCAGGTATAGATACTTTCTTTCTTCTCAAGGATTGAGAAGATACTTTTACCACGGGAGCATCAAGCGCGGCCCTCTGAACAGACTTGTGCTAATACTTTTGAGTGCCAGTTTATCTTGCCAGGCCAATATGTGAAGGATGTCTTGATCCCGTGCTGGTGACTGACAGGCTGTTGGATAGGCATTTGACAGCTTGTTCCCTCATCTCAGTTGTCTGTCTCTGCAGGGGACAACTTCCCTAAGCTGCACTCAACTCCCTAACGTCGAGTAATAATGACAAACAACGTGATCATATTGTACTGAACAAGAGTCCAGTTCATTGGACTGTCTCTGGATCCCACCATCTCTACACCCGTCACACCTCGTCTCGCGTTCCCCGATCACAGCAGGGTATAAACCATTGTTCGCTAGCAGCAGGCTGGCCAAAGAAAACAAGCCCCGAAATACTCCGAATATCGTTGAGATAGTGAAGTCGATGTCTTCATGGTAAGGACGAATCGAATCTTTCGATTCTATTTTCCGCCAGTCTCTATCTCTCGCACTTCCTGAAGCTGGGAGAGATCAAATGGCATGACCAGGCTGCCGACTGTGCCAGCAGAGGTGATTATAAACAACCCAAGGCAGATGGGGTGATGATACCCATGCGTGGGGAGCGTATATAAAAGTTCATCCTAATGCGCATATAAAGATCATCCTCATGCGGGGTAATCTCGATGGCGGAGGTTCAAGCCCGCTAGTCAACTGGATGCAGTGTGCTATGAGACATTGTGGTATTGAACAAGCATTGCAGTTTCCACTGGCGCAGAGGATTGCCATTAGTTCGTCCATGCGTAGGGAAACTTTAGCGCCTGTTGACTTTCATCTCCAGGCACAAGCCTCAATTTAGAACAGTCCATATACCCACTCTTAATGGACACATGAATTACGTCGGTTTTATCTGGCGTCAACGACAAATTGGATGCCCTCAGTACGGATGAAGTCTACTCCATCAGTCAAGTTGTTGGGTATCTTCTCCGCAAATGGAGAGGTTTGGTTAATGGAAAGGAAGATTGATCGTCCAAAAATGTACTGGAAACCACTGGTCGTACATCCCTGCCCTCGGTAGCGAATTGGGGGATGGACTTCCGCGGGGTGGAGCAGCGAAAGCAAACACGCCTATCGCGCCTATCACGCCTTTCACTGGGTGCTTATACCGTGTCTTTAGGCCATGTCTTTAGGCCGTATCTTTCAGCTGCTGCGTGTTCAGCCGCAGACGAGAGAATCGAACTTGACATGACAGATTCTTCCCCCCGTCAATACCCACGGCACACGCACGGGCAAGATGGGTTGTTTGGGATTGAGAAGGTTGCTTGGAAAGAAGCCAACGCACGAAAAACATGTTCAACCAGCAAACACGGCCGTTGCAAACGGGGCAGTTGGTCCTCGGCCAGCTCAACAAGATCGGCCTGTGAAGGCAACCGATGCTTCTCTCAGCAAGGAAACACTGGCCCGTGATGAATCGCTCTGGGATCAGGCGTATAAGAATCTCGATCCAGGCTTGGTTGAAAGATATGAAGAATTATTGGCGAAACAAAGACAGGAGATTAGTAAGTTTCTCTTACTTTTCCTGGATACTGAATACTAACAAGGAAAGATGATAATTCTTGCAAGAATGGAACCAACCGCCAACAAGACTTGGACATCATCATCAATCACGGACTTCATCAGGCAGAAATCCAAAGGACGGGTGTTCAGGAAGGCTTGGCCCAAGCTGCAAGCTGGATTTTGTCCGTGAAAGACTTCATTGGAGAAGCGGTCAAGGCATCGCCAGAAGCGTCGTTGGCATGGGCAGGGGTCTGCATTGTCCTGCCATTGCTGACGAACCCCCAGAGTGCGGCACAGGCCAACAAGAGTGGATTCACGTATATCACCGGTCGCATTCGCTATTATGTCGAACTGGAGCGGATTTTGTGGTCAACTTCCAGCCGAAGCTCGGATCATACGGGACTGAAAGAACAATTCAATGCCAACATTGTCAAGTTGTACGAGGAAATCCTGCGCTTCGAGGTCAAGAGTGTTCTGCGCTTCCATCGCAGCTGGCAGCGAAACTTTGCTGGTGATATCTTCCAACCGGAAGATTGGAACGGCATGGTTTCCTCGATCAAAGATCTCGAAAAGCTGGTCCAGCAAGATGCTGCCACCATTAGCACAGAGGTATCCCGACGGCATCTAAACGAAGTGGAACAAAGTACTCGCCACAACTTTGAGTCAATGCAAAAGCTTCTTCCATTGGCACAACGGCACCTTGAAGTGGATATGGAGGCTCTCAACCTCCAACGCCAGATGCATGAGGAAGCATTGTCGGACAAGGAACAAAAATGTAGGCAGCTTTTCCGCCTGGCCAGAAACGAGGAGGACTCTTCCTATGAATTGTACAAGAGCCGAGTTGACGATCGACTCGAGGGCACTTGCGAATGGTTTCTAGAACAGCCCCATTTTAACCAGTGGCTGGACAATGATAGAGGGCTTTTGATCGTTTCAGCAGATCCTGGTTGTGGCAAGTCTGTTCTTGCCAAGCATCTGATCGACAATGTGTTGCCCCAGTGCAATCCATCCGCCACGATATGCTACTTTTTTTTCAAAGATGGAGACCAGAATACACAGAAGCAAGCTATCTGCGCATTGCTGCATCAGATCTTTACAAACAAGCCTGACTTGATCAAGCTTGCACTGAAAGTAATCGATGACAACGGGCAGGAAACCGTCAACGTGGTTACTGAGCTCTGGAATATCTTTTCCCGGGTCATCAAGCACCCTGCTATGGGACAAACCATCTTTGTGTTGGATGCGCTAGATGAATGCAAGGATTCCGAATTAGTTGACCTGACAGACAACATTAAGTCCATTCAAAACGATGGTGGAACCAGGGCTAGGTTCTTCCTGACCAGCCGACCGTACGAGAACGTCATATCGGAATTCCAAGAGCTCATTGATCATTCTCCCCATATTTACATACCGGGCGAAAATGAATCCGACAAGATTGGCCAAGAAGTGAACATCGTCATCAAGCATCGTGTTGAGCGCCTGGCTCGAAAGAAGCATCTTTCTCCTACCATCCAGAGCTACTTGGAAGAGCGACTACTTCGAATGGAGCACCGGACATACCTCTGGGTCCATCTCGTTTTTGAATACTTCGAAACACATAGCTTTCAAAAAGTCCAAAAAGGGATTGACAGGGTTTTCATCGATAAGCTCCCCAAGGACGTCAACGATTCATATTGCAAGATCCTTAGTAAGTCTGAGGACATGGACATGGCACGAAAGGCCTTTTGCATTATGCTGGCTGCATCCCGCCCCTTGACATTGACGGAGATGAACATTGCTGTTAATCTAGATCTTGACGCAGATGAGCTGGATCTAGAATCGGATGAAGACTTTCAGGCCTCGTTGCGAAGCTGGTGCGGTTTACTTCTGACGGTGAATAACAAGAAGGTATTCTTCCTGCACCAAACAGCACGAGAATTCCTGGCGCAGAAAAATGGCTTTGGTCGCTGCAGCGAACGTGGCCCCATTGATCCAAAGGAGGCACAAGGCGTCCTTGCAATGAGCTGCATCACATATATCGACAAGTTTATGCCACGGGCTCGTCAGACCAATTCAGCTGAAGATCTAACTTCGATTGATATAAATCGAGACTTCTCCGTATATTCTGCTGACGAGTGGTATTCCCATATCCGGGCTGCAGCACTGGAAGATGATCAGAAATTGGAGCCAATTCTCGCCAGAATTTGTGATCCAAAATCCGCTGTCTTTGCCTCTTGGTGCGAGGCTAACCTCTGGGACTGGGGAGATTGCAATACATTGTGGGTGGCCGCCAAATTCGGCCTGACATCGGTTGTCAAGAGAATCCTTAAAAACGAGGAGATCGAAGACGTTCGGGGGGATCGTTGGAGGAGACAAAGTATTCCCCACGTCGCTGCATCCTGTCCAAATGTCGATGTCTTAAATCTCCTGCTTGACTGTAAGAAACTAGACTGGCGTAGGAAGGACGAAGAGGGATATACTCCCTTGTTCCACGCCATACGCTCAAACCATGTAGCAAGCGTGCGATGCTTGCTTAATAGTGGCAAAGCTGATGTCCGCGACGAATGCAACGGATATACACCCTTGATCTACGCATTGCTCTTCTCAAGCGACGAGATGGTCGAAATGCTTGTTCATACCGAAGGTATCGATATGAATGGATTCTGGTGGGGATTCAACGCGCTCACAGTGGCAATGCGCGAAAGAAGACATAACCTGGTGAAGCTACTGCTTGATATGGAGGCGGTAGAGACGATCCCATCATCCTTGGAAAGCAAAACACCACTGGTTGTGGCGGTCATGCAAAATGACGAGGCCATGGTCAAGCTGTTACTGGATTCTGGAAGGATAGACCTGAATCAGCAGTGTGAGCTAGGCGGTACCACAGGCACAGCTTTGAAGTTTGCCCGATCGGGGGAGTTCACTAGAATAGTGGAATTGCTCGTTGAGGCTGGCGCGGTTGAATAGATGTAATGCCTGACTTTGAGATATAGTCACCCGTCTGAAGCTCGTGGTCTAAAATCATGTACCTACGCCAAATGTGTCCGCTTCTATCTCTCCTCCGCCTTTCCATCCAAGGATGGCAATAGATATAAATATATAAAGGGCCCATGAAAATGAAGTTATAATCTAGATTTCGATCTCACTGCCGAGTATAAATACTTAGTTAAATCTGTTCCTTTTGAAACATCTACACTAGAATAACAAATAGAAGCGGAAACAAATGAAGAAAAAAAAATATGAAAGAATTAAGCCCTAATTAACAAATTAGTAATTCAACTCAATACAACGATATGCTGTAATCCGGTCATGTCTCTGAACACTGCTTGCCATCACAAACAAGTAACTAGTTATTAACCGCGGCCGGTTCAGTCAGTCCGTTTGCTGTCCTCTAGTAGCTAAATCAAATGCTTCTTCGTATATCATCCAGCCATTCCTATTTTTATAGCAATCTATCCTATACCTGAAATAACCCAACGACAATCTAGACCTAGTATGAACCCGAAATCGCAACGAAAGCAATCGCTACCTCTTATCTAAATCAACAAAAGCCTTTCCCACAAGAGAGCATGAAACCGCCAGAGAACTATAAGAAGAAAAAAAAGAAGAAAAAAAAGCAATGAAAGGAAGGGATAAAAAAGAAAAATCAAAACGCCCCTATAGATGCATGCTATCATGACCATATCCCCACACCTCCACCATGAGCAGTCATGACTCGTCGTGACAATGCAAAAACCGAAATCGTGAAAGAACCACATGCTCATTATCCATCAAATTCATGAAACGTGTTTCATACCAGTCGTTGGCAACCCAATTTTTCAACCTCCAGAACGATATGGCAGGCACCTGGGTCTGGGTAAGCAACACATTGACCCCTGGAGATGATGACTCTACGCCTGAGAGTCTGTGTGGTTCAGGCCCCTGGCGTGAGGCCTGGAAGACATGACGGCGGTGTCAGAGGGGGTGTCATTGAATGCCCGTGCCTGCAAAACTGTATCATTCCGGGCGCGGATTGCGACCTTGCTGCCAATATCAGTGGCGTTCTCGGATTTCTGAGTGTCCCTGGCCATAACTCCGAACTTGCCACTAACATCGCTGGCATTGTGATGCTCGGAAACAAGGGCATCCTTGAGCTCCCGAGTCTGCACAGCTGTCTCGTTCAAGCTACGAGCCAAGACTTCGGAAGTGGTGTTACTGCGAGCGGCCATTGCATGCTTTTCAGTGCTGTTGGTAGGAGCATCCTCAAATATCGCACGTCGGCTCAGGGTGCTGTTGGTAGGAGCATCCTCAAACATCGCACGTCGGCTCAGGGTGCTGTTACTAGCATCGTCGAGGATTCCACGTCGGCTGGCAGTGCTGTTGGTAGGGGTATCCTCAAACATCGCACGTCGGCTCAGAGTGCTGTTACTAGCATCGTCGAGGATTCCACGTCGGCTGGCAGTGCTGTTGGTAGGAGCATCCTCAAACATCGCACGTCGGCTCACGGTACTGTTGGTTGGGGCATCCTCCTCAAACATCGCACGACGGCTCAGTGCGCTTGCGCTGCTATTGGTGTCGCGGCGACCCAGCGGAGCACCACCCACGTTAGGCCCGGCATTCCAAGGTGAGGGAGAAGCGCCAGGCACGGAAGCTGGTGTGGACGAGGGGTACTCAGTGACGGTAATAGTGGTAGGTGGCGCCGGAGGGTTAGTCGCAGTGATGGTCTCAACAACGGGAGTAGTAGGACCCGCAACATTCACGACTCTGTAGGGACCTTCTTCTCTACGCTCGACGGTGTCGTTCCCACGAGCGTTGAAAACAGGCACCGCATGGGCAGAGAGGGAGAGAGCAAGGAAGAGAGCAGCGGTATGCATGGTGCTGCCGGTGCAATATGGAAAGGTCTGTAGATGCTGAATGTAAGGGAAGACCAGGACAGATATAACACAGAAGCAGAGAAACGAAGTAGTCTATCAGGAAAAACAAGGATTATAAGAAGATTAGAATGCTTAGTATAAGAGTCTTTTGATTAGACCGAGTGATTTGAAACTGGAGCAACAGCAACAACCGACGAGACAAGGGCTCAATTTATGATTTGGATTCACCAGCAACACAGCACACACACACACCGACCAACCAGGCTATGAACACAACAAAAATTGGCGCCTAGAAAAAATAAATTAAGAAAATCAGTGACAAGCAAGCAAGATCTACACGGGTGCGGCAGATGTATATGCCATCATACACGGCACGAAGCCCGATCGTCGGGGAGAAAAAAAAAAGGTGCAGGCTGGCGCATCATGATACTGTCAAAGGAGGCTGGGATGGGATGGATGGAGTCTGTTTCTGCCAGCCACGTTGGTTTCTGGTGGGCAGAAGGGCACTAGAACAACGGATCGCCGTTTTCCCAGCGGCAAAGACCCTGTGAGTTTATTGATTTCTTTTGTGCCAATTATATCTTCGACAGGCAGCATGATTTAGATGGCCAATGGATGAAGATAATGAAAGGAAAAAACTACTTTTTATTTTTTCTACTAAATCAACTAAATGTCGCGCCAAAAAATAGAAAATGGCACTAAACGTGCTAATTAAAGCTGGAAATCCCGTGACCTGACCGGGCCCTCTTTTGCTGTCAAATCCAAAGTGGCTGGGGAGAGGATCCACTTTTCTCTAATCTACATCCTCGCTGATCCCCTCACAGCCCAGTCCAGGTTCATCTCAGACTGTCTCATTGCCCTTGTTACGACGTACTTACTACATCCTGCTTGGATCAGACAATGTCTAAAGTCTGGACCGTAGATCCCCATCACGTCTACGTCATGCTCTGAATTTCTAACCTCCAGCAGAGCTTACCGGAGCATTAACACGGCGGCGGTGTGAGCGCCACTTATCCCCCGTTTACACCTTATCTCGACAGCAGAAACACAGAATGTGTGGTACAGAATAACAGTAACGATAATGGTACTGAGTCAAGTCAATAGGGGAAACGAGTGACAACCCACCAAACGCCAAAGTCTCATCTTCCCTTTTCCTCCCTCTTTACTCCCTTTTAGGCATGGCACCGCAACAGGGATAATAGCTAATAAAGCAGGATCAGCATTTTGCCATGGGCATATCATATCACATCACATCACAGCGCATCACAGCCCCAGCTCAGGCAGGGTCCTCGGGATCTCCTTCCCCGTGTTCTCTTCAGATCTAGATGCCAACTCAGGTTTCGAAGTTGCCTGCATCTCCTACGGCACCTCCGGATGCATAGGGGAGAAGCATGCACTCTACGACGGACACAATGATATCTGGTGTGTTACGCGTCGAGCCGTTGTCTATTTACCTGTATAGGTAAGTGCTGCTACTACCATGGTAAGTATCTGGTAGTGGGATTCGAGATTTCGTTTATGGATTCTATCCATATCTACAGCTATCCATCCAAACTCACTCGCGCCATGAGTTCCAGCCATTCAGACGTTACTAAGTATATCCTATCTTAGTGGCTCAATGCTCAATCCAATAAAATCCCTCTATTTAGCACGCATCCTCTCGAGGTTCGGTGATCGACCATGCAAGCGCCCACGGTCCCCCGTGTCGATCCCAAGGAACAGCTCAACGCATCTGGCTGCGGTGTGACCGAGTTAGCGGCTAATAAGCCACAGCCATGGGGGAACATGATGTTGGTTCGTGGCCAGCGGTTATCTCATGCACGGTGGGCCGCGTAATAATATCTCCGGCCGCGGCGTTGCAAGTAGATAGTATACTCCGATATGCCTTGAGGGATTTTACTCCGTCGTAGGTAGTATAGATATATGTTTGTAGATCGTATGATTGCTTCTTATAGAGACTATATGAGAAAAAGCAGCCATTTCAGTGAGTTTCAAAGGTAAGTAACGTGTCAGTAGGATAAAAATCTGGTCAAATATTCCAGAACTACTTCACAGCCAGAGAAAGCAAAGCAACATATACCCTAACCAACCCAAAGGGTAAACTATAGTAATACTACACCATCACGAACTAAATCCAAACTAGATAGTACTACTAGCTTTCCTCTCACCCACACCTACAGGGATAACCCCAACAAAACCAGAGATGTCTACACTAAAGAAAGCATACCCACCTAGAACCTAACTTAACATCCCATCACTCAAGCTTACCTTACGCTATACCTATACTTCCTAAACATCCCATCCTCCTGACTCGCACCGCAGAGTAGTACATAGAGAAAGAACAATGAAAGATTACGCCATCAATCCCCGTACATGAACCCTCCCCCTCCTCCCCTCAGGAACTATTGAACTATACTAATACCAAACATGAACCGAGATGACGCAATCCATCCAGAAGATTCCGGAAAGTAAGTAAGTAATCTCTAGGAGAGAATTTAAATGGGTGATACGTACACCCTGTTGTTCGTCGAGAAAGATAAGAGTTGGAGTCCATGCTACTAATGATACATTGTAGATGAGACGTCATCATCTGCAATTACTCACCAGATTGGGCTGTAGCTGGTACCATCAGATGGAGATTTTATGTGGCATGGTACTTTACTTACTTACTTGCCCCCTAGAATTCTTAGGCACTTAGATATGGTCCAAGCTAGGAACATATTAAGAGCGTATAGTAGCTAGCTAGCTAGTAGGATTATTGTGTGATTGCAATATACCGGTCGCTGTGATATGCCTACGCATGTGTCTTTAGTTAGTCCTGGGTGGGTTTGTTTAATGAGTTCGGGGGTTACATCATCTTATGCTATACTAACAGTATTGGCATTCTCCACGGCATAACATACTACATATACCTTAGGTATATGTGCCTGGTCTTGCATTTAAATGTCATACTATACATGCCTTAAGAGGGTAGTATCAGTAGTTACTGAGAGGCGCGCATGCTGCCCTACGAGCCTCAGGCAGGCTTCAAGATGCTGCTGGCTGATCGACGGACCCTGCATGCATGTACTATGATAGTTCTCAGACATGGTCTACGTAATACATTTAGCGGTCGAACAGTTATTGTTTTGTTTTGGTCCTTCGATTATGACCGATATGTTCTTCGTCTCATACTATCAGACCATACCGAATTTTCTAAACCTCACGACAATGCCAAATCCTCAACCCGAACCAGGCCACATCCCATCCCCGCCGCAGCCCACCCGGCGCACACGCGATTCGGGTTCCACGAGAGTGCAGTGACGTGGGTTTCTTCATCAAAGATCGTAATCACCGCCGTCCCGTTAATCAGTCTCGGGTCACCGACCAGATTACGCAGCAAGCTGGTGTGTTCGGCGCGGTAGCCGTCGTGAAACCGACTAGTGCCTGTGCCTGTGCCTGAGCCACGCGCCCATTCATGCTGGAACCAGGTCTGTTGCCATTGTTTCTCCTTGGCGTGCATCATTCGTCGGAGGGGATTCGTGGCTTGCACGGTGCCGCCGGTGCAGCCGACGAGGAGGCTTGGGTGCCAGAAGCTGCAGGGTCCGAGGGCGGAGACCATGCTCGGGAGGCGAGCCACGGCGGTGGAGGTGAAGAAGCGGCGGATGGCGAGGAGGCGCAGAAAGTCGTTTTCGTCGCCCGAGACGAAGGAGTGCAAGAGCGGGGAGTAGGTGAGGTGAGCGGTGCCTACGCGCATGCGGTTTGCGCTGACGCTGTCTTTTTGGGGGTCGATGATGGAGGTGAGTCGGCTTTCGCCGTCCATGGAGGTGGTGCTGATGAGATAGGGATGGGTTGGGTAGGCGGAGGCGAGGTTGAGGATCCACGTCGAGTGGAGTTGCTGGTAGAAGTAGGGGATGGGATTGGAGGGGGAGGATGGCGATGAGACGATGCGCCAGATGGCGACGAATCCGTTGGCACAGCCTACGGCGATGTCGCTGGGAGAGAGCCATGTTACAGAGGTGCATACAGTCGAATGTGGTTTTGCTTCGAAGACGGGGGTTTGCAGTTTATCTGAACAGTTAGTTTGCGCCTTGGGCTTTGCTTTGGTAGATGGACGTACAGTATTCGGTCTGGTCTGGGTTACGACTCAGTTTGACGTCGATGACCCTCACCCGGCCATCTCCCCATATGCCTGCCAATAGGCCGACGTTCACCTGCGCATCTTTGTCGTCTTCATTCCGCGGGTCTCGAGGCATTGGGCACCAGGCCATTCGCCTCAGATCGCCCCAGTCGGTACACAGCGCGAGGCGTAATCGCGGCTTGGAGGTCATATCGGTTGTCTTGGTCAATGACGCGGCTTCTTCGGCCTTGAACTCCCAAAGCTGCAGGGCAGACGGATAAGGCGCTGAGGGTCTGAATGCTGGAGCCGCCTGGTCCTTGTACGGATCTGGATACTGCTCTTTTTGGTCTGGTAGGATTGGAGCCACGACGGACAGATACTGCGTGAGGCCAGTTTGATTTGGCACCCAGGCCAAACACTGGGCTTTGTTCCCTAAATTAAGAAGCCAACCCTCTCGCTTCTTTTTCTTTCGCTCAGACTGTTTTGTCTTGGCTTGCTTTCCTTGTTTCTGAGCTGTAGAAGCATCATCATCCCATGCCTCGCCGAAATCAAGCACATCATGCTGGGCAAGGGAAAAGACCTTCTGGTCATTAACCGGGCCAGCGAGCACGGTATGTGGTCCCCTGGAACGAGGAAAGTAGACCAAGCGAGCGTCATTCTCCTTGAGCTTCTGAATGCGCTGCCTCTTCCTAAACGGTGCACCCACATCCCTACTATAGTACCAGTCCCATGCACGGGAGCTTTCCCGTTTCATATCCTCAGCCTCCAGGCCAAATGAATTCCCGTAACCATAATCCGGCAAATCATGCGACTCGTTCAAAGTCTCGCGCGTCGGAAACGTAGAATCAACCCCCTTATACCAGCGATCCCGCGCACTTATAATAGAAAGTATATCCCTCTCATCCGTGCCGAATGTAACGCGCAGATGAACCGCCTTTCCAACATGCTCAAGGGGGTTCCACGAGCCGCGCGAATGTGTCTCCTCCCCGGGAACAGCAAGACTCCCATCCGGACGGCGTTTCTTAACACTGCTGCTGGGCTTTGGCGTAGCGGCAGCAGCGGGCTTCTTCCGCTGACGACGACTGCCCCCGTCAACTTCTGAGGCCGACGCATCGTCGTCTTCCTCTGCATCTTCATCTTCATTCTCAAGGACCATTCCCACGTCATTGTCATTATACTCATCATCATCGTCGTCGTCGTCATCAGCTCCGTTGGCATCGTCCATGGCAAAGTCTTCGTCCGAGGAACCCTCATCCGCGACAGCTTGTTTCGCCTTTCCCTTGCTCTTTTTGCGCTGCGGAGTTTCGGAGGTGGAGGGACCCTCTCCTTCGTCGCTAAGACCGGCCGCTTCGAAAGGGTCATGGACGTATTTTGTCCTGGCGCCAGAGGCGCGATTGGATCTGCGGGGACGAGGCATTGTGAATGAGGCAGAGTGCGGAGTACTGAATGCGATTTCCTAGAGGGTCAGAATAGATGTTCGTCGCATTGCGCATGAGCTGCGGTAGGCGGGTAGATTTGTTGGCTGTTGGCGGGCAATCGCTGCGCTAGCTATCAGGCATGCTGTAGACGGATTATAACTTTGCGATTGAGAGATTGAAGCATGGATTAGCGGGGGAAGTTCAAGAAAAAGAAAGATAACTGAAATGAAGAATGATGGATGGAGCTATGCTGTTTTCCTGTTCCGGGCAAGTGGGCTTGGCGGTACCTGTAAATACGCATTACGCCCCACTAGTGTGATACCAGCATCATTCAGTCAGATTATAAGATGAATCTTATAGGACTATAAGTTGGCATTGGATTGATTAATAGCGTGCTGTATATAAGGAGCATACCTTCTAGCTGCTAGTATTTACTCATCAATCCTGTTTCTCATGTGGCTACTATCTAATGACCTCCGTATCAGCCTGTCCACACTAAAAGACCCCGCTCATGCAAGCAGTGGGCCGGCAGTAGTTGCGCATCTCTTGAACCACAATCCATCGCAGCTAGCAGCAATGCTTTGACAACCTTCTACCTACCATCTATCTAACAAGGAACTACCCTCCAATCCCTTCTCCACTCACACACTATAACGCATCTACAAGCACAACCAACCAACCAACATGTCTCACCCCGGCATCCTCCACCACTACGTACATCCCCTCCATCCCTCCAAATCTATATCCATCTAACCACCACCACTCCAGGCCCCCCGCCTCGTCGCCTTCGAATTCACCCCTCCCAACAGCACCCCCAGTACCAACGCCCTACTCTTCATCGGCGGTCTAACTGACGGCCTCCTCACAGTCCCCTACGTCCCAACCCTCGCCTCCGCCCTCTCCACCACTACCCCCAACAACAAGAACACATGGAGCGTCTTCAACGTCCTCCTCACAACCTCCTACCAAGGCTGGGGCGTGAACAGTCTCGACCGCGACATCGAAGACCTCGCCCAATGCATAACCTACATCCGGAAACTCAAAGGTCCTGAATCCAAAATCGTTATAATGGGCCACTCGACCGGCTCCCAAGACGTGCTTCACTATCTCTCAGCCCCGAACCCAATCCCACACAACCCCGCCGTCAACGGACTTCAATACCTCACCAGACCCCCCGTCGACGGCGCAATCATGCAAGCGCCCGTTTCGGACCGCGAGGGAATGCACATCACCATCACTACGGCCGAGGCGCGAGGTGCGTACGAACAGCTGGTTGGATTGGCAAAGGCTGCTGTGGTTGAGGATCCGAGGGCGATTTTGCCCCTGAATTTGACGAGTTTGGTGGGATTGGATGCAGAGACGCCGGTCAATGCGTGGCGGTTCTTGAGTCTGGCGAGCCCTGAGAGTCCTGAGAATCCGAGCCAGGATGATTTGTTTAGTGCGGACTTGGGGGATGAGAAGCTTCGTCAGACGTTTGGGGTTGTGGGGGAGACGGGTTTGTTGGGAGGGAGGCTTATGGCGCTGTACTCGGGGGCGGATGAGTATAGGAAGCCTGGGTTGGATGTGGAGGGGTTGATGAAGAGGTGGCAGAAGGTGACGGATGAGGGGGCTGGAGAGGTGAAATGGGATGCGGAGGGGAGTGCGGTGATTGAGGGGGCAAGTCATAATGTGCAGGATGTTGGACAAGAGGAATTAGTGGAGAGAGTGAGGGGGTATTTGGCTAGACTTTAACCCCATACAACCACTACCTATAAGTCATATATAGATAGACAGCAGACAAACACCACATTGAACCCAGTAAATACTATACAGAGCACTCAAGCTAGAAAGAATAAAAAAAAAAAAAAAAAAGAAAAAAGAGGGTATAAAAGAAAACCACCCACCACCACCCAATAAATAGTATAATAGTGTTCAAACCTTCAACCAAAGCGTCACCACCCCCTTCAAATACTCCACAATCTCACTTCCCCCCAACTTACTCTCGCCATACAACCGATCCACAAACGTAATCGGACACTCAGCAACCCTGAACCCCATGGCCTTCGCCCTCACCATCATCTCCATCTGAAAACTATACCCCTTACTCTGCGTACTATGAATCACCTTCTCCAACACACTCTTCTTATACAACCGAAAACTTCCCGTCAAATCACTCACCCCGGGCATCAACATCACATCCGCAATCAGATTCGCCGTACGGGAAGTAAACTTGCGGAACAAATCCCAGCCATACACACCACCCTTGATGCCATCGCGGCTCGCGTACCGTGTGCCCGTCACGATATCTGCATCCCCCAGCTTCTGGATGCGGATCATCTCCGGGATGAATTTCGGGTGGTGGCTGAAGTCGGCGTCCATGATGATGACGTAGTTGCCGGTCGTGAATTGGAGGCCGTGGATGTAGGCCGTTCCCAGACCGAGTTTGCCTGCTCGGGGGTGTAGGAGGATGTGGTTCGCGCCGTAGTGCTTTTGGAGTTGTTTGGCGATGTCCAGGGTACCGTCGGGGCTGCCGTCGTCGACGATGATGATTTCCCAGTCTAGGTTGCTATTATTGTTGTTCTTCGTTAGTATGGTCTTGTACTTGAAGAAGAGGGGGGATGGGAAGGAAGTGGGAGGTGTACTTCTCGCGAAAGGTCCGCTCCAGGAGCCAGACGATGATAGGGAGGTTCCTGCGCTCGTTGTAGGTCGGCAGGATGACCGAGTATTTGTTTTCGGCGCCCATTGTGTTTGACAGTTGAATGAAAAGAGAATGGATTTAGTTAGGTAGGGTAGCGAGTGTGTGTGAGTGGGTGAGTGGTGACAGACAGATTGGAACTGTTGTCGTCAGGAGAAAAGAGGTTGAGTTAGGTTAGTCGTATTATTATTGCCGCGGGAGATCCGCGTTCGTCGTAACGTGGCCAGTCTAGACTAGACTACGGAGTACTACTAGACTACTACTGTACTATCTGGAGCAGAACAGGGCACGGACTTCCTCTCTCTCTCTTTCTCTCACAACGTAGATTACATATTGTAGTCCTATTTATCCCCATCCACACAATCTATTCCACATCACAGATAAAAATACAAAACATACACAAACACAAACGCAACTAACAATTGAAAGGTTCAACCAACCCGTTCCGACGGCCGATCCGCCCTCTTCTCAATCTCCTCATTATGCCGTCTCACATCCTCGGGCGCATCCGCCGAGGTCTTCCCATCCTTATCGACATACGGCGACTCATCCCCATCAGCTAAAGTCGGATGGGCCTTGTTCGATGGCTCCTTGCTGCTGCTGCTGCTGCTGCTGCTCTTCGCGGATCCAGTGTCCGGTGCAGGCGGTCCTAAATAAATAGAATTGAATGATCAGCTTCTATGCGACCGGTGTATAACATCACTGCTGCGTACCTGGGTGCTCAATGTCTCGCGTGGGTTGGTTCCGCGGGTTATTGGGCTGCTGGGCTTCGGTGTCGCCTTCGCCCCCGTACGAGCTGTGAGCGTAGAGGCGTTGTCCCAGGGGGTAGTAGGCGCTGCGAAGAGGTGCTAGTTGGCGGGCGGAGATGGAGGAGGGTGTGGCTCGTAGGGAAAGGCGGTTACGGAGGAAGACGCTCATGATGTAGGTTATGGTAGCAAACTTGATAATTGATGGTATATCTGTGGTGGAAAATATAACAATCTAGCAGACAGATAGATAGATCTTAGATAAGTAGTTGATAGTAGTTTGAAAAAAGATAGTATGAGGTAACATCATTCAGTGGCTGTTCGCCTATATAGTAGGCAGAGGTCGATGTCGCGATCGCCATGACGTTGCCGACCGGTCATCCACCTTGCAACTTATGGATCGACCAAACATCGCCCCAGTTCTTAGGATTTACCTGTTCCACTGAATAGACGCACTCGTTACGCTCGCCCGCGAGACCAAAAAGCATCTCTTGAACCCAGAATTTATTATCTTGGCTGCTTCAGCCCATGAGAGCAAATGAATTCAGACAATATTGCCAGAACATGTCGAAATGCCACAATACCAAACGCCATCCCATTGATGGCCGCCGATAACAAGGTAATAGAAAACAAAAGCCAGCAAGGAAAGGTCCAGAAGTTGCGGGCCTCGATAGAATTAAACGAATGACTTGTCATGCCCGTAGTGTATAGTGCCTGGCACCGTTTCCCACCCAAAAAACGCCGCCGAACTATTGTCGGACAAAAATGTGAAAATGTGCCAATGCAAATAGGCAAGCCAAAATCAACCAGAAAATAGCTCAAGGACAATGCCACCCAGCTTCAGGGGTGTTCAATACACGGAATGCACGCCGTACTCTGTCAACAGTACCGGATCTCATACCCAGAAAATAAACCAGCAGTCTTCGCAAGACAATCATTCGTATGCACGTGAGTCGAGAAGAAAATCGTTCCTTGGTCTAACGCCGACGCCGTGGTTGTAAGAGGCCACGTTGGAAAACAAAAGCCGCTCTCGTTTCATCTTCGTTCTTCGGTTTCATGCCCTGTCGCATCAGTCCGTCAGGGATATGCAATAGCAATAGCTCTCATATTCGGCCTTGGCCGTATAAGTCTGCGATGTCCCCGTGGCGGCCTCCACGGTCGTCGTCGGCGTGGGTTGAACCACCTTGATTTGTACTGTCTCTTGCGAAATTGGGCCGACTTGGCCGTCATCCAGGACCTGCATCTGCTGGCAGTATGGATTGGCGGCCGAAGGATTGTCTCGCTTCTCCTCCATCTTAATCCGGCGAGGGTAGTCGGCGATGCTGCTGCTGCTGTCTCTCTTGGAGTAGGAGTTCGAGCTCCCTTGAGTGGCCTGCGCTATCTGAGTGCTTGTCGTCGTCACAACTGCGGTGCTGCTGTACTGATACTCCTTGGTCGTCTCGTTGATGTACAAAAAGAACTCCATGACCGTGCTATTCCACCAACAGAACCACGGCTTGTCGCCCGCCTGAGCCGTTTGCTTGCGACTCAGCATACTCGACACGACTTCATCTTCAGTCACATAGTCTCGTTTTGAGGACGAGCTCGATGGGAAGCTATCCTGCGGCACAATGACCAGTTTATCATAGAACGTCATGAAGGTCAAAGCTGGGCCAAAGCTGAGATCATTGGAGTCCATCATCATACTCAAATTCTGAGTGGGGTTAGAGAAGACGGGCTGCTGGGCACCATAAGTGAGTGACGAAGAATAAGCGCTGTCGTAAGAGTCTTCGAATGTAATATTGCGTTGCTCGTCCGTTCCTCCAACATTGATAGGGATCTTGCCCGAATTGAGGCAACCCCACGACACCCGGTAGTCCGAATCAGCCACGCAGAATTTCGACTGGTTCTTAGGTGATGCGGGGATAGCGTATTGGCCAGTAGGAAGCGTCAGCAGGTTGGTGGGCGTGGCTGTCACGGGAGTCGCGTCCATCCTGGGCGTCTCCGTCACCGTCACGATATGTGGGCGACTCGGCTGGCCCCCGTGGTCTTGCTCGGCTGCCTTTCTTGCTCCTAGCACACCGCCAATAATACCACCGATGCATCCTCCAATAAGCATAACCACTCCCACCAAAACCAGCGTCCAGACCGGTAATCCACAACATGCCTTTTTCTTGCCTTTACTCTTCAATTTCTCCTCAAATGCCATGACCCCAGTGACCGGCGGTTCTTCGAGGCCTCTGTTTCCATTACCGTTACCGTTAGCGTTACCGCCTCCACTGGTTGTATTTTCCATCACTAGTGTATTTGAGGAAACCTCCGACATGGGTGGTCCAGCACGCTCATTATGAAGGATTTCGTCTTGCATGATGCCAGCATCATTGACGGTCGCAAAGGTGCCCTCCACTTTGGGAACAGCATTTTCGGGATAACGAGAGTAAGGAGGTAGTTGTTCAGTATGACCATCTGGTCCAATTAAATCGCCAAGGTCGTCATCGGCCCGGTTAGGTGGTCGCTGATAGACTTGGGCGTTGTGTCCAGGAAAGCCAAGAGGTACCATGGAGTTGTCAATTCCGTCATCCTCTGCCACTACGTTCTGTGGGTACATTGCATACGGATGCTGAGGGGCAGTCGTGTCCTCTAACGGTCGGTCCACCGGTCGTAATGTCGATGTGGTGGCCACACTGGGAGAGCGACTAACGCCGACCTGCGGGTACATCGCATACGGATGGCTGGGACCGGTTGCCCCCGTGTAGGGGCTCAAAGCCCGAACGGGCATGGAGAAACGCGAGGAGGCACTTTGGCTGCGACTGGTGATGGAAGGAGCGGTGGACGCGACGGAGTTGCGATTCGCTAGATCCACCCCCTTCGGAGGAAGACTCGATCGGTGGGGGGTTTCATCGAAGGAAACCCGAGCCTCATCGCCAAAAGGATCCTCAGCTAATTCGGCCTCGGTCGGAGGGATGGTGTTGTAGGCCTTGGGCTGCTGCTGTTGGGGTACCGAACCACGAAGGGTGTTGGAGGAGACACTGGAGGAGATGGAGGGGCTTCGAGGGGTGAGAGTGGCTTGTTCGGCATCAATAGGTTCTAAGGAGTATTCGTCGGAGAAGACATTGGGGTTGGAGGAGCGACCAGACATGGAACGATGATGCATTGAATCGACTTGTTGAGACGGGGGTCGCGAGGACTGCGAGAAGGAACGGTTGTGGTCGGATGATAGACGCCCAGACATGGCGTTGAACAGCCCTGTCGGGCTACCTGTTTGTTTCAATCAATCTCTCAGAGGAGTCGGCCAGTCACCTGGGTCGACTGAAGCCGTTTACCGAATAGAGGTGATTGAGAGTTAAGAAGGAGAGAGCGAGAGAGAGTGAGCGGGAAAGAGTGACGAGTCGGAAGGAGAGGAAGGGGATAAAAGAGTGATAAAAATCACGACAGCCAAGGGAAGAAAGGTATCTAAAAAGATAGGATGAGGATAGAGAGGATGAAGCGTTGGTGGGATGGAGTGGGAGAGGGTAGGATGTCGTGATGGTGGTGGTAGTGGTGGTGGTGATTAGGTAGTGGAGGGAGGAATGAGAAAGAGGAGAAGGGAAGGGGAAGAAGAGCCGAGTTTCAAGCCAGTCAAGGCCAGTTCAAGTCAGTCGGACGAGTTGGGGACGGAGTGGCTGCTGCCTCAGGAAGCCAGGGCCGCCCGAGCTGTGGCCGAAGGGGGTTTAGCGCGGACTGGAAGTGGGCAAACGAGCGAAAAAAGTGGGCGGCCTCTTTTCTTTTCGGGACCCAAGAAAGAGAGTGACGCTAGAGTGCAACAATAACAAGAATCAAGCTAATGAAAACGAAAGGATGGACTTGGGACATTGGAAAGGAATTAAATTTCAGCAAGTCCTTCCATTTTAACTATCAAACCATTCATTCTTATTGCGTAGTCTCTAGATAGATACTCCGTCTCCTCCCGTCATAGTCGATTTGTGTTCTATTTGTGGCATGTAGCTACTGCTGCGCCTCGCCACTACGGGTTACTTACTATCTATCTATCTAGTCGCGCTGTCGTAGTGACAGATACGGGGTAGTCTACCTCCCTCTCTCTGTTCTGCCGTGTTGGCCTAGAACATTCACTATCCACTTGCTTCTATGTAAGTAAGAAGGACCAAAAAAAAATAGAGGGTAAAAATTAATAAAATAAGAATTAAAAACGAGATTTTTCGAATAACAGACGTGAAACACTGGCCATGGTTCTTGTCATCTTTTCAGGCCCTATCCGGCGCTGAAAGTATGAGGCAAAGTACCCCGGCAAGCAACCGGCGTGGAGGCGTGACCACTCAAGTAACGCACCCACACTCCCACTTTCCCACTCTCCCCTCTCTCTCACTCTTCTCCCTCCTTGCGAAGCAACTTTGGGCCTGAAACACTACACTACATCTTCCTCCCCCGTCGTCGTCAGAGGCGCCTGCAGCAGAGACACCGGTCGCTTCTTCCCTTAGTCCCAAGCGGTGTGCTCCGGAATCATCCCGTTCCTTGGCAGCATGACTTCGCTAATTCCAAGTATCTCGTCTATAGACCTTTCCATAGGTGATCTGATCCGATCGGTGGATATTTTGTTTTTCTGCGTTGTGGGCGCTTCTTCTTTTTCTTCTACTTTGATTCCCTTCTTTCCATCCATTCATCTTCCCTGGTCCCTTGATCCGCCCTATCCTCCACAATCAAAATATGCCAAAATGAGCTAAACTAACCGTACACATGGAAACCCACACCTTCTTTGCCTCAATCGGGTATGATCCGCCTCGAGTTCGGACAACCTCCAGGAGGCGGACTATCTCTCTGGAGGCAAAAGCGAGGAACGAAAAAAAACTAAAACGGTCAGGACCAACCAAACTAGCGGCCACTACTGGAGACAGAGGGGTCTAGTCATATCCGCCCGACTCTGAAGAAGGGTTCGTGAGGTGCTGCCGGTGGAACCCGCGAGGACCTAGTTGAAGTAGTGCATGGTTCGGAAAACTCTATCTGGCCGAATTCGGAAAGGCGCGCGCAATCCCTGGCTTGGGTAAGGATGCACGCATCTCCAAGATCTACGCAGTTTGGTTATCATGCGGTCGGGCGATTATATCATAGGAATGGACGGACGCTCTTTTCGCCGTTTCCGGCCTGTCACACAGGCTTCAGGTCAAGTGACAGACACACACAATGGTTGAACACAATTCTTGAATTATCATTATGCTAAGGGCAATAGTCTAAGCAAGTGATGGTAGCCTGGCTCGCTACCATGCACGATCTCCTGCCGGTCATATAGACCATGGGATGATCTGGATGGTGGGCGACCCATGGCATCTGGTACCTGTCTGTCAGGAACCATCTAATCAAGGGCCAATGAATGAGAGGGATAGAAAAAAAGAAAGAACAGAACAAAAATTGACAAAAAAGAAAAGCAAATACCGAAAGGGTGGGCAGCTTACATTACATAGATCGGAACCTCAAACATGCAATAGACACGACGAAAATATGGGAATGTTCACAGAAATGTACACACAACAAACAAAAGGAATTTATGTACTAGACAGCATCTCCAAACTCAAACATATCAGAGATCGTACTGTACACAAACGAGTGGATACTTGCCAGGACGTCGCCCTTGACAAGTCAAATTTTGGCTTCAGTGGCGCTCTGCTTGAATTGCTCTAGCTTGATTCGAATATCAGGCCCCGAGCACTCAAACTTATCCCAGGCACGCCGGTTCCAATCAGAAACCCAGGGGTAGTCCACAACAACTTTCTGTAAGTTAGGACATGAGTCGAGGATGTGCTGGACTACATTTACCCAGCTTCCGTGCGCCAGGCCAACGGATTGAAGGTCCAGTATCCTCAGGGTACTATTGAAGCGTGTTAGCCACATGATCAAATCTTCCGGCTCAACTGTGAGATAAGAGAGCCTCAGCTTCTCGAGTCGGTTAGTTCGTATGTTTGCGGAGCTGGCTAACTTGAATATTGTTGAACGACGTGCAGGGGTGTCAGCTAGACTGTGGAGGGAAAGGCTTCGAAGTTCTGGGGCGTGCTGAAGGATGTGGGAGAGAGCAGTACCTCTCGAAAAATCCAATGAGGGCGACTCGGTAATCTTGAGCGACTTCAGGCGCCTCCACACCCTTGCAAGATTTGGGTGCATCATTGACTTCTCGTTCGCCCGCGACTTGACAACCCTGCTGTCCAGTATGAGTTTCTCGACTGGGACGGTGTTTTCAGCAAGGACTGCATAAAGAGCGTCCTCGATGTACATGATCTTGTTCTCCAAAGTCGACCCTGCCCTGGCGAGTGTGAAATGAAACTCTTTGCAATTGACTAACCGATTCAAGTCCTGCCTCAATGCTTTCATCTCTGGAAGCTCATGAAGGGCCTTGCGGTCGTAAGATAGGCGCCCCCAACTTACCTTCCGTGCAGTACTGTACCCGATATAGGGCACGGTTACATGCAACGACCTGGGAAGGTGATTGATTGTGGGGTCAATCGCCAGAGTGTGGATGTTTTCGATCTCTATGGGCGTGAGCCCGGTGTGTTTCCTGGCATGTAAGGAAGCAAGAATGGACGGGTAGGCCAGTTTGCTCACCCTTTGGGAGACGAGATAGAGGCTATAGAGCCCATCTCGGTCAAGGTAGCTGGCGATCATGTCGAATAGCTCTGCAGGCAGAGTATCGAGGTTCTGAGATGCCTTTCGGGGTTCTTCGAGCACTGCCTGCTCCGCTGTTTCCTGCTCGGGAGATGACGGCTCGGTCGATGGCTGCTCTGGTAGTGACTGGGATAGAAGTGACCTCACACTGAAGTCTGTGGAAGACCAAGATCGGGCCGAAGTCGCGCTATCTTGTACACACAATGCCCACTTCCCCCAACTTGAAGAAACACAGTTGCCCATAGCGAAGGATTGGTGCCGAGTTATAGCACGGATAGGGTTCTATGCCGGAGCTATGATTCCAGCTCGTGTTAAACTATGATTTCAACATATTCTGCCATGGACAGCATGAGATGCCTATATACTAATCCAATCAGACGGCAAGCCATGGTGACACAGGGATCCCATGGCTTCCCAGACTGGCTTATTACAGCTATGGGTTTTGGATGATGACGAACAAGGCAATGGGTAGGCCATGAAAAAAGCCGCCATATCGTGCCTATGTCTCATACAATGGCGGGCATTTCCTCGGTCGAGGTATTACTATTCAATGAACTGCCTTTGTTTGTTGGCATGGCCTCAGACGATCGACAATTTGAAGCTGTCCATTGTTCAAGCTGTGTTTTGTTCTGATCAAGAAAAGATGATTAAGCGGCATCCTTCTTTCATTCTGGTGTTGGTGGCCGGCCCGATTGGCTGAACCGTTTATATAACACAACAGTAGAGGAAGTTTCCCGTCGATGGATCCACGCACCGATCTCAAAGAAACAGTGGTTCTGAAGGTGGAGTTCTGGCTAGTAATAATCAACCAGTCAGACTGCAATCTGCTGAGAACCAACGATGACCAGGCCACAACAATTAAGAAGAAAGACCCGGAGCCACCATAACCCCTCACAGTTCACAACTGGCTCAGACTAGTTGTTCCAAATGGCCCACCATCGTGAACCTCCTACATTGGGTATGCCATGTGGTTGGGTTTATCCGCTGTCAGGTACCCTGGACGCTCTGTGGAGAGACTACACCCTCACAGCAGTTACAACCGACGGAGTCCACAGGTTCTGTCTGAAGCCCGGCCAGACCTTCCAACCAGTCCACATTCCAGGCCAGATCGTGAATTATCCCCCACCGGTCAGGACACAACGCTTTGGGTTGGAAAACAGGCCTGGGTTGGCACAAGGTACTACTTGTCTGACATCAGTCCCTGGGTCGTGTAACCAGGAATCACCCGGGGCCTAGTGGAACTGTCGATACTCGTAATCGGCCCAGTGGTGCTTCTGGGATGATCCGATAACACACGCGGGTTTTTATCGGAGCCTGCAGGTTCTCGAGCTGAGGCACTCGGTTTCGCTGTGCTGTTACACGTCTATTGGTGGATGGGCAGCATTGACTGTCTGAGAATGGAGTTGTCGGGATTCTCCCCTCAACGCTCTTTGCATTCTGGAATCATTTGGGACGTTTTTTGTGATCGGTTCGAGTTCTTTCCCGACCTTGTTGCAGAGGTGTCTGGCAATTGGGTGAACTAATCACTTACTCTAAGCGTACTAGTTGGCGCGCATGTTTTCTAGGTCACACGTCGGGCATCTTCTACTCCTTCAGTGACGCACCGATATCGCCATTGTCCGATCTCACGCACGGTTCTTTCCTTTGGTCTTGCGGCAGGATCGTCATCTTAGCTCTGTATGCCATCGCACTTGTTTGGCGGTCTGAGTACGAAAGCTTTCTTGCCGCTTAACGACAGTGGGTGTGTATGTGCGCTGATAAATTGTGCCGGCTAGTCTGGTATCCCCGTATGGGTACTTCTTGCATATCTCCGCAAGGGTACAATAGAATTTCTTTGCTGATTAGGCAAAAGTTCGCTGTCACTGTGCGCTTGGAGAAATGGTTCTCGGATCCTGGGGTCTGTTCTATCGACGTATCCAACCACCACTGGATTGGCTAGACAGGCAAGTTTAGCGGTGTCTTTGTGTGACATTCTATGTTACGCTCTCATATTGTGTGGCACAGTCTCGGTGCCACTATGTCATGCCTTCTGTGCATGGGGCGGGCATGAGCCGCTCGGCACAAAGCAGCATGGTCTGTATGAATGGCAGTTGGCTTGGTATCCAAGCCTCTCATATATACTCCATGATCAAAGCTACTGGATCTGAGGTCTACAGCTTGAAAGCCTTGGCATGCCACCAGCCTTGGAGAATTCACGGTACTACCCATTAAGAGCGCTTCCGTAGCTGGCGTGTTTGGTATTGGGGTACCGTGTCACTAGTACTGGTACAGTTTACTGGAAATCACCGGTAGCCGAAGGTTGGTGGCATGACTTGTGCATGATCCTACAGAAATATATATCCACACATCCAATGACTCCTCCGACGGAGTTTACTGCGTTACAACCACGAAAAAAAAAAAAAAAAAAAAAAGCCAATGACAGCATGTGTATTTACATTATTAGCATACAAATCTCACATAGTACAAAAGCCTGAACTCAACCGCTGCCATACTGCCACCAGACCTAGACAGTGAAAGAGCAAGAGAGCGTGAACGAGAACTGAGGCGAAGAACGCGGGGCAACCAAAGCTAGCATGGCTTTATTAGTCACCAAATATAAGTGCGCTTTGGCAGTTCCATATTATAATGAACTAACAGTAATCACTTGTTATCAACCATTTATGCTTTCCTCAACACTATCTCCAAGAAGAATCAACGAGCGAGCATACTCTATACGGATCTTGAGTTAGCTCGATATGAATTAGCGTACGCAAAATTCTTTTTAACAAATGGGCCTATGGCGCAATTGGTAGCGCGTAGTAAGTTTCATTGAATCAAACAATGGTTCCAACATCCACTAACCACTTCAACAGCGACTCCAGATCGTAAGGTTGTCCGATCGAGCCGGGCTGGGCTCATTCCCATCTTTTTATATTTGCTTTTTCTTCTTTTTGTACCCCAGTAACCTGCAAGTTATCGTAGTCGTCTTGTTCACTGAGATAATGCTGAATGGTGCCACAATGGTCAGTTCATGGCTATTGCAGAATTGCATCATTCATTATCCATGAAGTCCGTAGAATCACACAGGCGTCATTTTGCTGAGCTTGACTCTTCGTCTCTGTCTAAAAGAAACAATTTGTAGGCTGGACATAGCAAGTACTACGAGCAAGTCCCTCGCAATTGGACATGCAGATAGCATCCCAATGTAGGAAGATGCAGTCGCAGTAGCTATGCTGATGCATGCATGCCTCAGGCTGCAACAGGTCTATCTCCGCCTCCGCGCCCAAGGCCGACCGACCGACCAGCTTCTCCAATTCCCCCCTCTGTCAAACATACCTACTCCCCCAACAAGAGGCTTCTCGCCGCTGAAGCTTGGCCGCCATGTCGGATGAGTCGAAATCAAAAGGCTTCCCGGACATCTCGGCCAAACTGTCCGCAATCCCCAAGAAGTCGCTCTTCGAACGCCAGAAAGCCGAAGCGGAAGCCAAACGAGCCCGCGAGCAAGCCGAGACCGCCGCCGTATACGAGGACTTCGTCAAGTCATTCGAAGATGACTCACCAGCACACGACCGACATTCCTCCGATGGACGATTGAGCCGATTCCCCCCCAAGAATCCAGGCTTTGGAGGCCCCGGAAAACGCCATTTCACGAGCTCGGGGCCGCGCTTGAGCGGTCCTGGTACTCTGGGACCACCACCTCCGAGAAAGCGCCCACACGAAGGGTTTCAGCCAATACACCGTAATCGGGATACAGCGTCGGGGGTACTGGGGTTTGATAATACTGCACCGGCTGCCGCGTCGGCTTTCCGTGCTTCGGACGATGAGGATGAAGCAGCTGCTGATGCGAAAGAGGCTGAACGGGCTGCTGCGAAGCCTACGTTATATCTTGCGTCTCTACCGCCCGGGACTTCGCCTTCGGTGCTTAAGTCTTTGATACCCTCTGTGTTGACTGTCGATAATGTTAAGATCCTGCGACCCCCAGGTCAGCTTATAAACGACCGGAAGTCGGTGGCCGCCATTGTGACTCTCGCAAATGAGTCTGCGGCCTCGGATATCGATAGCACTGTTAGCGCTCTACAGAACAGATACCTAGGATGGGGATACTATTTGACAATCTCGAGACACCTTTCCTCTGCCGCTATTGGCTCGACGATGCCGGTCACTGTCGGCCTGTCTTCCGCAAGCTCTCTTCCTTTTGGCGCCAAGCCGATAACGCCCGATATCCCTGGACGACTCAATCGTGCTCCACCCCCGGGGTTGCATCGTGGAGGATTCGCGCCACCGTCGTCGTACGGATCGGCTTATGGGAGACCTGGTCCTTCCACCCAGGTTGAGGTGAAGGCACCGTCAGACTTGAAACAGCTGAAGTTGATACACAAGACACTGGAGAACTTATTGAGCTATGGACCGGAGTTTGAGGCGCTGCTCATGAGCAGACCCGAGGTCCAGAGAGACGAGAAATGGGCATGGATTTGGAATGCTAGAAGTGCTGGTGGGGTGTACTATAGGTGGAAACTGTGGGAGATTCTCACCAATACCCGCCCTCCTGCAAATCGACGGGGTAGGCCGCAACCACCATGCACTATATTCGAGGGTGGTGCGACTTGGGCCCCGCCGGAGGCACATATCAAGTTCGAGTATACAACACGCATGGACGAGTTTGTAACGGACGATGACTACGACTCCTCTGACGAAGAGATGTCGGATTATGAGGACGAAAGGCGGAACCTTGGCGGTGCACCGCCAGCAGAGGGTCCTGGCGCCGCAAATGAGGGACTGGGCTATATGAATCCTTTACAGAAGGCCAAGCTAACCCATCTGCTTGCTCGACTTCCGACTACGCATGCCAAATTACGAAAGGGAGATGTTGCTCGAGTTACTGCTTTCGCCATTGAGCACGCGGGCGCAGGGGCCGACGAAGTCGTGGAAATGATTGTATCGAACATCATGAACCCGTTTGCCTACACTGGGGCGAATCCCGATCGTGAGGCAGAAACAGGAATTGCCCGTCGTGAACAAGCAGACTTAGCCAAGGATAATCCCGCCGAGGAAGGGCGGCCACCGACGAAGGAGAATCTGGATACATCAGCTGCAAAGTTAGTTGGTCTCTACTTAGTATCCGACATTCTCTCATCTTCCGCCACGAGCGGCGTGCGACATGCTTGGCGGTATCGGCAGCTTTTCGAGTCTGCGTTGAAGACACACCAGGTGTTTGAGCATCTAGGGAGACTTGAGAAGGACTTCAGATGGGGCCGACTGAGGGCCGAAAAGTGGAAGCGTAGTGTTGGCACTCTTCTTCACCTGTGGGAAGGCTGGTGTGTGTTTCCGCAGTCTAGCCAAGAACACTTCTTCCAGATCTTTGAGAAGCCGCCGCTCACGGAAGAGGAGCTACGAGAAGAGAGGGAGAAGGCCGAGGCCGAACGCGCTGCGAGTGCATTCTCCAAGAACAAGAGCCGCTGGAAGACAGTCGATGAAGATGCTACCTCCGGGAAGTTTGATCCTGGGCGAGCGTCTGAAACACATCCTCACCGGATGGATGTCGATAAGCCGACGGCTGTACCAGCAGCGGTTGAGAATTTTGATGGGGAATCAATGAGTGATATTGATGGAGAACCTATGGAGGACAGCGACCTGGAAGGGCCGGATGGAGAGCCAATGGAAGAAGACTCTGCTGCAGAGGAAGATCCCAGGGAGTCGGAAGAGCAACCACAAAAACCAGCCGAGCCACCAGCCCAACCGGAGTACCAGCCGCCAGCCCGAAAGCCGCGGCCTAAAGCCGAAGATATGTTTGCCGATTCAGACGATGAGTGATATAGGGCTGCTCGGGTATGAATGGTGAAGACGGAATGATATGTCTATATTACTAGGTTAGAATGTTGGGTTACGATACCTTTTCTCGTATTATCACATCACAATGGGCACTGTCTACCATGCAGTAGGAGATTGGTTGCAGATGTAGAAACTACCAGTCAACAAGATGTATGAAAGTGAAGCTGTAAAAAGTGAGCGGAGTGTCATGCTTGCTGCCTTAAGGGCGCTAAGGCACCGACCCTGGCGGCGCCCCACAATTCCCCTCGCGACGGAAATACTTTTGATGTTGATGTCAACCTCGACTCTTTCCTTCCTGTCTATCCCACTGCCACTGCCTCATCTCCTTGCATCTTCTTCTTTTTAGATCTCACAAATACCACATCCATCAAAATGGCCGGTAAGTCCACTCTCGCGCCGTCGCTCTCGATGCGACGCCCCGTCCATCTCATCTGATGTTTTGCTGCCCCTCTCTGAGGCTCTTGGGCTCCCCCTCCACGGCGAAACCCACCACCACCTTCACATACAATCCTGAGAATGAAAGCTTACGCAATGCCTTCAACATCTAGACTTCCAGAACATCGCACGTACGTGTTATTACCTCCGATATGGCCCCCATACCCCATCAATCAGGGGATGACTGCATGCATCGTCGCATCAGACAGTCCCCCTCCTATTCCCATATGCGTCGCAGACACCCGAGTCTATCCAAATAGACTGCCTCCATAACATGGCCTAACACATGTCGCTACGAACAGAGCAATTTGTGCAATTCTACTACCAGACCTTTGACTCGGACCGTCAGCAGCTGGCCGGTCTCTACGTACGTTGAATACCCCGCAATCCCTCTATAGTATACTCTCATTTGGCTAACGATTTCATCACCTGATTGATAGCGCGATAACTCCATGCTCACCTTCGAGACCTCTTCTCAGATGAGCGTCGCCCCCATCATGGAGAAGCTGACCGTTAGTTTTCTCACTGGCCTTTGCTGAGAACCCATTACCAGCTTGACTGACACATGCAATGCGATACATTACAGAGCCTTCCCTTCCAGAAGGTCCAGCACCAGATCTCCACTCTCGATGCTCAGCCCTCTGTTAACGGCAGCATCATCGTCATGGTTACCGGTGCCCTTATCGTATGTACCCTGCCTTCGTTAGCGGAAGAATGCCTTCCCTCTTCTCCCGCACCCGCACCCCCTAAATTAACCGAGGTTGGCTTACTGTTCATTTAACTGACTTAATTCCGCCTTTCTTAATAGGTCGACGATGAGCCCCGCCCCATGAACTACACCCAGACTTTCACTCTCAACCCCGAGGGTGGCAGCTACTACGTCTTCAACGACATCTTCCGTCTCATCATGGGTTAAATTTGAATCATGAGGAAAATAGCGGGGCTTGTTTTGGTGTGACGTGTGTGATGGGTGATTAGGGGGGGCCCATTCAGTAGACAGCTTTCCATGAGATGAAGTTAATGAATTAGTTCCAAGAGGATCGACACATGCTTTTGGTTGCTGTGATTCAATATATTCCCCTGTCCTTTCATTGTGAGAGTTTATATTATTCTCTTCCTTGTTTACTAATATATATACTATACTATCCGCCCCTTTCTCTCTATCATGTTTGTGCCTGGAACCGAGAACAGTCAATCATACACAGCTGCGCCAGCAGCGATTGATACATTGCAGCCAAGAAGTATAGTCTATCCAAGCAAGGTATGTAAGTAGGATATACATGGCATGTGAACAGAACAGGACGATCTCAGAAGAAGAAGAAGTACAGTTTCGCGCTTTTGCATCTTCAAACCAACCGACCAATCAACCAACCAACCACATATCAGACTCTCCAAAAGCCAAACAAATGAAGATGTTCATCACTGATCCCTCAACAAAGGCGTCTCCTCGGACGGCAAGTCCTGATCATCTTCATGCGCCACCTCCTCTTCCCCATCCTCTCCCCTCGCAACCACAGTATCCTTATCATGTCCTTCATGACCGTGTCCCCGATTCGGTCCTAGGAACTCAAAGAACACACCCAAGCACAGCAACGTCCCCTGCAGACAAGCAGTCACGATCAACACACCCCAGGTACTCCACCCCTTCGGACCTAATCGCGCTGCGAGACTGCCCGCCCAGACAAGACTGCCGGGCGTTTGGATGCACATCATGGGGATACTAAGCGATCCGACGCAGCGGAGTCGCAGGGTGGTGTAGATCTGGGGGAAGTATTGGATGGAGGCGAGGAGGGCGGAGAGGATGCCGCAGAAGTTGGACCATGCTTGGAGGGAAGAAGGGCGGGTGTAGCCGACGGCGAGAGTGGTGATGAGCATGACGGCGGCGTGGAGGATGCAGATGACGGCGACGGTTAAGGCGGTGCGGTAGGTTGGGCTGGATTTGGGGAGGTGGGTGGTATTTCGGGGGAAGAAGAGGACGAAGAGGAACAGACTAAATTTTGATATCAGTATTAGGATCTTTTGGGTGAGAATAATGAGAGGGGGATGGGGCTGGACTTACATGATGAAGAAGCAAAGGCATTGGGTTCCGACTTGGAGGATTCCGAGAATTCCTGCGAAACAGCCCATTCCGTTCACTTCCTTGCAGCAGGCCATGTCGTGGAGGCTTTGTTGTTGCGAGATGACGTTGGCTAGTGCCGAGGAACCAGATGTGGTTCCTAGGAGGACGAAGTACGGTGAGATACCGAAGGAGGTCTTCATTGTTAGGATGCGGACATGTTGGGGGGTGTAGGAGAGGAGGATTCCAAAGACGATGAGGCTGGATGCAGTTAGCTTGAGCTAGAGTTGACTTGGGTAATGGTTGGAAGACAATACATACATGGAGAGGATGAAGTTTTTGATATCAGGCGAGGCCAGATGCTCGCATCGCGGATTAGAGAGGTCCATGTTGAGAAGCTACTGTGACTGCACACACAGGACCACGTATATATCCGATATATGGCTGTCACCAGCCAGAGATAACTGTTCCAGACAGAAGGTATGAATCAAATCAATTAATTCAGCAAGCGGGACGTCGAGCACAGCTGGACCATTAGATGTACCCCGAGCATAGGGGGCGGTTTGGAGGGAAAGGCGGAGGCGGCCCGAGACAGCGGCGGATTATTGGATCCTAAAACAACATTCTCATACCAGCACACACCCGCGTTGATTGGACCTGTGTGGCAGAGGGAGTGGATGAGGATGACTTGTCAGGTAGACATTAGTTGAGTAGGGTAGATAGTGCCAAAGTAGGAGGAGTGAGGAATGAGTTAGCAGATTAGTTCCCTTGACTAGCCATCACTAAGCAGTTGTTCTCCTTATCGCCCGTCTCCGCATTGCCCAATTAGGCAAGGCTGGGCCGATCGCCCTAAAGAGTTAGCGGCAGATCATGTGCCTTGCATTAAGAAACATCAATAGTATAGTTACTTGATGTATATTGTTTTGTTCACAGAGTCAACCAAGTCACGAAAGTTACTCCCCCCCCCGGTCGCAGGCGGTGGGACAAAGGACCGGACAGTGAATGGAGTCAGTCAGCAAGCCAGCAAAGCTTACTCAACTGCTGCTGGGTCACTAACTATGGGCCACTCTATCATCGATGACGCCAGAATTGGGGGAAGCTGGCCTGCTCCTCGTCATACGTCACTCGACGCTCATCCCGCGCCGCCTCCCTGATTCTTCTTTTTGACGAGAGATCGCCAGCTCTGCGACCAATAAATATCTTCATCCCGGGACGTTGTGGTCTTAATTTCTCTTGCTTAAGATCTCACAGTTCACAATTGTAAGTTGCTCTCACTGATACTTTACATGGTTCGTGGTAGAACGAGAGCTGACCTTGACTCTATAAGCAAACAACAACAACAATCAACGCTCGATATAATCTCTACCTCTCGCCAGGATGAAGCTTCATTTGGCTTCGTATCTGGTATTTGCGCTCGCAACCTTTGAGGCGGTTGGAGCTTCCAGCTGGTTTAGCAAGGCTGGTATGTCAACCTCTATACCATTGACTGCTTTGACTGCTCCCATGCCGAGACAACCGCTAACATCCATCAGTTTACAACAAATGGCATGAAACTGAGTTAGAAAGATGGCTTTCTGATCATGGTATGCTTCCCTTCCCGTATAGATCTTTCTCTGTTGCATAGTTAACGATGTCTATAGACATCCCGTACCCGTCGCCGGCCGATCGCAAGGATCTAGAGTCCCTTGTGAAGTCCAACTGGGAAGCTAAAGTCCAGAAGCCCTTGGCACATGCTACACATCACTCTCATGATCACTGGCATGATGCCAAGGAATGGCTCTTTGACACGTAAGACCTGCGAGACTGTCCTTCGTGTAAGATACTGTACTAATAGTCTACTTAGGTGGACCGACTCCCAGTTGAAGTCGTTCCTTGACCGTCATGGTATTCCTGCTCCCCAGCCTCGCAAGCGTGATACGCTTCTGAAAACTGCTCGCGAAAACTACGAGTCTATTGCCAGGAAGCTTGGAGAGGCTGTCGCCTATCCTGGTAACTGGGTATATGAGCAATGGACCGAATCTGATCTCAAGGAATGGCTTGATGAGCGTGGCTGGCCGGTTCCACAGCCCACCACGCGCGACAGGCTTATTGCATCGGTCCGCCGTAACGCTCGACTGGCCAGTTTGAATGCGAAGAGCATCGCTGCCTCTGCCTCCGCGTCCGCGGAAGCTGCGCAGGCTACTCTGAGCGATGCCTTGTTCAAGGCTTGGTCCGACTCCGATCTGAAGAAGTTCCTCGATGAGCACGGTGTCAAGGTACCCCAGGGATCTAGACGCAATGAACTCATGGCTCTGGCGAGGAAGCACCGCGCCTCTCTGGTTAGCCAGGCTTCGGAGGCCTCTGCCACCATCTCGTCCACCGCTACTCAGATCATTGGTGCCGCAACCTCCAAAGCTGGTAACGAATACGAAAAGGCCACAGATGTTGCTCAGGCCAAGTTCCAAGACAGCTTCGATACCGTCATTGAAGGATGGTCCGATTCGCGTTTGAAGGCTTTTCTCGATGCGCGCGGAGTCCCTGTGCCTCAGAGCGGCAAGCGTGACGAGCTCCTTGCTAAGGTGAGGCTCCACAGCCACAAGGCAGCCACTGGCTGGTCTGCTTGGACCTTTGATACCTGGGACACCGAACATCTGAAGTATGTCACTCTAGATTCAATATTATTACGGGAATAATCTAACATAAATCTAGGAAGTACCTGTCCTCCATGAACGCCAAGGCAGCCCACCGCGCCGACATCACTCGCGACGAGCTTGTCAAGCAAGCTCAGGAGAACTATGCCAAGGCATCCAAGGCCGGCGGTGCAAACTTCGCATCGGCCACCTCCTACATGGCGCAGGCCACCGATGCAGCCAAGGGTTCCGCTTTCGACAGCTGGACTCATTCCGACCTCAAGGCTTACCTTGACTCGTACGGCATCCCGGTTTACCAGGGCTCCGGAATCAACGAACTTCGCGCCGCTGCTCGTCGCAATGCCGAGTACTTCCGCTACGGCACTTCGTCCCCCTCGGGAACTATCTTTGCTAAGATGCAAGAGGCCGGCCAGTGGCTTCTAGACCAGTTGAAGATTGGCGCGTCCAGTGGTCGTGCCCAGGGCCAGGAAGCCGCAGAGAAGGCCAAGGCTAAGGGTTCTGAGGCTGCTGAGAAAGCCAAGGCTCAGGGATCCCATGCTGCTTCGAGCATGCGGGTCGAACTGTAAACAGACCAACCCGGCTTCTGATACTTTTCCTTCGATGTTATTCATGTTTACGGGGGGCGTTGTTCAAGGGATACGACGTTATGACATCACATAATGACTGCGGGTCTTGAGAGGGGGTGGAGGCGGTCTACGATATTCACTGAATCCTGTCTGGTGCAAAAGTTGGGGACGGAAGGGAAGGATGAATAGTGGAAGTGGAATTCTTCGAGTAATAAATTTTAGTAGTTATTGATATTTCAAATCGAACAATGCAACCAAGTGTACAATAACCCGATCATATCAATGTCAGCTTAAGATCCCGAAACCATTGAACTGAATCGAATTGATCCTCATTCAGCATGACTTAAATACCAACGCTTTTAAAAAAGTATATGAATCGCTTATACCGAACTCGATGATAATATCCTCGGTCCCTTGAAACCATCTCCAAACGTACATCTATCTAGCCCTCTCCGCCCAACGCAACCCACAATCCCAGCCCATCAGACCCATTCCACCATCTAACAAATAAAGGATATCTGATCAAGCATTCTTAGCCTCCGGATCCCCCTCAGCCACCAACTTCCCAACAACCAAATACTTCTCGGAGAAGCGCTCCTCCCACGACTGCAGATTCTCCAACTGCTCGTTATCCAGATCCTTCAGATCATCCAACGGACCCTTCAGATCCTTGGTGAGCATTTCCTCGTCGAAGCTCTGGCATGCCAGACCGCGGGATGCATCGCGACCGGCGAAGTTCTCGTAGGGACCGCCCTGCACGTTTCATAGATTTTCATTAGTCGCCTATTGCTTCTTTCTTCCTTCAAATGAGGGGAATGGGGTTTAGGGGAGGTGTGTATGTACCGGTCCGTAAAAGTTCCTGCCGGGAGTCACGTCGAAGACACGACCACGGACAGCGAGGTAGACGGGAGCATCATTCTCGCCGTTGAAAGGGAGGAGCGTGGTTGGGGTGAAGGTGCGGAAGACGACGGGGGGAGGACCCTTGGGGAGGCTGACGGGGGCTTTGGGACGAAGTTGGAGGTAGACGAGGATGACGAAGAGGGAGAGGAGGATGAGGTTGATGGGGGTGGCGATTGTCATGCTGAATTGTTGTTTGTTTGTTAGTGAGGGTTCCTTGGGGAGAGTAGAGTAGAGGAGAGGGTGATATGTTGGTGGTGGGTGAGGATAGTAAGCAACTGACACTTCGGCGGGCTGCGGGACAGCTTCGTCTAGAGGGATGGGGTTAGTTACTTTGTTTGATTGTTATTGTTGGTTTAGGGGATGGTGTAGATTTAGGGATTTACCTGGGGTAGACATGATGAGTTGAGTGAGTGGAGATTTGTGATATAGATTGTGTGTCAACGTTAGGTGAGGGGGATAGAGAATGTGATGGAATCAAGATGATGATGATGCTGGAGTTGGAGAGCCGCGGAACTCGCGATCATGACGAAGTTGAGGAGGAGCCAATCAATGAAGGCGGATTGAGTGCGGAGAACAGGGCCGATTACGGTACTGATACGGTACGGCACGGGGTTATCGACACGTGATAGTATGCATGTGCATGCCTGATGGGTCAGGCAGGAAATAATCTATTGGAGTGTTTGTTTACTCCGTTACTAAGTAGTTACTAACTAACTAGTGTTACTGGATAATCTTTGCTCGGACGATTAACCCAAAGAATCTTAAGGCAGAGAAGATCAACTGATCGGACCATTCCTGAGAGACCGTTTGAGAGTCTGTGCGACGGAGATTACTGTTATACTAAATTATACTAATTTTGGGATGCTCCTCTAATTGCGATGGAGCGTTGGGCTGCTCTCGACCATGGGGGCAGTTAAAATTAGAATCGAAGGACCATCCTCGACTAACCGACTGACTCTGAAACAGGATCCTCCCGGCTGCATCCAAGTAGTGCTGGTGCTGGTGCTGCTGTCAGTTGCTTCTCCGTGCTCCATTCATTTCTCATTCATTAATTTTCATCCCTTCTTTACTAACTACTACCATTACTTACTCTTTTCTCCGCTTCTCGCACACAGGCAAACCGGTTTGCTTTCAAAAAGAGAACCACCTTGATCAGCTGTGTTTCTTTTCTTTCTTTTTCTTTCTTTCTCCATTCTTTCCCCTCGCTTTTGCATCTGCGTGCGTTATTAATTTATTTTTTCTTTCTTTCAAAGCCAATTGTCTGGTCTTATCTGTAGTATAACACCAGCTTTAGCCCTTTAATCAATTGTTCACTCGCTCTTCTCCACTAGTTCTCCTCCCTCTTCGTCTTCTCTTTACTCTCTCCCTCTCCCCTCCCCTTCGTTCTGCTGTGCTCCAATTCAGCTCTATTCCCTGACGTGCAGGCATGTCAGCTGCATGAAACCCACCTCGATTCGCCACAGCATAACTATATTGCTTTTTTCTTCTTCTATGTTAATCGGCGACCGTTTTGTGTCACTCCTTGCTTAGCCATTCCACCACGATCTAGAAATACTTTAAAAGGTATGCGTTGAGATACGGGTCACATTCCGGACCTATTCGACTCTCGTTCTAGCCTCGCGGGGTCTGATACTTATTTGTTGAATCAGTTTAACCACCGATCTTCCATCAATTTCACCCAATTTTATCACCCAAGAGTCCAACCGGCAATATGTGGGGGAAAATGTCTTTCCATCGTTCGCGGAAGCCCGTGATCGGGAAGCCTACACTGATCGACAAGACCCTAGATGATAGTGTCTACCGGTCTCTGTCCCCCGCTCCGGGCAACCAGAGCAGTGACACACTGGCCCATCCCAAGTCTCGTCCCGCAATTGCCCGGTAAGTCGTTTCATCCTTCTCTCCTGACTGTAATCAAAAGTAGCTGTGTTCGCTAATACGTTCTAGCAACCCTACGGACTCGCTCCTTCCTGCGCAACGCCCCGACACGGGTCGACGGGTCGCGTCCACCTCCCATGCCCTGGACATTGCAACTGGTGACCAGCCTCACCAGCGTTCCGCTAGCCTATCACATAATTATCTCCTAAACCCAGCTACCTTCACTCACGACCTATATCGACCCGAAAGTGCAAGCATTTCGCCCCCGGATTCCCCCATCTCCTTCGGTCGCCCACCGGCGAGTCGCGACAGCTCGCGTGTGTCACCCATAGAAGACGACTTCACACTCGATTCGAGCGCCGGATCCATGGAGAACAAGGAGAACACTAGGTTTGCTAGCCATTTGCCCGTCTTGCGCAAGCGCGCCAACTCGCAGGCAGACCGGCTACAAACGCCCAAGTCCTCAAGAAGCCAGACATCCAGATGGGACGACTTATCTGGCGAGCTGACGCCCAGCGACTTCAGCAGGTCTGGCCAGACAACTCCCGGCAGCGTTTCGTTTCGCACCGAAATCTCGGCAAAGCCTACCTCATCCCATAGCTCGAATATCTTTGGCTGGAGCAAGGATCATCTGAATTCAAAAATGAAACTATCGGAGCCACGCACCCGGCTGTCCAAAACTGAGAACACGCTCCCACCTGGCGTGCGCGAGCCCTGGAAGGGACCTAGTGGACGAGCTCCGATAATAGCCCCCATCCAGGAAAAGCCGAGGGCTAGATCACCATCACGTGTGCACATGTCCCGGAGCAACGATCGGCTAAGAGAAGCGCACAGTACGACACCCGATTATGCCACTTGCGGGTTTGTTCCGACTGTTGTGACCACGATTACGGCTGGCGATTCCAAGCCAAAGGCGTCGGAGAGGGTTAAGCACACAACTAGCAGGGATAATCTCCGAGCACGAACCCCGGAGGAACCGGCTCCGAGCATTGTCAGCAGTGCTGAGCCGCCCCGTGTTGATTTCCCCGCACCAGATGACTGGGAGTCATCGTTGGCTGATTTGAAGTTGACAACTGATGACGCGGCCGAACAACCTGCAAGCCGCTTCAGCGCTACTACATATGAACCTACAGAAACCGCCAGCTCCGTTGGAAGTGCACGCGGTAGCATAGATGCCGCATCTCAGTCCACTGAACACGTACCATCAATCATGTCTCGGAAACGACCTGTACCTAGTAACGTTGCGCCAGCAAAAAAGCCCACCAGAAAGCCCACGCCGGCGCAGGCCGCTGAAGCCGAACCGCCCAAGGATCAGTTACAACTCACACCAGAAGAACAGATCCAGAACCGCATTCAGACGTTGGAGGCTCGCAGAGACACCCTGACGCGCCGGAGAGCGAACGTCGAAACAATCATCTATGAATTGACTCAAGTGATCCAGCCGAGTTCCGTTGCCTACGACATGGCAGCCAGGGACGAGGTGAAGCGGACGGTGGCCAGCCTCGAAACAGAACTTGCGGAGATCAAGCGGGAAGAGCACGAAATTGGTCTGAAGCTGTTCAGGGCTTGGAAAAAGCGCGACGATCTTGGGTATGGTGGGGGTAGCTTGTGGGTCAAACGAGTGACTAGTTGAAAAGCATCGGCTGTGGCTGTTGGAGATCTTTTCTGGGTATCTTTCAGGATTCCCTTCCCTTCCCTTGAAACCTCTATCATTGTCATTTTGTTTATTTCCTTTTTCACCATCCTTTGGTCAGATTTTCCTGCTGCTGGATATTGGCCGAGGCGTGTCTTTGAGCGTTGCGAATACCCTTGGGCAGCATACAGCGGGTTTATGTTTACTTCTTCCTAACGATGCCAGTGGGCTATCTTCTTACTGTGCCGTGCGCAATGATACCCTTTCCGCTTGTTGGGGCTCCTAATCATGAAGCTGATCCTGGTGATTGACGGTATGGATATTTCTGGTGGATAGCAGAAGGTGCATTATTGTATGAAATAAAAAGGTGTCAAAGAAAAGTGGTTGCTCATGGTATTAGTGCTCAATGCATATGCAAATACTCCACACCGAGTTGTGGGTCGTAGCTCGTTGTATCTCGTGAGGACATATAGAACCTCAAGCCCACAGTCCGACTATTTCTTTCCAGACTTCTTGATGCCCTGGTTACCAGTGTTCAGGGGGCCCTTGCCCTTGGCCTTCTCCATAAGTTCCTTCTTGGCCTTCTCCTCTGCAGATGGCCCAGTATGATTAGCAAGAGTTACTGCCACGAATGTGCATGCAATGGGATACATACCAGCTCTCTTCTTGGCCTGGAAGGCGAGGTCATCCTCGTCCAGCTCCTTCTTGTCCTTCTTGGCGGACTTGAGAGGCTTGACCTTGCCACCTGTGCAGAAAGCGGATCAGTATGAGGCTATGTAAGGTGAGCTTCTGAATAAGTGGCGGCATCCTACCTTCTCTGCTTTGACCACCCATTGTGTCGTAGGATTAAAGTGTAGTGAGCGTGGAGGAAGAGGTTGTGAAGTGGCGCTTGCTGCGAGTCTTGGAGGAGGGGAAGAATCGCGGCGTCGCAAAAAATCGGCTGCTTATCAGCGATTGTCCCGCGGGGAGCCACTAGTCTCCTTTCAGCTTAGCCGCAAAATCTTCGGCGGCCGCCCCTCACCGCCCGGGCATCTCCCCATCTCAACTTTGGCTTCTCTCGCACCTCATATCGCAGCCAAGTTTCCATCCATCCAGACTTTCCATCCTTCATCCCATCTATCTGGTTCTGTCGGTCTACCTTTTGAAACACAAAAGGATCTGAGGGAGCCTCGAACAATATCACACATCATAACACTGTCTCATGCTTTCTTGAGACGGTAGTCAAGGGCAAGGGCCGTGGCATTCTCAGCCGGTTGGACTTTCTCAATACATTCCTCCCAAATAACGCTTCGTCGGAAACGTTCTTGCTAACCGGGACTTACTTCTTTTGTCTCTGAAGCTGCTCGAAGAGCCAGCCCACACCTTTTTTAGTTCATCTTCAGGATCCCTGAGTGAGCCTGGTAATATACCACCATGGCATCCCGCAGGTCGAGGTCTCCATCGACCCCTTCAGAGGGTGAGATCATCGAATCAGGTTCAGAGACGAAGGCAACTACGTCGAAACTTCCTCTTAATGGCAGCATCGTTGACCGTCCCACCAGAGCTAGTCCTGCATCCGTGACGCGGAGCAGATCACCACGCCACCGGAGATCGAGGACCAGGACCAGGTCGACCTCGCGTACGCGGTCCCGTTCTCCCTACCGCGATTACAGAGGCTACAAGCGGCGCCGGGACGATGACTATGATGATTATGACCATGACGACCGGCGATACCGACACGAACCGCCCCGACGCGTCGGATCCCGATACGATGACAGCCGGTACTACGGACGAGGTCACCCCGACCGACGCGCACGGTCTTCCTATTATGACTACGACCGTGAAGAGCACTACGGCGATGGCCTTCGATATAGCGACGAATCTGATCGCCGCAGAGAGAAACGCGCGCGCACGCGGAGCCGGTCGCCATACCGCGAAGTTCGCAAGCCTAAGCAGTATTCCGGGGATGAGTGGGAGTCTCCAAGAGATGAGAGTACTGCCTCTCGGAATCGCAGGAGGGGGGCTTCTATTGAACAGTCAGTGAGCGAGCGAGGGAACACTCCAGTCGTCGCTCAAGGTATTAAGCAAGATGCTGAAACTCAGAAACCTCAGGTGCAGCAAGCTTCTGCCACCTTACATGCCCATGTTGATAGGTAGGTTTCCCCAGTCGGTAGATGGTATCAAGCTAATTTTCTTAGTGTGAATGGGGCGTCCGAAAATCACGACGAACAACCCCCAGCCGAACCCCTTGACGAAGCAGCCCAGTTAGAGGCCCGTCGCAAACGACGTGAAGCAATCCGGGCTAAATACCGCGGCCAAGCTACCCCGATGCGTTTGCAGGCACTTCACATCGGTGAAAGTAGTAGAGATTCGTCCACTCCAGGTGCTGATACTGCCGCATCAGGCAGTGCTGTTTCTGGTAAGTTTCTGACCGCTAGATCGTGTCGAAGTGAGTGGATTTGTAGCTAACAGCGTATTCGTCTACAGAAACAGCACCGTTGTCAGCACCTGAGACACCTGCTGATAGTCCAGGGGAGTTGTTCTCTGACTTCAAAGTAGGCAAAGATGCTGATTTAATGAACGGCGCACCGGTAAACGGTGTGGACAAAGATGGTCCGTCTGCAGCAGACTACGACCCTACATTGGACATGAAAGCGGAGAGGGAGAGGCATGATAGTCGTGGTACTAATGAGGAGTTGTCTGCGGCGTCTTATGACGAGACGCAAACCTCCCGACAGGACATCCTGCTCCCCGACGCTGTTCAACCCCCGCCTCAGCCCAAAGCGAAGGATCCTTATGACATGTTCGCAGAGGATGATGACGATGATATGTTCGCTGAAGACACGCAGGAGACTACGCAGCCAACGCATGCATCGGCTAAGTCGGCAGTCCCGCAGCCCAAAGAGCTCGACATCAGTATGATGGACAACTGGGACGACCCGGAAGGATACTACAATGTCCGGCTGGGTGAGTTGATTAACGGGCGATACCATGTGCAGCAGAATCTAGGCAAAGGCATGTTCTCGTCGGTCGTACGCGCCACGGACTCCAAGACTGGTGGCTTGGTTGCCATCAAGATCATCCGCCAGAATGACACGATGAAGAAGGCGGGCATGAAGGAAATCGGCATCCTGGAGCAGCTCCACGAGGCCGATCCGGAGGACAAGAAGCATCTTATCAAGTTTGAGCGGTACTTTGACCACAAGGGACATCTGTGCATGGTGTTTGAGAACCTGAGCATGAACCTGCGGGAGGTCTTGAAGAAATTCGGCCGCGACGTTGGTTTGAACCTGCGAGCCATCCGGGCGTATGCCCAGCAGATATTCCTGGGACTCAGCTTGATGCGGAAGTGCAACATTCTCCATGCGGACCTCAAGCCCGACAACCTGTTGGTCAACGAGCAACGCAACATCCTCAAAGTGTGCGACCTGGGATCGGCATCCCCGGCGACGGAGAACGAGATCACACCGTATCTCGTGAGTCGATTCTATCGGGCGCCCGAGATTATTTTGGGAATCCCGTACGACCACGCTATTGATGTGTGGTCGATCGGCTGCACGTTGTTCGAGCTGTACACGGGCAAGATCCTGTTTACGGGGCGCAACAACAACCAGATGCTACGATCCATCATGGAATGCCGTGGCAAATATCCGCCGAAGCTGCTGCGGCGAGGGTCGCTGACGCCGATGCACTTCGATGACATGCTTAACTTCTTGAGCATGGAAGAGGATAAGATCACCGGGCGACCAGTCACGCGGGTGCTGGACTTCAAGAAGCCGACGCGGGACTTGAAGACCCGGCTAATGGGAGGCAAGGAGACACGAGGCATGACAGACAGTGAGGCAAAAGAGCTGGCCCAATTTGTGGATCTACTGGACCGATGCTTGAACCTCAATCCGGAGAAGCGGTGCACGCCGACAGAGGCGTTGAAACATCCGTTTCTGTCTCGGCCCAAGGCGTAATCAACTTTCCTCCTTTTTTTTTTTTTTTTTTTCTTATCTGGAGTATACTTTTTTTTGAGATGATTGCGGGCCCCATCCGTTGTACATATTATGTCATAGTAGTACTTTTTCACCTCTCAATTGAGAATATATCCACCGAAGATCTGTTGCCACTGGTATAAGAGTGTGACAAGATGACTCGCCAGTAAACAAAGAGCGAGGATCGCATCCGATCATCATCCAGAATCACACTGAGTAATGCGGATGAATGGGGATGTTGGATCCGGGGCACGCCCAGTGAGTGGCAAACCAAGCTACGGAGTACGTACTAGTAGAACTACGCCCCATGGATCCATCCATGATCCGTGATCCCGGCGGGAGGCAAACCCGGACGACTACGACGCGTGCCACTCCAGAAGCCTAGTAGTCTAATAGTAACCGCGGGTCGCAGCACTTTCTAGAACGTCTTCAAATTGATGAATCATTCGATGATGATGATGAAAATGAATGAGGCTCAGCTGTGCTACTTGCCGCGTGTGCTCCACAACGTCCAGGCAGCCACCTAGTAGTCTACTTACCCACTGGCTTCAGCTGAGGGTTAATGGTTTAGATGGTTCCATGGGACGGGACTTGTTGATTGATTGATTGATTGACTGATCGATTGATTGATTGAGTGATGATTGACTAACAGACGGGATGAGATCCCGGTCCACTTATGTTACTTTGTACTTACTTGACATGGTAAATCCGATGAGTTGCCGCTTTGTTGCCCCCGCGCATTTCAGATACTGTTTAGTATACCGTGGGTAAGTTATTGTCGGGGGTTGGGGGGGGGGAGGGGGGGAATACTGTAGGATATGGATTATTAGTTGTAGGGAAGTACTCCGTAGATTGATACTCTATACGGTACTACTTTTGCTTTTGCTTGTTATGAGACTATAATGGCGGTAGGCGAAATCGGAGAATTAATGAGGTCATTTATTGGTTTCAGTTTCAGTTTGTTTATCTATCGGGGTTTCTACTTACAGTATGGTGATGGATGTGATGTGATATGTGAATACTAGTATATACTGATGTTCTGTCTTGGATGGATGTATCTGGTTGGTCTTTGGATGGGTCAGAAGTAGTATATTATTCTTATTACTTACTTGGTATCTTCGTATGGAGTATATTGTGGATAGATATGGGGTTTACCGGGGAGGGAATATATTCACTCAAGAGTATATAAATGTTTGCTTCTACTGAAGGATATAACACCTTATAGTTCATAGTATAGAAAACTAGTATACTGTTGAACAATATTGTGATAGCTAGATATTAGCAAGAAAACAAGGCAAATATGCATATCTGCACATCCGCATCACAGTACATACATACATAAAACACATGTTCTATGTACCCTTAAGTTTGGAGTACAAAAGAAAAAATAAAAGTAAACCTACTCATCACACAGCAAGCATAGTGATGGAGTCACTCCATATTCTAATGTACTAATGTACAGCATGCAAGCAGGATAAAAAAAAACTAAGTTTACTTGCTTGCTTACCTGCTTACATAGCCACTTTTCATGCCATGCTATGCCATGCCTTGCCTGTACATGAACTTCATCATCACAGCCTACTGTGTATCCACATAGTTACCTGTTAAGCGCTGTGATGCTCCCTAAAAGTAGGTTCGAGTCCAAATAAAATCGTGGTTTCAACCGCTGATCGTAATTTCAAGGCTCAACTTACCTACAGTACCTAGACTACTCTTTTACGTAGTTATAAAAAGCAATTCTACTAAGAGATTATTACTCCGTAATTATGGAGAGTCTTTAGTACATGTCTCAAAAGATAGCAGGGGTCTGTCTGTCTGTTGAGCGGGTAAGTAAGGCGAAGGTAGTTAGTTACTTTGGGAATTCTCCGTGGGAGGGCTGGTAGCTTGGGCTGTTATCATTGTGTGTGTGATTACAATTAGAACTATTACTATGAGCCAAGTGTACTCTGTCAATAGTTCTTTTCTTTATTATCCGGTGTGTCTTGTCTCTACTACACAATGTCTTTGGCTGATTCTATAATTTAATTGAGAAACGGGGCTGTGGATCGGAACTGCTTTATATAGACGAAGGTGCATGACCCTGCAAGCCTTGCAATCACAGTAATATAGTATAATACTAGGAGTAGTAGACAGGCAGCCTACCAGGCCAAAGAATGAAGCAACAACATTGAACGCCCCGGGCAAACCGCAAACAAACCGGGCTAATTCTTTTTATTGCTCATGGTCTGTGCAGGACCTACCAGATCAAGAATAGTTCGAAATGTGGACTGGAATGGATGCGGGCAAAAAAAAGAAAGCATGGACAAATTGAGCCAATTATCATTGGAGTCTGCTGCCCGAGAGATCCCCACCGCCAAGGCTTCGGACAGCAAACGTGGCAGCAAAGCAGCCAATCATCAAGCGCCATGGCTGTCATTCGGGAATTCTCGAAGCGGACGAACTGAGCTGTCATTGGCCCCGGCGTCATTGCCTCACTTTATTGAGTTCGGTTGCAACTTTGACCTACTACTAGGAAGTTTACTTTTGCATGGATTGGCATTAACACATCCCATCTTGCTTGCTTGCTTGCCTGCTTGCTGGTCAGTCAGTCAGTAAGTCAGTAAGTATAGTTCGGAGGGGGTCGGGTTGGTTCAGAAGGCGTCTGCTTGCTGAACTTTACACTTTAGTTTTGGCAATAGTTCGCTCATGTGTTGGATGAATGTCCTCGCTGCTAGCCAACGGGTTGACGATGCTTCAAAAAGACGGTGAGATCTAAACCAGATGTTCTTCTTTTTGGGTGGAAAGAAAGGAAGTTGGTGGCCGGAGAAAAAGCAGAATCTGGCAACTGTCGCACCGTTGTTGTCTGGCAAGGCGATGAGTTAGTAACTAGACTACTAAACAGTAGACTACTCCATACTGACTATGGAGTCAAGTCAAGTCAAGTCAAGTCAAGTCAAGTCAGTCAGGCTGCCCGTCATTCACAACACGCAGCGGGAAGTTGGATAGGTGCCCCATCCAGCCATCTCCGTTTGGCTCGACCGTTTCGTATAGAACATCCAATTCGATTCGTCCTGCAATCCTCCCCTTCGTTGCCCCCCTCCTCGTTTAGTCATGCTGTTGTACCCGCTTGTGGTCCATAAGCCTAGAACTCCATGGTCAGATTAACAATCGTTGACCTCTTTTGCTCAAAACTTTGTCCCAGCATCACTCATCTTCCAGTAACCAACTGTAGGAGAGGAGAGATGTTGCTGGTGGAGTCATGAGCTGGCAGTACAGAGAACAGCCTATACAGCCAACCTTCTACTCCGTAGAGACTACTCGCTTTTACCGTCCGAACGCCCGGTGAGATTGCAAGAACCACTGTTGATCGGGGAGGTGTTTTCAACGTTTCACCACACTGACGATCCAGCACGTATTTCGTTGTGAAGCAAGTTACGGAGTAAATCGATAGTAGATAGATAGCTAACCGTCAGAGATGGAGATGGATCGTGCCCTGTCAACAAAATCATAATCATAATCATCAAAATAATAATAACCGCCCTGGGAAGTTTCAACTAAATTTCCATCTTCCCGCCCTGCATCTCTTGAGTCTGAGAGTTTAGAACTTCAGACACGGACAGTATGGTAAATGTGGGGCAAAGGAACCTCCTCCTCCCCCTTCCCCATCCGGGTCCCTTTCAGCCAGTCATCCATCTTGCCAGCCTCATTCCTACCACACAGCCGCCCAGGCAATGGCAACGACGGGGCATCCGGGCGCTGATACAATCAACCAACGGACCCAGTGGGAATATAGGCGGGCGCGTGTGTATGTGTGTGGCCATGAGCTCATTTGTGCGTTCCCCCCCTCTTCCACCACCACCACCACCACCTTCCTCCCCAAAAAGAGGCTGGACCTACTAGTAATAATGCCGCCCACCTCTCCATGGGCAGGCAATCCTTCCAGCACTTCCATCCCAGTTCATCTGACTGAACTCCATTCTTCAAACCAATCATACCCACGGGGAGGCGGATTTATCTTCCCTGGGCGTTACCGCATTCAGCCAATGACGAGGGGATGTGCTCGGGCCAGCCTGGAACAGCATTGGCATTGGAAAAAGTGTGAGTGGAGCCAATCTGCACCCGAATGACCTGTCACAACTCGCCCTCCTACACTCACACCGCCTCCTGGAACAAACATTACCTAGCACTGTGTGCTGGAGGCAGCAAATCACCGCCCTTCAGTTGCGGTCTGTTCTGCGTTGCCTTCTCAGGTTTCCATTCCAACTTTCTCTGATCGTCGATCTTTGGGGATAGACCTTTCTTTTTTGTTTTTCTTTTCTTTGCTTTTTGCCTGGTCGGGGACCGGACACTAAACCCGTACAGCCACGACGGCGGCGGCATTAGCCGTCTGCTCATCGGGTCTGCGCGGAGCTCTTCCCATTCATTGAGTCTCACTCCATTTGAGGATTATTGTCTATTATTATTATCATGTAGGCTGTACTGTAGGGATGGATGGATGGATGGATGGATGGGTGGATGGGTGGATGGGTGGATAGATTTCAGGCCACTACTACTATACTCCCTCTGTATACTGTAGGGTCAGGTCCAGGCATCCAAGCTTAGAGCCTTGTCACCCTCCTAACTAACTAAACTGAAAGGGGGTGTGCGGTGCTGCCAGAGGTTCGGTTTCCCTCCACGCACTCGTGCCCATTTGGCCCTCCTTTCCCTTTCCACTCCCCCCTCCATAGCACAGTATCTAGTCAACCGATCCACCCGACTAGTAAGGGGAGGTGTCTCTTTTTCGCCTTGCCAGATCGTGGACAATCCCCCCCTTAACTAGAGATAGTCTGTCAACTCAGTCAGTCACAGTGTTTGTGTGGAGAGAATCCAGCAATCGCGTGGTATCTAATCTACTACTTTGGTTATGGCAAGAAACAAAGCTGGTTAGTCAGGACCCAGTGGATACTAATGATGTCGATTCATGGATCCTCCTAGGCCTCCTCTCCTCAGCTTACGCCGCGGGTGCGTGCTAGTTATTCTTGGTTTCGTTTCTCGCCGCCTGGATCTCACGGTCGCGGCCTTGTCGGTCAGTGTCTCTAGTGGGGAAGAGGGAAAGGCAGTTTGGTTTGGTTCCGTCTTTGCTCATCCACACTGGCACACACACACTCACATACACCTTTCCTATTTGTAGCTGGACCCTAAACTAGTCTAAGCATCATACATGTTAGCTTGGGTTGGTTGGGTGGAGTTGGCCAACTCCACCCAGCTGGACGCATACCCCCGACCAATCCGGTGGCGAGGTTTGGGTTTCTGGTCTGCAGGCTGAAGATGTAACGGGGGAGTTACATAGTGAGTTTTAGGGGGGCATGGATGGATGGACGGTGGATGGTGGATGGTTGTAGGAGAGAGAAGGGGGGGTCGGTCGGTCTGTCGGTCACCTGGGTGTAATAAGTTCTGAATGGCGGCCAGCTTTTTCGAGATGATGATTCGTGGGCTGCAGCCTCTGAGGTAATGGAGACTTTCAGTAAGTTCCAGTTCAGTTCTTGCTCATGGAGATGAGAATGGAGTGAGTGAGAGTGGCTCTGGCCACGAGTGGTCCCAGGCTTAGTGGCAGTTGGGGAGGAAGGATTATTATTCGTGTTATGGATGGGTGATGATGCTGCTGCTGCTGCTGATGATGATGATTAGGTGTTACTATTATGAGTTTTATTAAGGGAGGATAATTATTATTTCATCGAATTTAATTATTAGGAGTTATTATTTTCTGATTTTCTGTTAAGGGAATAATAATAATTTTATTATTTTACTTTCGACTCATTTTAATTTCTTCTGGTGGTGGTGGTGTTGTTTTTTTTTCTGGGTCCCTGGGGATTTTCTGGGTCCCTATTTTTCGCCATTTCCTGCTGAGAATGGATGGATCTGGCTGGCTCCCTCATTCTGACTCTCTGGACTGAGAGTCTCTTTCTCTCTTATCGCCGCCCCGTCCATCATCGCCATATTAATCTTATTTTTACTTATTTTTACCTGGCCTTCCGCGCTCCGTCTTAATCCCTATACTTCCACCTCTCTTCTTCCTCTCTTGTCTCTTCCTATTCCGTCCTCGTCCTCCCTGGCGTGTTTAATCGTTTTTCCTCTTTCCGACAAGTTCCCGTCAACTCATTGATCTTCGTCTTGCATTTTTGTTGCTTTTCTTCTTTCTTCGGCTTCTCTTCCTCTTCTTCGTGATATAGTTTCTGGGACTTGTTTTGCATATATATCATTTGCCCCCCCTTATCCTTCACTGCACGTCCCCCTTTTATACCCTCCACCCCCCTTCCCTTCCCTTTCCCTCTTCCCCCCCACGGCCATATTAACTATCCGCTGGCCCCCATCTGACTGCTTCCCTGGAACTGCATCCATCCCTGGCTGTGCAACTTCCCTGGACTACTTGCCCCCCTCTCCCCCAAATAAGCCAAAAATAATACCACCACCAACTGCCACTGCCACTCCCGCTACTACTCATCTTCAACCACCACCACAACTACTACTACTACTACTATCACCATCCTACCCACGGCCTTCCGTTGGACATTCCCTAGGATTTGATTGCTTATCCAAGTTGATCAACTGCATTCCTTCAATGGCTCCTTGAACAAGTGAAAAAAAAAATCTTCTATTAAGGAAAGACTGGCGACTCTCCTTTGGTGCTCTTCTCTCTCACTCCCGGCTATCCCGTACTTTGCTCACTGGTTTGGATGACTACCTGAAACCCGCCACCGGATTTTGGACCCCCAGGATTTATATCAACAAACCACCCCTTACAGCCGTTGAGACAAGAAACTACCATTTACCTCCCCCTCCTTCCCTCTCCTTTCCCCCTCCCTTCCAATACTATACTCTTCTTCAGGGAAAGACTCAAGTGCCGGTGCGTGCTTCGAGTCTTACTTGCCTGTCACCAATCCACCAAAGCAAGAAAAAGCCCATCCCAAAATCTACCTTCCCTCATGCTCATGCTACCCCCTTCTCCCCTGTACGGCATGTATCCCCCCATGCCCCCCACTCCGCCTCCTTCTCCGCCCATCTCCCGTTGCTATGCTCCGGAAGACCGTCTAGGATTTCTCTTGGCCAACCGTCTGGAACTCACCAGCATCCTAGGCGTCGGTGCCTATGGAGTGGTGTACACGGCCGTCGACATTCATACCAATGTTCTGTATGCTGTCAAGGCCCTCAACAAGACCGGGCTGGATCCCCGGCAGCTCAAGTTCCAGCAGCGGGAAATCAAGCTCCACCATCTGGCCAGCCAACATCCCAATGTGGTATCCCTGGTTCGCATTATGGATTCCGTCGATTGCACCTACGTGGTGATTGAGTTCTGTCCCGAGGGCGATCTCTTCTCCAGTATTACTGAAAAGGGCAACTTCGTGGGCAATGACCCCTTGGTCAAGCGTGTCTTCCTTCAAATCCTGGATGCCGTCCAGTTCTGCCACTCCCTGGGAATCTACCATCGGGACCTCAAGCCGGAAAACATCTTGGTAACGGATCAGGGCTTGACGGTCAAGCTTGCTGACTTTGGCCTGGCTACTACGGACTACCTGACGTCGGATTTTGGTTGCGGATCCACTTTCTACATGTCACCAGGTGCGTGAATGCCCTTCCTTCCCCCCACCCGAAACATTCCGATGAAACATTCACTGACGAAGATGATACCAAAGAATGCCAGCAACCAAACCCCCGTCCCATGTCGTGCTATGAGTCGGCACCCAATGATGTGTGGAGTCTAGGTGTTATCCTCGTCAACTTGACCTGCGGTCGCAACCCCTGGAAACGTGCCTCAATCGAGGACTCCACGTTCCGAGCTTATCTCAAGGATCCTTACTTCCTGAAGTCCATCCTGCCACTGTCGGATGAGATGATCTGCATCCTGAACCGCATCTTTGAGTGCGACCCCTCCAAGAGGATTACCATCCCGGAGCTTCGCCAGTTGATCCTGGAGTGCCCGCGCTTTACCATGAACCCCATGGCCCCCTGGTCTGCTAGCGGACCGGTGCCGGTTGACTACGTCAACGGTCCGGTTCCGGTGTCCGTTCCCGTGGACGCCTTCAACACCCAAACCTCCTCTGTCTCCTCTGGGTCATCGCAGTACTCCGACTTTTCGGAGTCTGCCGTCTCGGATGCTTCATCCTTCACGGAAGGCTACCCCGACCTTGACAGTGTCTCGTCGATGTCTTCCGTGGGCTTGGAGCCGGGACTGGAATGCAAAGATGACTTTATGGACCCTGTCTCTTGCGGTGGTATCCCGGAGCCGCATCTTGCCCATGCCCCTTTTACCATTCCAATTCCCGTTTGCTAAACTGGACCTCACCGTCCCACCCTAACAAGGGAAAGCAAGAAAAGAATAACAACAAAAAAACGAAAAAAGGCCCACTTAACGCAGGTTTACGATTTACGGCAATTCTTTCGATATTACATCCCACTGGATTTGGATCTTTATTACACCTATTCTTGGATCATCTCCGCCTTGCATTATTCCAGCGACATTGTATTATTTCCGCCGGAGGGAATCCGAGGAGATCGATTTCCTTTCTGGACATACGCCTTTTCTATTTCCCACTCTTTACACCGTTGGCTTCCATTCCTTGGAGTTTGGATATTATACCCGGATTGACATCCACTGGAGCTCAGCCGTCGGGCATAAATTGCCCTTTTGAGGAAACGGAGTTCTGTCAGCTCGCCCTGCGAGTCCGTTGGAAGGCAGAAACCGTGGCTATGTTATTATTAATTTGTCACCACATTGGGAGGATCTCTTGCGTTTCTGGTGATATACTTGTGTTTGGTGTTACTGGGTGGTGTTGCTGGCGTTTTTCACCATCGGCCATTGTCATGGAAAGAAGAAAAGAAAAATACCCCGGAGCAGAGACGAAGCATTTGCATTTTGATTGTCGAATTTTACCGCTAGGAGTTGGATGGCACACTTGGTCGCTCTTTTGGGATGATACCTTGAGTCGTTGAGGACTACTCTTCTTCTTCGTTTTTCCTACTACTCTACTACTACTACTACTTCATTTTACATAATCTGTCGATAAATAGTTTTGATTTCGGACTGTCTCCCTATTAGGGGGAAGCCGCCAGGCTGATATTCAGTCTGACTGGCTGGCTGTGGTGAGAGGCTGGAATGTGTTTTCGGTGCAACCGCGTGAACCAAGGTGGAACATCCTTGGATACGATATCTGCAATAGACGAGGACTAGACGATGCTTTTTCTCTATCTCTCTCCCTCTCTGCTGGTACACTGACTTGGGCCTGATGACACGCTCTTCCAGTGAGACCCACGACGTGAAGCTGTGGTCCACTGGCGAGTCGCCGTCTGTTCCCTGCTATGCTGTAGCAGTCTAGCACAACCAGTCAATGCTGCTGATGCAACCATCAGCCGGCGCCTATTGCGAGAAAAAAAATGACTCTGGAGTCTGGTCTGGACCCTCCCGACTACCCCCTGAAGAGAGGGGCCAGCTGTCCGACAGGGAGGCAGCCACCAGGCGGGTGAGCAGGCCTGTCTCAACCAGTCATTGTCTATATGCAGTATACTATGGTTTTTCTGAGTGTGACCTGGCTGGGCCTGGTCAGATTTTCTCGCAGCCTTACATTTTGGACCAGTGATGATTTACGACCAAACGAAAAGAAATCCATTGGCTTTGTACCATTATGGTACCATGTATGATAGATACCATCTACCAAACCACAACTGAACTATATGAATGCGACTTCTGATATCGCATTACACCACACACATACTTCCACTTCACACATCCAATAACCATCCACTCATTTATAGACCAACCAATCAATAGATTCCATATAACAATATACCAATAATAAATGAATAAAATGAAATAAAATGAAATAGAAAAAGAGAAGATCACATATTCCTCCCCCCCGTAACCCTAATCATCTCCCCACTCACATACGAAAACAACGGACTCGCCACCCCCAACACCGCCCTCGCCGCCTCCTCCGGACTAGCCGGCCGTCCCAGCGGAATATCAGGATAATCACTACCTCCCTTATTTTTCTTCTTCTCATCAGAACTACTAGTAGTAGTTCCGGTCCGTCTACTATCCAACTGCTTCCCCGGAATCCCCAACGCGACCTTCGTCCCATCCGCCATGGTAATAAACGCCCCCTCCTCCTTCGCCGCAGTAAGCCGGGTCTTCACGAACCCAAATGCAATGGTATTCGCCCGGACTCCAAACGCAGGTCCCCATTCTTTCGCGATGGTCTTCGTCAGCCCCGTTATGCCTGCTTTGGCGACGGCGTAGTTGGCTTGGCCGCTGCGCCATATTACACAGTGTTAAAATTAGATTGTATGTAGAGGAAAGAGGTGAACAGATAGGGGGATAGGGGAAGAGGGTAGGAAGGGTATAAACGTACGCATTGCCATGCACCCCACTCGTACTACTAATATTAATCACCACGCGAGATTCCCCGTCCTTCACACGGAAGTATTTTGCTGCTGCGCGGATGAGTTTAAATGGGGCTGTGGCGTGGATGTTGAGCATCGTTGTGAATTGGGTGTCTGTCATCTGTATACTCTTCAGTATCATCATCATCATCATCACATCATGTAGTATACTACTAAGTATAGCATAGAGGATAATTGTATGAGAGGAGAGAAGGGGGAAGGGGGAGAGGTATACCTTATGTATAACCCCATCCCAGGTAAACCCCGCATTATTCACAATAATGTGTATTTTCCCACCCCCAAATTCCGCGGCCTTGGTGACGAGCTCCTCGATGTACGTGTCGTTGAGGATGTCCCCCGGGACGGCGAGGGCTCTGATATCGTTCAAGGCGTTGTTGATGGAGGTTGCGACGGCGGAGGCTTTCTCTATTTATTCTACCCATCAGCATATATCCCTAGTTCACTTTTTTTTTTTTTTTCCATACTCGTTGCTCATTGGCGAATTCTGTAACAGGGTATAGAGGACATACCTCCATCTATATCAGCTATAATCACCTTCGCTCCCTCGTTGGCGAACAACCGGGCGGTTTCGGCCCCGATGCCTTGGCCCGCGCCGGTGATGATGGCCACTTGGTTGGCTAGTAGGCCGTGGGGGTAGTTGAGGTGCGAGGTTATTTGGGTGAGGCGGTTCATTTTATATTTGTTTCTAGTTTGAGCTGAGCTGGGGCTTGGGTGGGTGAGGTTAAAGTTCGGTGAGTGTAGTTGAGTGGAAGTAAGGTAGTTGGAGGTGCGGTGGGGATGGATATAAGAGGATCTACAAATGCGGAGTTGGATATGCCGAGGCTCGTTTTTGTCTGCCGAATGCCGCTCGGTTGGTTCCTGGACTACTTAACTACTTACTATGTTTAGAAGGGAATAAGTCACCCTACGAATGGTCGCATACTACATAACGATGTATAAAGTAATTGAAGGATTCAAGCTTAATCTACGTGCACAGATTATCCGACATCGCTCGTAAAATCGTCTCCACCATCGTATCATACCCCCCCAGCATCTGCTGGAACCATTCCACCTCCAGTCCGTCCGTCCCATTGAGCTCTCGGAGCTCGGGAGTCAGATGTCGGCTCATTTCGACTGCGTCCTTTAGTAGCCCCAATACCTCTCTGCACTGCAGGGCTCGACCTCGGATGAGGTACCGGCGGATCCGGCGCGTCTCGTCCGGGCCCATCTCGTACTCGCCGTAGGGAAGGATCATGTTGTGGTCGCCAGGAGGCGCGGATGAGAGCTCATACGAGGTCCAATACTCGAAGAGCTGGAGTGTAGTATCCAGTATGGATACTGAATACAGTAGGTTTGTGTGGTCTTTGTGACAATTGGGGCATCGAAGAAAGGTCCGACACGCGGTCAATGCGATGTTGATGCCCTGTAGGATCTGGTCCAGTCGTAGACGCAAGCTCTCTGCCAGCATGGTCCGGATCTGGTTTACGTTGTATAAGAGTGTGTTGGTGCAATCACAGGGCTGTAGTGGGTTGGGGATGTGGACGGCGAGCGGACAGCCGGTGAAGCCCCGGGATATGAACTCCTTCGGGAGGAATGGCGGCGACATGGAGGGATTGAACATTGGGGCCAGCGTCTCCCCTATTGATGGATACTCCATGGTCTGATCGGTCAGCAACGTCGAGTCAGCCAAATTCGCCCTGTGGCTATCGGGGCTTCTGGACTGACTGGCTGGGCTGGTGCTTTGCGTACTCTATAATCGTTAGAATATTGATTGTTAACGAGAACAAGATGAACGAACCGTTGCGTCGACACCATTGTCATCATAGCTGATACGAGGCGGTTGTCCTTTGGCTACTGGTTCTGCCCATCCGTTGGCAGGTATTGTAGGCTTCTTCTCGTCTTGCAACTGCCCAAGTTTCCGCAGCGTGGCACGGTTCTTGCTTCCTTTTGGCTTCCCAGAACGATTGGCGACGCGGTATCGACAGGGCAACCCATGACGCATACAGCGAATGCAGGTGTCTTTCCCAGATAGATTACATTTCACTTTTGACTGTCGGCAATTCTCACAGGCAGCCCGAAGCTTCGGCGGATCCCCGTTGCTGATGGGGGTTTCGGATTCGGCCAGCATTTATATTGTAGGTACGGAATGTAAAACAGGGTCGTCGTGATATCAGAGGATAACGAGGTGAGGTCGACCAAAAGGGGAGCCTCAAGCAAACGGGTGTGGCGATATTACTGGGAATACCAAGGAAAAGAGAAAGATCAAACCACTCTTCATCAGCGCATCAACCAGCGCAATCTTATATATACCAGCCGCCCTGGCATGCAGGGCTCGTATCGGGATTCATGAACCGACGGCAAGCGCAGATGAAGTCAGCCGTTGTGAAACCCTAAGATTTCATCTGATCCACCTCGCATGGGAGCCGTGTCCAGTCCTCCAACTGGCAGATTCTTCAGCAATAGTCCAACTGACCTCCATCTTACTTGTCAGAAATGGCAAATGCAAGATTGCTTGGCTACCGGCCCAACTGCCTCTGATAGGGGCTGCCTACATCAGCCAGTGCCGCGCGGGACGGTCCTCCAACGTAAGATGCCTGGAAGAATAAGCTCAGGTGCAACATCGTCGTCAATTCAGTGGGGGCCACTAGGCCGAATAACTCTAATGTGCTCGAAGGGGCCACGACGATGCAAGACTATTGTGTCTGACGTAGCATCCAATGAGGAACCGCAGCATGCCGTCTAGTGTGATTCTATTGGTATGCAGGCCAGCACACCATGTGAGCTGTAAATCGATGCGGGAGCGCATCCCTATTCGCCTGCCCGGTTTGAAATGCCCAGGCAAGCGGTGAACGTTCATGCTGTCGCAAGACCCAAGGTCTATTCTTATGATTGTATCCTGGACTTCCCCTCGTTTGCGTATTTTTTGTTCCTCTTTCCCTTTTCTTATTGCCTTCTTGGGGGAAAGAAGGTTTCTGCAATGCTTCTCTCATCTCTGGCTTTGCCATGTTGCAATGGTCAGCATGTGAAATTCAAGGTTAGACATGTCTCGTATCAGCCGTGAAGACGTCAGCATCATCATCATGTCATCTCTATTACTTGTTGAGGCGATTAAGTTATGGCTACAGGTGGTGATGTTTAGGGGGCGCCGCGCGCCCCCCTCCCCCCTTCTCCCCCCCTCCACAGGACGTCCTGCCTGTGCGATGTCCCAAGGCTCTGCGGGCGAATCACTGCGCGGCCCCAAGACAACTGTCTGCAATGCCGCTGTGTCTGTAATCAAATGCCTTTAGCAACCCGGTCAGATGAGCAATGGCGGCGCAGACCACCAGCACATGAAAGATCTGGTGGGAGCTGCCCCAGAGATCGAAGTGGCCTGGTCGCAAGCGCTCCGGCACCCGGGCCGCATAGATGGTTGCTCCCAAAATGTACAGAAAACCTTGGAGAAGTAGCCAACCGAGCCCGATTTGGCGTGTCATCTGCTCCAGACCGTACAAGCGTAAGCCGTGGATCACGGGGAACACCGCTGACAGACCCATGCCGACAAACATGGCCGCACGGAATGGCCGCCACCGAGGCGTCCGGAAATGAGGGAAGATCGAAACAAGGATGCAGCCAAGACCGAGGGCGCAGATCATCGTCCAATACAACCGTTGCAGATCAGGCATACAGTAGAATCCAAAGTACACGCTAGGCACGAAGCTGCCCACGATAAGCCCTACGATACCAACATAGTCAAACGTGTTTCCGATGCGGGCCACGAGGGGGGAATGGTTCGAAATGGTATGATATGTTGCAGACATGCCCAAACAGAAGGCCGCCCCTGCGAAGAAGCATCCAAAAGCAATCAGATCCGCCTGGGTGGCATTCTCATATCGCGGAGCTAGTGCCCGATAGAGAAGCCCAGCCGCTGGAACGGCCAGTAGGGACGGCAGCAGATGCGTGTAGATGTTGACCGTTTCATTGTGAAGGTAGGCCAAGGACTGCAGGGAGACCAGAAGAGAGAATGAAGCCGGCCGATAGCCCGTGTGGATGTGCTGGTTGTCGCGCTGCCAATGGGGCAGATCATCCCAGTGAAGAAGCTTTCTGATGACTTGGGAAGGCTGTTCTAACACCGCAGCTGCCACCACAGCAGGCTGGCTGGTACCCAGATCCTTCTCATGGGCTTGAGTGGGGCGACGCTGGCGAGTGGACATATTCCTCACATGCAGGATGCGGACAGAATGACAGATCCCAGATCTCCGGTGAGCAGATGGCTAGCGGTTGCTCCGTAATCGGGGTGGTCCTCGGGGGAGAGTATACGCGTGAGAATGAGGTAAGATGACCGTCTAGTAAGAGCAGAAAAAGGAATATGTACACGGAAAAGCAGATTAAAGGGTCAAGAAGAAGCAAAACAACCCCCCTATAACACCCCAACCCGGAGTGATGGGTGAGGAACCTGAAGATTAGCGTTGGGGATTCCGCGGAGTATCGCCGTTCCCCTTTGGGACTTTTGGCTCGTTGGGAAAACTGACAAACAGTGCAAATGAGACAAACAGCCCGGCACTTCCCCGACGGGATCCCCGCAGATCAATTCACCAGTCCATCACTTTGGATAGCTTCATCTCCAGTTTGAGCATGACGCAATATCAATAACCCCTCTCTCTGTTTTTTTCTTATACGACCCACTATATATACACCATGTCTGGTCATGCGCAGCCCGGAAAAGCCCCAGGCAGTCGGTTAAAGCCCTTGGCAGACTCGCTCGACACCGTGGGGTTTGTATCTAAAGGCGATCGAAAGTATGCTCACGGCCTCCTGATGCCCATGGTGGAGCGACGATGCGGTTAACTGCGGCAGCGCTGACGCTCACAGATTGCTAGACCACAAGGTTCAGAAGGAGTACTATGACAAAATTGTAAATCGGTACATGGAATTCTGCGCCCGTCATTCCAAAAACCTAGAAGCGGCATGGACGTCACTTCCCAGGAGCGCTTCGAGCGATGCCACCAGCAATCCACCAGCTTCTCTTCCCTCCTTGAACAATAAGTCGACAGGGCCCCGTAGTCCTTCCCCATCCACTGAACTATCCACCATTCTCCTCTCTCTTCGCAAGCTGCGCGAGGCGGTTCTGGCTACCAGCTCCACAATTCCCATCTCTTTCTCCCAGCAAGTCCACATCTTTTCCATCAAGTTCGCGATTCAAGCCAGACATCCTCCATCATATTTTCCTTCCTTTCGCTACATCCTAGAGGAATTACACACTTCTTCTCACCCGTTGCCGGACTCTGACCTGAAAGATCTTATGTCGTATTGGATCCTGGATTACGCATGTCGACAGGAGGACATGGTTGCTGCTTATCAGCTTCGTGCGCGTGCGCGCAGACGATACGGTTTTCAGTCATCGACTATAGACCGTGTCTTGAACGCCCTGGCACATGATAACTGGATTGTGTTCTGGCAGATCCGGCAAGATGTAGATTCCCGGATGCGCGCCGTCATGAATTGGGCTGAAGACCGCGTCAGACGACATGCTCTCAAAGCAGTCGGCAAAGCTTATCTCAGCACTGACTCCAGATGGGTCACTGAAGGTTGCACCGGTGACAGCAATTGGACATGGGAGAACCTGGTAAAGGCGGAGAGCCTAGGTTGGGAGAAAGAGGGCGACAGAATCATCATCCGGAAGCCAAAGCAAAGGCCCCAAAATAACCTTGCACCTATAAAGGAGAATCCATGATGTTGTCGATTTGATGTTGTCACTGCTGCATCGTTATCTGGCGCTTATACGGGCATTGACGGAGTATGGCGTTTGTTTCAGGTGTATAGACGGCTATATAGTAGGAGGATCCGACAGGCATTATTAGAATAGCGCACCGGTTTTAGAACCTGAAACCTCCCTGCATCAAGTGTAGACTTTCCGTGATTCATGCTGTCATTAAAGTTTGAAGTCCCCGTTGGGCCGATCAAGATTAGTAGTCCCAGTAACTGGTTGTCTAGCCACTGTTTCTACAAGGTCGGTCTTTAGCTTGGCGGATTTATCAGAGCATAGTTCGTAGACGGTTGACAAGTTGAACACGAGACTCGAGAACGAGTGGTTCGCGTGCACCAGTGACTCAAGGACCTCACGTGCCTGTGGCATGGTTAAGCACGGGCTTGGTAGTAGGTAATCTTTGTGGAATATGACTTACTTCGTTCAACCTACCAGTGTACAACAAGCACACCGCCAGGTTCTGCGAGATCATGGACTCATCGGGTCTGCGTTCCTCGTTGCCAAGTAAGGCGCGCCATTCAGCCACTGCGTCGTCGTACCGACCCTCGGCCATACTGAGGAGCGGGCGAAACACGGTGTTCCCGGCATCGCTCGCCTCGCCACATACCTGCCTCGCAGCATCCAAATCGCCAATTATGAGCATCAAAAGTACTTTTCTCAGTTTATTGATCTCACTTTCCGATTCTGCTATACGCAAGCTGGCGAGTGATCTCCTGGCGGCATCCAGATCCCCCATTTCAATGAGCGCGTTCACATTTCTCATGCCGAGGTCAGACAATCGCTCTCTCCACAACTTGCACTCTTCGGTGTCCATATCTGGCCGCAAGATCTCCCTTCGCGCTTCCAAGCCAACCTCGTAGAGTCCGCCAATGCCCCTACGTGAGTCGCCGAATCCAATGCTCTGGAGTCTAATAGCCAACACTCGTAGGGGCCATGGTACGATGTGACGAGGATAGTTTGGGTGCTTATCAGACGTCCCGGCAATCGGTTCCACATAATAGAAGGCGGAGCTCAGGTCTTCGAGTGCCTTTGACTCTTGCGCTGCAATGATAGTATTTCCTGACAGTTGCAGGCACGCTAGCCGAGTGTAAAACAGAGCAAAGATTCGTTTGATGTCAGTAGGCGAGATCAACGAGGATGTTAAGATCGTCCCACACAAATAAGCAGCGAGCAGAAAGTGACCTTCAGCCAGAAGCCGCTCAAGGGTGGCTAGGCTTGTGGACAGCGATTCATCTGACGTTGGGGCAAGGAACTCAGAGCGAAGCGCGTGCGGTATTTCCACCTGAGACAGCGAATGATACACATCATACCGGAGCAGGTACGAGAGATCCTTCTCCACTGTTGGTGGCAGTTCATCCGGTCCCAATGGATCCAGCCTGCTAAACGAAGCGCCGGTAAATCCAGCAAAGTCTGCTGTAGGCGGCCTTGGGGATGCGGCTGTGTTCACTGTTTCGGACCCGAGCGGGCTGTAATTGTCAGTATGGGCCTAACTAACCAAGCAGATTCGCTGCTCACTCATCTGGCTGATCTAGAGGACCCTTCGTTGTGCTACGCAGCCGTGAAGCTAGGATGAATCAGCCTTATATTCTCTAGATTGCCGATGATACAACAAGCATCGAACATTAATGCTCCTTACATCTAGAGACATTGCGGGCGTGTTTAGTTGGCGAAGCCTCCATAGCTGTAGCAATGGAGAGAGCAACAATTCTTGATAGTCAGCCTAGTCGAAGTGTTCTTGAGGCTTGTACTCAGTTCCCGCGGTGGAAAGCCTTCTATTGCAGATTGGCGAGCTCTTTATCTAGGAACCGGGGAAAGTTGCTGGCAACATAATAATGCGGGATCCCCGACCTCAAAGGCGGAAGAGGCCATTCTGCCGCGCGGTGAAGGGATCGGCCCGGACAGACAAACTGGCCCCATTCAAACCGTCAATCGCGTCTACTCCCGGCTGGTAATCTTTAGTAGTAGCCACACGATCAACCGACCATACTTTCCACCGTCTCTACATAAGGCTACCTTCAGCATCGCACTGTTGTTGCTATATACCCCTGACTTGAACTGTTCTCTGCACACCCAAATATCCCGCAACTTCGTTCGGCACCATGACTCTCGCCGAGGAGCTCCGCTCGAGAAACTTCAGTACGGACCTGCCTTGTTTACAATGACTTATTCTTTGACATACGAAGCAAGGGATAACTAACAACTCATCACATAGGTATCTATGGACAATGGTTTGTAATGCTTTTCTCTATTTTCTTTCTCGCCCGCCGCTGCCCAACTGTGCGCCTTTACAACATTTGCGAAAACGAATGATGGTTGCCTGAATCTCTTGAGCACAGCGCTTGGCGCTGTCTTGAAAGGACCTGCTTCAGTTGCCGCCTTGGACAACCATACACTTTGAATGTTCGCGCATAGGATTTGGGCGTTTGCGACAACATTGGAGCTAGAAATATGGCGTGTAAAGGCAGTTTTGCTAATCGGTGTCTGACGTAGGACGGGCGTGATCTGCATCGTCTTGTGCTTGGCTCTCGGTATCGCCAACATCTTCTCGTTCGACGTCGTGATTATCATCTTTAGTGTTCTGTGCCTGTGAGCTTTCCCTTTTCTATCCTTACACTGATTTAGAAGCTTACAATACACAGCATCTCTGGTTTGATCCTCATCTTCGCCGAAGTGCCTTTCCTCCTCAGAATATGCCCCACATCACCAAAATTCGATGCATTTATCCGACGCTTCACCACAAACTGGATGCGCGCTGCAATGTATACAGTGATGAGTGTAGTGCAATGGCTCAGTCTTATCAAGTCCGCTACCAGTTTGATTGCGGCTGCCGTTTTCCTACTCATCGCCGGTTTGTTCTATGCACTGGCGGGTCTCAAGAGCCAGGAATTCGTCGGCAGCAAGACTTTGGGCGGCCAAGGTCTTGCGCAGATGATCGTCTAAGACTGGTCTGAAACGTGATCTATGAAATTAAGGTACGCCTTTCGCCTGTCATGCAGCTATTGTATATGTCGTCTTCAACATTCGTGCACTGCGCTCGAAAAGAGCCAGATGTTTTCTCATGCTAACCGATTCTGCTGCAGGTGACTGACATGGAATGGAAAAAGAGACGGCTAAAGAACCATCTCTGGGCTAAATGCGCCACGATTATGAATCGACTGTGCTGTTCTTGACGCTGCCGAGCAGGGTCTTGTACTCGTATAGCATACTGTTTTGAGAAATTGGAACCCCTACGGCTCAGGCTACTGAACTTTCTGCTCATGTGCCTTTATTGACTTTCTTCTTTGTGTCGTATTTGCAGTCCTGTTTTTGCTCTTAAGACTTGCTCGAAAACTGTTACAATGAGTTTTAGATGAATCATGTAATATTTACCATCTCGCCCCAGCGAATACCCGATTAGCATCCTGGCGATGAATGAATGGATTTGTTTGCATAGAATATGCTGTAGGGGCTGAGAGCTAAAGAAAAGCTTGTTCCATCGCGGGGAACAATAAAGGAACGAATGTTAATTGAAGTGATCTCCTATACTAGTAAACTAGTTACAATTACATGCAGGGATCAATTGTGCCCGAATCATCGTGCATAGCTGACTCAGCACCGGAGTTATCCCCAGATAAGATAAGCACAACTCATTCAAGCGAAAATCCTCAAAATTCGACTCCGCCGAAACAATCGAAATCCCACACGCCGACGCCGAACCGCTACGCCAGACGACGTGCCCCCTCTCCTCCCCACCCATCCTCCCCGACCGTTTGCCCGAAAATTTCCTACTCGTCGACAGACGTACTTCTATCGCAAAATGTCCTACGAAGAGCGCGCCAACGCGCACCCCAACCTGGGCGACGAGTCCGATGTGGAGGAGGAAGCGCTTGTCAACGACTACCGCGAGCAGGTCAACTTCGACGATGGCATGAGTGAGTTGGACAGAACGACATCCCTTGGAGGTGGTTCCCAGACGCAGGACCTCCAGGCACAGCTCGCTGCTGCTGCCACCCCGCTCGAGTACCAGGCTACTCTCGAGACCAAGTTCGCAAGCTACGACAACTACTGCAGCCTTTTCCACTACATCCTGAACTCTGAGGGTCCGGTTGAGCTCGAGGTTCCTTCTGTATGTACTCCTCCATCTGTCATGTGCGACGGGCTGCGGCTGCGGCTGCAGCTGTATTTGATACATGCTTCGCTGCCTTGACTTGCAATTGTGTGCGGTTGAATCACCGCGGTTGATACACTGTGCTAACTACCCCATCTTATTGTCAACAGTACTACTGGGCCTGGGATGTCATCGACGAGTTCATTTACCAGTTCGAATCCTTCTGCCGCTACCGCAACCGCGTCGCTCGCAGCGGCTCCAACGAGGAGGAGGCCCAGCTTCTCCGTGAGAACCCGAACACGTGGGGTTGCTACTCCGTGCTGAACGTCCTCTACTCCCTTATCCAAAGGTCCCAGATCAACGAGCAATTGGCTGCCATCAAGCGTGGTGAGGACCCCTTGGCGTTTGCCGGAGAGTATGGCTCCCGCCCTCTGTACAAGATGCTGGGATACTTCTCCATCATTGGACTCCTGCGTGTCCACTGTCTGTTGGGTGACTTCAGCCTTGCCCTCAAGACCCTCGACGACATCGAGATGAACAAGAAGGCCATGTTCGCCCGTGTCATGGCGGCCCACTTCACCACCTACTACTATGTCGGTTTCTCCTACATGATGATGCGTCGCTATGCCGATGCCATCCGCATGTTCAGCCACATCCTGGTCTACGTTTCCCGGACCAAGAACTTCCAGAAGGGTGGCAACAGCTACGATGCCATCGCCAAGAAGAACGACCAGATGTACGCTCTCATCGCCATCTGTGTCGCTCTCCACCCCACTCGCCTGGATGACACCATCCACTCCGCCCTGCGCGAGAAGTACGGCGAGCAGCTTAACCGCCTGCAGCATGGTGGCCCCGAGGCCCTTCCTCTGTTCGAGGAGCTCTTCCGTTCGGCCTGCCCCAAGTTCATCAGCCCCACTCCCCCCGACTTTGAGAACCCGGCCCTCAACGTCGACCCTGTTGACCACCACACCGCCATCTTTATGGATGAGGTTAAGAACACCCTGTACAACCCTACCATCCGCTCCTACCTGAAGCTCTACACTACCATGGACCTGAAGAAGCTGGCTGGCTTCCTGGAGGTCGAGCCCGAGAAGCTCCGCTCTTGGCTCCTCATCAACAAGCAGCGCAGCCGTCAGGTGCGCTGGGTTGAGGGTGGCCTTCTGGAGGGCGAGCCGGTCAACGCCAACGACCTCGACTACGCTCTGGAGAACGACCTCATCCACGTCAGCGAGACCAAGGCCGGACGCCGTCTCGTGGACTGGTACCTCAGGAACCTTGCTCGTGTCTACTAAGTCCGAGTACGCTACAGCGACCCCTTCTAGTGCCAAAACGCATATCCCCACGTCATTTCGACTTGAGACATGCGTCCGGTCTGTAACTAGACTCCACGAAGGGGTACTCAATCTCAGCAAGGAACCACGAGAGACACACTGAAGTGCAAACAGAAAGAAAGGGGATGTGTGGTCCAGGAGATATCATCAGCTGGGAAGGGGGATCGTTGGCAATCGAGTCCAAGTCGTGCTTTTTCGAACGGGTCATCGATTACCCTCTCACCTTTTGTGGACCCGTTCACTTACTCACGTCTTCCCTATCCCACCAACATCATGATTTTTTTTTATCTTATCTATTTGTTTATTCTGTCCTCCACTTCCCATATCTTGCTTCGATTGTCCATGCTTCTCATTACTCAGGGGGTTGGTCGCACAACCCTTTGACCATCCTGGTTATACGGGGTTGGGGTCGACAAAAATGATTCTTCTTTTCCTTTTTTGTTTTTCATTTGAGGAAATGTTCCAAGGCGTATCCCATTATGCTTGTGTTTGGTTTTGCTTCCGGTTCGACACGGTCTGGTCTGTGTGCATCGAGCTGTTTGTGTCTTAGCTAGCAGAGGACAGACAGGGATGTAGAATCCGCATGATGAAATAGATGATGACTTAAGCAAATATTTTCCATTCAAATTTTGTAGTCAAATAAGAAGAAGCAGGGCCTGGGGGGTATAGCATTACTCTATCTCATATTCTAGTATGATACACATATACAGTTCGGTTGGGTCCAGGAATGATAGACCTATCTAAGTAGCTAGGTCCTCATTCAATCCTGAACATCAAAACTAGTCCCGCACCCACAGTTACTTGTTGCGCGCGGGTTGTCCACAATCTTAAACTGACTTCCAATCAACTCCATCGTATAATCCACCGTACTGCCCGAAAGAAGCTCCAGCGATGGCTCATCCATGACTACTTTAGCTTCTCCGGCACCTGCTACCTCTGCCTCTCCCTCCTCAGGCTCGGCTGCGAAAACAGTGTCTTCCTCCGCGTCGATCTTGGATGCAGCCTCCAGGGACATCAGGTATTGAAATCCATGGCATCCGCCGCTTGTGACGGTGATGCGGAGATGGTGGTAGGGGTTTTCTTCCTTGGTGATGGAGGGGGATGAGGAAGGGTCTGTGATTTCGCGGAGACGCTGTTGGAGATATGTTAGTTCATGATGTAACCGGATTACTCTAGCAACTTGAAGAGCCAAAAAGAGGAAGGGATGTTGTTATCCCTCCTCTGGGAGAGAGGAGGAAAAAAATGAAAAAACATACAACAGAAGGGATTCGCTGGTGGTCACCCACCCAACTACTAACCTCCCGGCGTGTGGCTTAAGTACGGCTGAGCGGACGGGAAGCCCTGTTTTCCACACCCTGTGGTCGTATGTACTTGTTTAATACTTGAGAGGGTTCATATCGTGGCTAACAGTAGGCTAGCTCCGGTGATCCGGCGCATTTGCTTCCAATGTGCTTGCATCTCCGTTTTAACCTCCGAACGCAACTCAAGCCGTACCATCGCCACATTATCGCAATGCTCTTCGGAAGAGGTATACTATATGCAAGCAGGGACAGAAAGTGAATATTGTCTCAACGTACCTCGGCGGCCCTCGGCGAGATACTAATCAACAAGTCCTTTCCCTCTTCGTCAACTCTCGGGTTTTGTAGCACCTTGGTAGCTGATCGGATACTCGTGGTGGAAAAGGAAGAGCGTTGTCCGAAAGCGTCAAAGCGGAATACTGATCGCGGTGAGGATGTGCTCGCCCGGGGGCAAAGGAATCTAGGCCGGAGCGTGGATCGTTGGGAAACGGTATCGCAGAAAGATGCGGAGAAGCTCAATGTCGGCAACGTTGCCGGGGAAAGTGCAGAAACCGCGGTGCGAGGCGAATGAGAGCGAGAGAGCCGGCGGGCGGCTGTTGAGAGGATCGGACGGGACATGTTTGTCGTCATAGAGGAGAAAGTAGGTGTTAGGAAAGGCGAGTGAAGGAGGACTTTTGTTGAGGGAGAATAAAGACTGGATTGATAATATGATCGGAGGCTCGGAGCAGCCATCGAAAAGAAGGTATTATTGCCGTTAGTCAGAGGGTTCGGGATGACGCCATTGGTCGATCGGGGACCGGCAAGAAGTGGCAGAATCGAGATAAATCGCGGGGAACTTCATTGGCTTTGCGTGACATTTCCATGACTGTAGCTTTTTCTCCTTCTTCGCTGATGGTGTCTATGATTGTATAGTAGACGAGGATTTTGGGTATATTTATTCTTTTTTTCTTTTTGCCAGTACATAGTACCTCCACCATACCCAGGGAGCTTGTGAACCATGAGTTCTACACTTGCACATGAATCGAGCGTCAGCTCCCCGCTTTCCTACAAGACTGATAGCAATGCCTTCACCAAGGAATATGCAGAGTCTCTCGATGCACAAGATCCTTTGCGCGAATTCAGAAAGGAATTTATTATCCCTTCTAAAGTTGACTTGAAAAGAACGACCTTGGCAATTGACAATAGCTGTACGTATCGTAGCGCTGCTATATTGTCTCGATTTGACTAATCAATTGCCCTCTCATCTAGCCACTGATGAGTCTGATCCCCGATGTATATATCTCTGTGGAAACTCATTGGGCGTGCAACCTCGTAACGCCCGCAAGTACATTGACTATTATCTACGGACATGGGCTATCAAGGGCGTAACTGGACATTTTCTTCCGCACGAGGACCAGTTGCTCCCACCATTTGTTGACGTCGATGACGCCGGCGCGAAGCTCATGGCGCCAATTGTGGGAGCCCTGGAAAGTGAAGTGGCAGTGATGGGCACACTGACGGCGAACTTACACATCTTGATGGCAAGCTTTTACCGCCCGACCCAGGAGAGGTATAAAATTATCTTGGAAGGGAAGGCGTTCCCGAGCGACCATGTGGGTTTAGACCTGATCATCATTTGAGAAGCAATTGCTTAACCCATTGAGTATAGTACGCCATTGAGTCACAGATTAGACACCACGATCTTCGCCCAGAGGATGCTATGGTTCTTATCGAGCCGGAGGACCGCTTGAAGCCGGTTCTGCAAACGGAGCAAATTCTCCGAGTTATTGATGAACATGCCTCAAACACGGCGCTTGTGCTCCTTTCCGGTATCCAGTTCTATACAGGGCAGTACTTCGATATCGAGAAGATTACCGCGCATGCCCAATCCAAGGGGATCCTCGTTGGCTGGGACTGTGCGCATGCAGCCGGCAATGTCGACCTGCGCTTGCACGACTGGAATGTAGATTTTGCTGCGTGGTGTAATTACAAGTACCTCAACAGTGGTCCAGGTGGGATGGCAGCTTTGTTTGTGCATGAGAGACATGGCCGGGTCGAGATGGACAAGGTTGGCAGTGATGAGGAGCCATTCCGTCCGCGCCTCTCGGGCTGGTGGGGAGGCGACAAGAAGACTCGCTTCCTTATGAACAACAGTACGTAGGCAACTTTCTGCCACAGATTACTCAACAACTAACTGAGAACCACAGACTTCGTTCCGCAGACGGGTGCTGCAGGATTCCAGCTATCTAACCCTTCCGTTCTGGATATGAATGCGGTCGTGGCGTCGCTTGAGCTGTTCAATCGGACCTCGATGGCCGAGATTCGTCAAAAGTCCTTGAACGCTACTGGCTACTTGGAACATCTCCTTTTGAACTCTCCTGCAAACTTTTCTACTGGGAAACGACCTTTCTCCATCATTACGCCTTCGAACCCAGCAGAACGTGGTGCGCAACTCAGTCTGCTATTGGAACCGGGACTTTTGGATAGCGTCTTGGAGACACTAGAAGAGCACGGAGTTGTAGTCGACGAAAGGAAGCCCGACGTCATCCGAGTTGCACCAGCACCTTTGTACAACACGTATACGGAGGTGTGGGAGTTTTGCCAGATCTTCTTTGAAGCCTGTCAGAAGGCTTTGATGTCACGAAAGTAAGCAACAGAGAGATGAGTAAGTTGGGTTGCCGAATCTGGATTGATATTGCGTATATGTCATCTTGAATATATAATGTTATTTATGTTTAATAGTTGTGACACTGGACAGACATGGACCAATCTACATATTACCTACTATATATGAACATATTTATTACCATCAGATTAAGGTCTTGAAGCACCCGACACCACTACCCCTCTATATGATAAGCTATACATTAGTAGTGCCAACCTTATCATATCCAATTACCATAGCAGCTCCCTTCCAGGTGACTATAGCTTCATATTTCTCAATTAACACAGCATCGAACATACACTCATCCCGAAACGATCATCCCAATCAACCAAAAGCAAAGTAAGCACGCTCCAACGGTTGCCGTTCCGACTCCCAAGCCAGCCAATCCGATCTCGTAGTCCTGTCGCAATGTAGTATTAGCAATGAACAATAACCAACCAAGCGCACATTCCACGCGGCAACGAGCACAAGACACGGGCACCACATACGGCAAAAGTCCCATCGCATTAACCTTCCAAATACCCAAGCACAACAGCACCAGCTGCATCACGACATATATCGCCTTCACACCCAGAAGCTTCGCGCGCGTGCCCTCTGTATCGAACTTGGCGAACACCGTGTTGGTATTGATCAGGCCCTGGATGGGGCCCTTGAACAGCATAAACACCATCATAATACTGAAGATCTGTAAACTGTTTCCGGACATGTACATCATGATCGCGTTCATGGGGATCTGCTTCGAGGGAGCGAGAGCAATTTCCCATGCTTTCTTGAGCTTCAGGGTATCGGTTTCGACGGGTTTTGACGGGGCGGAGGTGGCTGAGGACTGCTGGGCGCGGTTCTGGAGTGGAAGTGAATGTTCGCGTTAGTATGGAGCTGGGTGCGAATAAGGGGATGGGTATAGTAATCGGCAAAGAAAACGTACGGTCTTGCCAGTCAATTTCCTGGAGAAGCCTGGAGGATCAGGGATACTGGTAGCCTCTTTGGATGGGCGTGGCATGGGGGTGTTCATTCTCACCACCCATTGCGGCGGCGGTGGAGGGGGTAGAGAAACCATGGTTGGACTGTGAGAGTCGAAAGAACTCTCAGAGTATTTAGCTTCTCTGTGCCTGGGAGATATTGAGGAATAGAGAGGTAGCGAAAAAGGTTGATGCCGCAAGCCAGGCCGAGCTTGGAGATGGAGGAGGGAGCGATTAGAGTGACGATGATCCGGCCGGAATCGATGGATGGATTTCTCCACCAGCGCGGAGTTGGCGGCCCCCGATCCACTCCTGATTCTCACGCTGCCTCTCCAACAAAGTTGCTCCAGTCGACGTCGGTTTGGATTTCACATCCATCAAGGACAGAGAGAGGGAGATAATCTGGGGTTATATTAATTGAGATAGGTAAGTACATTGTCGCGCTCTCAAACAGATTCATCCCCCCCTGTGTGCCTTGACGCTAATGAGTCTAGTCTGCCCCCCTCCGATGCAATTGAAGCTTCGGAGCAGCAGACCAACCAAGCCAATTAGTCTACCGATCGAGTGCCCCTTGAAGCTCTCCGACGTCCGTGAACGATTTCCTTGACGATATCAAGACGAGGTCTTTTGTGTTTATTCGTGACAACAAACTGGGTTAGACGATTGGAGGATTGTGAACCTGCACCATGAGTTCCAGCGGGGGAGATGCGAAGTTGTTCGCCAGGGTGAGTACTTTGATGTGCATTGGCACTGCTCTCCTTCCTGCCGCTCAATCGGACCATCCATACATGACGTGCAAGAGCCCTTTGGCCGTGTGCCTATCTTCCCGTGCTTCCCCTCATGCCTGTTCCCCTTGTTCACATGAATCAGCGCTGGCTTTGTCTTTTCCTTCTGCGGGGGATCTTGTTCGCTATGCTCCTCATGCTGCTTCCTCAGAATCCCCTCCTCCTGGCTGGCCCCCAAATTCCCCCCCTAGTTCGGTCTACATCCTTACCTTATCATGTTTCTCAGCGTGGTTCCGTATACAGCGCAATATGGCTCACCATTCTCTCGTTCCAAACAGGGCAAAGTCGCCGAGTTGCGACAGGAGTTGAACAGTGGGGGGAAAAAGGACAAGAACCATTCGGCCAAGAAGATCGCGCTCAAGAAAATCGTCGCCAATATGACCATGAGCAATAATGATATGGTCGCTTTGTTCCCCGACGTGATCGGCTGTATGAACTTGCCCAGCCTGGAGATCAAAAAGATGTATGTCTCCGGGACGATGTTGTATCGCGTCTTATGTGGGGACTAATAGTCTCTCCTCTCTCACTACAGGTGCTTTCTGTTCCTCGTCAATTACTCGAGAGCGAAACCCGAGGTTGCGCTCAAGGCTTTGCCGTTCCTCATCGATGTTGGTGTTCTCCTTTACGTCTAGGGATGTGACAGCTAATCTGAATATTCCAGGATATGGAGGACTCCAACCCTCTCGTGCGTGCCCTGGCACTACGGACCATCTCCTACATCCATGTCCGCGAGTTTGTCGAAGCGACAGTGCAGCCGGTCAAGCGACTGATGAGCGATATGGATCCGTACGTGCGCAAGACCGCCGCTTTCTGCGTCGCCAAGCTCTACGAGCACGATAAGAAGATGGTCGAGGCGTCGGATCTGATTGATCGGCTGAACAGCATGCTCAAGGATGAGAACCCGACGGTGGTTTCTAGCGTCCTGGCCTCCTTGGTGGACATCTGGGGTCGCAGTGAATCGATCTCTCTGACTATTGACTACACCAGTGCCTCGAAGCTCGTTTCGATCTTACCAGACTGCTCTGAGTATGTGTCTATGCTTCTGTGTCTGATGCAGGTTAACTGACATTGTGCAGATGGGGCCAGTCTTATATCCTCGAGGCTTTGATGTCCTATGTCCCTCAAGACTCCGCAGAATCCCTGTTGCTGGCAGAGCGAATAGCCCCCCGCCTGTCGCACTCCAACTCTGCCGTTGTCCTAACCTCTATCCGCGTTATCCTCTACCTCATGAACTACATAGCCGACGAAAGACATGTCACCTCCCTCGCAAAGAAGCTATCACCACCCCTTGTCACCCTTCTCTCCAAGCCACCAGAAGTACAGTATCTGGCCCTCCGAAACGCCATCCTCATCCTGCAGAAGAGGCCCGAAGTGCTCCGCAACGATATCCGCTGCTTCTTCTGTAACTACAACGATCCGATCTACGTTAAGGTCACCAAGCTGGAGTTGATCTTCATGCTGACCACCAAGGAGAACATTTCCGTGGTTCTTGCAGAACTCAGAGAGTACGTGGGTCCTCCCCTCCTCTAACCCTAACTACTAACGCGTCCATAGGTATGCGACTGAGATCGACGTCCACTTCGTGCGCAAGGCAGTGCGTGCCATCGGAAAGCTCGCCATCAAGATCGAGTCCGCCGCAAAACAATGCATCGACACCCTGCTGGAACTGGTCAACGCGAAGATTCCCTACATCGTCCAGGAGGCGACGGTTGTGATCCGCAACATCTTCCGCAAGTACCCCAACCAATACGAGAACATCATCGGCAACGTGATCCAGAACATCGACGAGCTCGACGAACCCGAAGCCAAGGCCGCCATCATCTGGATCATCGGCCAGTACGCCGACCGCATCGAGAACTCCGACGGCCTCCTCCAGGACTATCTGGCCACATTCCACGACGAGACCGTCGAAGTCCAACTTGCCCTCCTTACCGCCACCGTCAAGTTCTTCATCCAACGTCCTACCAAGGGCCAACAGCTCGTCCCCCAGGTCCTAAAATGGTGCACCGAAGAAACCGACGACCCGGACCTCCGCGACAGAGGCTACATGTACTGGCGTCTGCTATCCACCGACCCCAAGACCGCCAAGCAGATCGTCATGGGCGAGAAGCCCCCCATCAGCGCCGAAAGCGAGAAACTCGACTCCCGCACCCTCGAGGAACTCTGTCTCAACGTCGGCACTCTCGCCACCGTGTATCTGAAACCCGTCCAACAAGTCTTCCGCTCCGCGCGCACAAGACGCCTACAGTACAGCCCTGCCCTGCAGAAACCGAAGGAAGAACCCGGCACTGCTGTCTGGCAGTTCCCCGCCCCGAGTCAATCCAACAGCCCCACCGCCGCCATGGCTGCCAGCGCATCTGCCCCCAGCGATATGAACGCAGCCGTTAGCGCCGCCGACAGCTACTTCAACAGTGTTGGCACTCAGCAAATGGCTGCGCTGGACCTGGGCGGTCGCGAAGACGGTGGTGTTGGCGGTGGTGGCGCCCCCCAGACGCAGTATGTCGTTACTCAGAACCAGCAGCAGGTGTATCAGCCGCAGCTGGCGGGAGGAGCAGCCACGGGCGAGTTGTTGTTGCTGTAGTTGTACTGGTTGTAACATTCTGTATTCTTTCTTCTTCTCCTGCTAGATAGGTTCTTAATTCTTTTTGGAGCGGTTTATCAATTGTTTCGCAGGCAGGGACTTGTGATGTATTCTGTTTTATTGTCCTTGATGCTTGGATATGTAGGTAAATATGCATTTGTTAGAGCATGAATAATATCCTAAAAACTTGGTATATGATACATAGATAGCATGTTGAGAATAGATATGATGAGAAAGGAGGATGACTGCATCCATATCGTGCTTCCAGAGCACAGCACACCTTCCATCCATCCCATAATCATCATACGAAGCCAACGACATTCATGAAAAAACTAACTAAGAAAGTAATAATTAATCCTCATCCAAGCGAGCTAACCCGCCCCGACTGCGCTTAATCCGCTCATCCAGACTATCCTCCTGAAGCTGTTTATGCAGCCCCGACACAAAGCGACCCTTCTCCGAGCGATGTTTCTCATCTTCCTCATGCTGCTTCGCTTCAATAGCAGTGACCTCCGCAATGCGCTGTCGCCGAGCATCCTCCATCTCGCTCGCGTTCGCTTGCATCTCTGCTAGTTTGCGTTGCCGTTCTTCCTCTTGCTGCTTGCGCTTCTGCTCGGCTTCTTCAGCGTTGGGCTTGCCGCGGCTGTACGTATCTCTGTCTCGGGGACGGTAGTCTCTCTTGTTGTCTTGATGGTAGCGACTGGATCGGTCGCGGTCGCGGTCGCGGTCTCTGCGGTCACGCTCACGGTCCCTGTCTCGAGAATCTCTGTATCCATCGCTTTCTCTCCGATCGTCGCTGCGCCGTCTGTCAGAGTGGTGGCGATCCGCAGGGGATCGATCTCGCCGGTCATATCGATCTTCACGATCACGATGCTCCCGATGTCTGCTCGAGCGGTGATAGTCTCGATCACTATCCCTCCTATGGTCCCTCTCACTCCTCCTCTCCTTATCCCTACCACCACGATCACGATCATCTCTCCGCCTCCTCTCCGGCGACCTCGACCTATGCCTCCTCTCCCTCTCCCTCTCCCTCCTCCTCTCCCTATGCCCATCCCTATCCCTCTTCTCCCCCCCGCCCCTCGAAGAACCTCCCCCCTTCCTAACCTCCTCCCTAACCATCCCCTCCAACGCCGCCTGCTCCCTCTTCCTAATCTCCAAAAGCGGATCAGCCAACACCTTGGCCATCGTATCCCTCGAATCCACCACCGGCTGCTGCACTGCACTACTCCCACCCCCAAGCGACGCATTAAACTCCGCCCCCTTCTTCAACCCCTCCGTCTCACCCCCTTCCTTCTTCAACAGAATCCCATCAATCCGTCTCTTCCCCAACAGATACCCCTCCATTTCCTCCGCGTACATACCCCCAGCTGCCCCTCCGGACCCAGGTTCCTGATACATCCAGTCCACGCGCTGGATCTGCTTCGGTTTCCCGGTCCCTTCTTGTAACCGTTGAAGTTCTTGGATTTGTCGCTCTTCGTCGCGCTCGCGGCGGAGTTGGTCGATTCGTTTGCGCTCTTCCAGCGCGCGTTTTTCTTCCGCCCATACGCGCTCTTGGTTTCGGAGGAGGGACGGGTGCCATGATCTATTTTTTGGGGTTGTTGTGTTAGTGGAGAAGTGTGGTTGGGGGAGGGATGGGGTTTGCTTACTTCTTTAAGTTGAGGTCGCCACCCATTTTGTCAAAGGGGGCTGGATATCCAGCTGGTTGTTCTTGGTGTTGTTTTTGTGTGGATTGGGAGTTGTAGGTGGATGGGGGAGGAAGTGGTAGGTGTGAGAGATGGTGATGGATGGAGGTGAATTCCCGATAGGGAAGTATTGTATTGCCACTCACTGCGGCTGTCTAACTTGCCGGTTTCTGCCTGAGGCATCACTATACATGCTACGTTTGAACGGAGTATTTCTATACTTTACAGCAAAAGCATGTTACATAAAATGTATTCGCACTATGCAGTAAACAAATGACAGATTAAGCACATATGGATAACATCAATAGGTACATACAACAAGAATGTTAGTTAACACATCACAGAGGCAATCGAGGTTTGTCCGCCTGCGGTCCATGTACCAGCGGCATTAGATATACCAGAATCAAATCATTTACTCGTCTCCGCTCGTCTCCACTCTTCACAGAACTTCAAATATTTCATACTGTACCTATTTCTCCCAGCCCACATAGCTACGCGGCATCACTCGCCACACCTTGCATTCGCCACTGCGGAGGTCGTTGAGCTTGAAGCTCTCCATCTTGACCTTCTTGCTTTCGCGGCCCTGCTCCCAAGCACGGATCTTCTTCTTGGTTCCGTCCCAGTCAACCACAATGGCCACGTGGTCGGGCTTGCCCACTTCCGCACTGTACTTCTGGTGCATCGTGCCGCGATGTCCCTGGAAGCGTGCGTTGCGGAAGCTGACGATATCACCGGCGCGGATCTCGTCGTTCTGCTGTACAGAAGCGTTGGCTAGATTGGAGTAGACCAAAGCGCCATAGGCACGTGTTCCAACCGGCTTGAGAGCATCCGACAAGGGACTGAGCACGTGCTGGACGAGGCCAAACGGAGTGCCGTCGGCAACGGTGGTGTTCTGAATGGAATTGGCCGTGGAGGCGATGCGAGTGCCAATCTGCAGATGTGCGTTCTCAAGTTGGTCCTGACGAGGCTGGATAGGAGGAGCCTCGTGGCGCTGCTCAAAGGCAACATCCGTGGGATTTCGAGCGTCGAAGTTGACCGTAATCACCGTTTGCGAGTGGTCCATGAAAAGAACGTAGATGTCTTTGGTCACCATAGTCTTACCACCTCTCTTGGAAGAACTCGACTCCTCGAATTCAAGCAAGATGTCCTTGCGGTTCTGGAACACGGGAGGGGGGGTATTGTGCTGCGTCCACCAGAGCGTGTTCTCTGCCAGGTCTACGTCCATGGCGATGAAGCCTTGGTCGGCGGACGGACGACTGACATCCATGGACCGCCGCATGCTGGGCTGCGCTCTGGGGACATCAAGCGATGCACGGTTGCTACGCGGCGTGGGTGGGGGTAACGTGGGAGGCGGGGGTGCCATCGAGGTTCTCTTCTCAGACTGAGAGAATGTTGATTCGTGGTGTGATTGGACGGGCGAAGCTTCATAGAGCTCCTCCGATTCTTCGTCCGCAGGCTGGGAAGGGACAACAGGAGGTAGCTGCGGCGGTCCAGCGGGAACAGGTGGAGGCCCCCTTGGGGTAGGCAGTCCATGTTGCGGGGCATTGTAACGGTATGGATCATACTCTTCATCACCACCTCCAAAAGACAACTCTCGGTGGGGAGGAGGAGGAGGGGGTCCGCGGGGGGAATCTATAGAGGCCCTGCCCGCACTCTTGGGAGGCTGAATTGGGGGCGGAGGAGGGACTGCCCTAGGGGCATTTGGGGGAGGCGGAGGCGGAAGACGAGTTTGTGGCGGGCTCCGAGGAGATTGAAGTGAATGGTCGTCGGTAGTCGTCCCCTCGTCGAAACTTGAATCACGTCCATGAGATTTCAGTGCGTCCTTAAACTTGGCACCGGATGCAATGTCAGTGTCGTAGTCGCCGTCATACTCGGTGACCTCGCCCTCCACCTCTTCGCCCGCTTGGCGAGACTGTGAGGTCACACTGGTTCGACTGTCGGCAGTCGACCTCCGGCGAATATTAACGGGCGGTGGGGGAGGAGCTGCTCGACTCTGAGCCGGGGCGGGTGGGTTGCCTGGAATAGGAGGTGGAGGTCGGCTAAGTCTCTTATCTGCAGGAAGTGTGGGCGATTTCGGGGAGGTGACATCGTATGTCGACGAGCGGCGAGAGTCTAGATGATCGGGGAGCGGAGGAGCAGGAACAGGTTGGCTTGCAGACTGATCGGCTGCCGCAGCGTTTAGCGAGAGATTCTTAGTATGCAAGGAGAGCTCATCGTCAGACTCTTCGCCCGTGTCAGCAGGAGCAACGCCCTTAGGGGTGGTTTGATCTATCCCAGGTCAGCATGCGTAGCAAAGGACACTGATACCGTGGAGAACTTACGTCCGGGAACAGGGGGCGGAGACAGAGGCGCATCGTGAGGGACAGGAGGTGGAACTGGCCGTGTTTCGAGTGGCGGAGGGGGCGGAGCCGCGCGCTCTGTGTTAGAGAGAATAGTTAGATGGTATGCTAGGATCATCAATAACTTATGCTCGTACCTAAAGGCGCAGGTGGCCTGTCGGTGGATGTACGCCGGGGAGGTTCTTCCTCTACCACATCTTCGACATCAGGGACCTCATGCGGAGGATGCTGCTCTGTCACAGGGCTCGTCTGAGCTTCCTCCTCCTCCTTCTCCACGCTTGGTGTGGCAGCAGGCTTGGCCACGTTCATCCCCGGCAGAGCCATGATCGGCACTGGAGGGGCAGCAGCTGGGCCGGATCGTTCATACTCCCCGCTAGGTCTCTCGGCTTCCACGGGTGCCTTTGGCTTCCGCGGAGCTGCAGCCGGACGAGGCATGCCACCAGGAGGCCCGAAGAAGCCCATCATACCCATTCCACCGCTCATCTTGGCCATTCTTTCGCGGAGCTCCATCTTGCGCCTGACTTCGGGGTCTATCTCTTCCTCCTCCTCCTCCTCCCCTTCTTCTTCCTCCTCTGCACCTTCATCAACCTGAGCTTCACGTTCTTCGGCTTGTTCCAGCTGCCGAGATTCTGCTTGAGCTTCGTGCTGAACCTCCGCCCGGGCGCGCTCGTCATAATCCTCCTTGCTCGTAGACGTCTCCTCCGCATCTTCCGTATCAGCGGCGGCTGAATCATCGGCATCGTTGGTATCGCTGACGAGCTCCCGCACTGGCGGAGGGGGCATAGCTGCTGGCGGGGCTGGCGGGTGAGCGGCTTTCACCGTCTCAACACTGTGGTCTCTCTCAGGCTCGCCAGATGGGGTGCTCTCGGTCGGCGGTTCTTCCGCAGGCATCGCTTCTTCGTGAGACTCGGTGCGCTTCTTGGGAGGAGGGCGCTTGGGCTTGTCCTTCTTCTGAGCGGCTTCAGCGTGACGAGCAGCTTGCTCCATCTGCTGTTTCTGCAAGAGAGCGATCCGCTCCTTCAAGCTTGTCGGCTTGGGCTGCTCCTCTGCACCTTCCTCCACGCCTCCACTGGACAGTGGCCGAGTCTCGGAAACGGGCGGCTCCTTCGCCAGACGTTCTTGGACCTCTGGATCCTCCTCCCTCCTGTAGATCTTGCGGGGAGCCTCACGGGGCGGGGGTACGTATGCATCTCTACTGGGAGGTGCCGCAACGAACGGCTTCTTGACGAAGGAAGTGGTCTGGCCGCTCAAACCACCCGGCTTGAAGGGTGCAATTGGGGGTGCGGCGGGTTTGTTGAAAGCAGCAATGCGATCCCTGAACGATGACCCCGTCGGCTTCTCCGCAACGGCGGGAGGTGGGGGCTTGGACGAGGGTTTCGGAGCCGGTTCGCTGATGTCATTTGCAGGGAATTGAGGAACCGGGGCAGGAGCCGGGACAGGCGCTGGCTTCGGGGACGAGGGGAGCTCACGGGTTGGTGACGCCAACGCAGGAGGCGGCGATTGAGGAGGTTGGGGCACAGGTGCAGGTGTATCCTCCACTTCGGGTTCCAGGGAGCGCGGGGGCTCAGTCGTAGGGGACTCGACAGCAACAGCGAGCTCTGGAGGAGGCGGCCCGGGAGCGACCTCTGGTTCTCTCTTCGGTCGGCTCGGACGTGTAGGCCGCGGAGGAGCTGGGGGTTCATATCTTTCCACGAAGTTCTTGGGGAAAATACCCTCTCGCTTGTGCCCCGACTCGTCGGTATACTCACCAAAGTACCATTCTGCGTCTTCCACCGCCGTCACGGTTACAATCTGGCCGATGGCAAAATTAAGGTCGTCATCGTGGTCCGAAGCGTATTCGAAGACCGCTTTGACTGTGAACGGCGGACTGGACATCTGGCAAGTCGAGACGCTGTCACAACGGACGTGGTGGTGGTGGGGGGTAGATTGGGGAGCGGAGCGAGAGGGAGGCTGGCGGAATGCAAATGACACGGCAGAACAATAATAATTGCAGGTAGTGGAGCACTAGACTGGAAAGCGTCTAATGCAGACAGACATGTGCAGTGCAGATATGCTTAACAGCGGGGTTTTGGAAGGTAAGCCGGTATGCTTCGGAGGGAGCAAAAATAACAATAATAATATGTCAGCCTGTTGGACTGACTGACGTAGTCAGAGAGCTTAGTACCTCCGGAGATCGGAAACACCGCAAGGGGGAGGGGGAGTGGAGGAGGAGGGGAAGAAGAAGCAGTAAAGAAAGAGAAATAACTTACTGCAGGGTAAAAGACAACAATGTCCAGAGAGACGGGAGAATATAGGAAATTAATGCACAAGGGAAGGAAGACAAAAGGAAGGAGTGGGATGGGGGGGAGGTGGGTGTGGTGTTGGAAAGGGAGGAGGGAAGAGGGAGAGTTGGAAGAGGAGGGACGGCGAGAGACACAGAGAGAGAGAGACACTGAGCACAACGACTGCTCCTACTGACAAGTACTACGACGACGACAACGACCACAGTACTAACTTAACACTTCACAACTCTTCTTGCCTGGCGGGACACTTGCTCCACTCCCGCTGCGATCGGCAGCTAATAAGATTGAACAGCCCGTCAGACACCAAAAGCCAACACAAAAACTTACGATGGAACAGCTGCCTGAGGGCCGTGGAATTAATCGCGGTGGTACATCATTGCTATTTACACTGAATTGTAGCTAGAAAGTACTACTACTATACTAATACTACTACTACTACTGGTGGCGTCCCTGATGCAGCTTATATTTCCCTCCCCTTAATCAATCCTGCATGCACCATGTAAAGTCATTGTTAAACCTGCCCTTCCTTAACTACTTAAAGACCCTCCTTGTTATTACGTATCCGTAGCTTGCCGTCTTGAATCCGGGGTTTTTGCCTCCCTGCCGACCCGAACAACCTTGGAACTTTGTCTTATCCATCCAACCTTCCCATCCATTCCACCACTATCTTACTCCTCACCAATACTACACTTTTTCTCCACCACAAGTGACGCAGACTTTTACAATATTTCCCGCTTTCTGACCTGTTCCATTCGGAATATCTGCTGGAATGTCCTCTGGACGGCCAACCCCAATTTTGAAGACATCTCTTCCTTCGATCCACGCAGCGACCGCTGCATCTGGCCCCTCCAATTCCGCCCCAAACCGTCGGGCGTCACCTTCTAAACCCCCTCAAATGCCTCAACAGCAACAGCAGCAACTACCTAGCTCAATTGCAAACCGGACAGATGTCGATCCGCGCCATCTAGCTATCGCCTTGCATCATGCGAATCAAATTCAAGCCCAGAAGGACACAGAGGTCCTGATTCTCGACCGCATTCTGAGACTCGTTGAACTTCCGTCCTCCCGTTCGGCAGATCCTGCATCACCCTCCCCCGACGATGTTCGGGAGTTCAAGTCCGCCTTAGTCCCCTTTCAACCCGCCGACTACGATAATCTGATCGAGGAGAGGAATATCGAGGGTCTCTGTGGCTACGGCCTATGTCCTCGAGAGCGTCGCAAGGAAGATGGTAGAGGCTCGTTTCGCATAACGTGGGGTGCGAAGGGAAGCGGGCGGGGTGGCCGCGGCCGCGAGATGGATATCGTTCCCAAAGAGAAGCTCGAGATGTGGTGCTCAAATGAGTGCGCCGAAAGAGCCATGTACATCCGAGTACAGCTGGCCGAAGAACCAGTCTGGGAAAGAAGGGCTGACGATGCGCGTGGCAAGCATCTCGTCTTGCTGGAGGAGGCCAGGGCGAAAGAAGGCAAGGGCAAGATGAGAGATCCCGTCTCTATCCGCGACGTTGCCGGCCAGTTGGACAGTATGCACTTGGAGAAACTACGAGGCCCTGGCGATATGGCAGATGACATTGCACGACTCTCCGTCCGCGACGAGGCTCGTTCACGAGAACTGGCCATGGAACGAGGAGATGCGCATCCTGCCCTCTATACTGGCAGAGTGGATATTCAGGTCCAAGAGAACGATAACCCCCGCGGGCCAGCGAAAGCACCGCAGATGCGTCCTGGAGACGAGAAGGGAGGCTCCATCGAAGGATATGTTCCTCATGAGAACTAAGATGCTTTGGCGCATGGCATTATGAGGCGTTTTGAACAAAGGTTGATACCCCGATAAGATAGCGTGTCAGATAAGAACCAAATCAATGGCTTATGACTGTATAGTCTACGATATCGACTCTCCGTAGTCCGGCATGTCCAACAGACAGCCGTCCCCCGTAGAATCTCCTACGAGACATCCGGCCGTAAGACCAGACGAGGGAATAAGATTGGCAATCAAGCATCATCCCCATCAGGGGAATCAGCGACACCTTGTTTGACAAAATTCGTGTTCATTTCTCATCCGGGACTGTCTCTAAGCTAAATCGATAGCTGGGTGAGCCAACCAGAACAAGCATGGGGGGAAACGCCATGGATCGACCGAAGACAATCAGAACTTTTTCATTTTCCGTTCAACGGCGCAATGATCTACCGGTAGCGACGGGGGCGCTCCTGAGCCTGCTGCTGGGAGACGGGGATGACGTTGACCTTGAGGTTGTCGAACTAAAAGCACGATTGAGTTAGCCATTATACAATTCGAGGATAATTTTCATTGAGGGGAAAACGTACGCCCATGCTCTTAAGCAGGTCCTTGGTCTCAGAGTCGACGTCGAGCTGGCCGGACTCGGTCTGGGAAACATCCAGAGCGGAGACCTCAGGAACGTACTGATCCTTGCGCTCACGCTCCTCCTCCTGGAGCTTGAAGGAGATACCGCGGACAGGGCCACGCTGGATACGCTTCATAAGGTGGGTGGTGTAACCAGCGATCTATATCAAATTTCATATTAGCATATTGATTCCCTTTTCGGATATCACATTCGGAATTTCCGGAGTGAAAAAAGGGAGGTCACTAACCTTGTTGCGGAGACGCTTGGAGGCAATGATAGCGATCTCATCGCAGATACGCTTGTTGGTCTCGAAGTCGAGCGTCAACTTGGGGTAGTAACGCTCGATGACGACCTTAGCGGAACGCTTGACTGTCTATTATGGCGCGCATTTTCGTTAGAATTGATATTCTTTCTTTCCTCCATTATTGCGGTCGTGTATGCTCACCTTGGTACGGACGCGACCCATTTTGGCGGTTTGTTGCTGGCTGGATGGATGTTCGAAAGACCGTCCAAGTTGTTCTGATGTCTTTTGCTCCTTCAACTTACCCGGCCCTCGCTTAGGATGTGCGGGTCATGTGATGCCTATCTACCCTGATGTGACTGCCCTATTTGCGGTCACGTGAAGATACTGCCAAAGCGGTCGGTCGTTGTGCTGGATTATTAAGAGTTGATTATGTAACAAACTATGAAGATGGCTGGGTTGCTTTGGGTTATGCATGGAAGTTCGATCTATAGTGATAATGCTTACTGAGACATCTTTGATGGTTGCAATTTATTTATACTTCAAATGAGATGTAGCCGGCTTATATCACAAAGGAATGAGAACAAGTGCAAAGAAATAACTATACATTTACCATCCAGAAACCTATTCATACAGCAAAACTCTCTAAGTGGAAGATGGAACCTGTCTGACACATGAGACGAAACTTGTTTGGAATGCAACGCCAGTACTCTATGAGCCAAGGCTCTTCATGAGGTTCCGCGCAACCTCCTCGGTCTCTGCTGCGGCGTTCCGCTGTCTATCCAGTCTCGGGACCACGCGCTGGTCGCCGCGAGCCACGTCAGAGATGCTGTACGATCCGGGCTTCTTCTGGCTATCGATTCCGTAGGGGGCCTTAGCAGTGGCGCTAGCGCGGTAAGAGGCCAGGCCAATCTTGCCTTCCGAGTCGACAAAGGCCCGGATGGGCGTGGCCCAGTACTTAGCACCACCGGGGATAGAGGCGTCAAAGTAGGCAAGCCCAGCCGGAGAGTCCTGCTCAGTGAAGGTGACGGTGTTCAAGTCTTCCACGGCAATACCAGCAACACCCGCAATTGCCTTCGTGTTCTTGCCCTTCCGTCCTCTGGGGCGCAAGATACGTGCCTCCACTGGGCGTTGGTGAGCCTGGGGTCCATACTTGGGGTGGTTGTAGATCAAAGCATGCGATCTCGTGTAAGACAGACCCGCCGAGGGATGCGTCCTTGGAGGTCCGGATGCGACATACTCTGCGGAAGAGAGCTTGCTGCCGGGGGACTGGTAGTATGGGTTGTTGAGTCGGCTGCTCGGTACGGCCGGAGGAGACGGCAGATCCAGAAGCTCAAAGACAACAGGGCCGAGTGAGAACGGATCCGTGCGGAGTTTCTTGAGGTAACCCTGGAATTCTTCGTCGGTGATCTCGACAGGTCGGAGAGTTGCCAGATCCTGGCCGTTATCTTGTGCCTGCTTCCTTTGCTCGGCTTCGCGCTTGGCGACAAAATACTCGCGAAGCTTCTGTAAGATCTCGGGCTTGTTCTTGCGGACCTTCTTCAAGTATGCCTGGAACTCGGCCTCCGTCTGCCCGGCAAGCCAGGGCCCAGAGTGCCTGAACTGCCTCGCGCCGGGCTCCTTCAGGCCTTCGCTGGTATGTGTGTTGTCGACATGCGATTCGAATGGACTCTGGTGTCTGGGAATGATGCTGGTTCCGTAAGTGACTCTCGCGGGGAGCGAAACCGGCATGTTAAGCTCCTGGAATTTCTCCAGGGTCACCGTATGATCGGCCGCGGACTCGAAGTCCGTGATGTGTTCGAAGGTATCGAGTGCATTGACTCTGACCACGGGCCTGGAAGATCTTTCGGACGTCGATTTGGCGGGGAGAGGCCTCTTCAGACCCCAGTCACCCCTAGAAAGAGAAGACGATGGTGTGACGATGGACGCTCGGATAGGATGAGGAAGGGTTGCGGTCTCGGATTCGTTGACATTTTTCGAGGTCGGCGGAGTCGGGGGTGGCGTCAGAGCCTGTGGAAGAGCGAAAAGGCGAGACTTCCGCAGCAGATTTGCTGTCGGAGATAGCCTGGCTGTTGCCATGGCGGACATTGGGCAATGTGGTGTTTTGCGGTATTGTTCTATCTCCGGAGAAAGCTGGAGAAAACTTGGTTGCAATGCCCAAGGCGCGCCAAGCCACGTAATACGGGAAACTACAACTACATCTTGTGCAGCCTCTTTCTTATTTCAACGAATAGTAGCACTGCATTTTCAATTATCATTTCCATCCTATCCATAGTATCTTTCTTCCTGGTCCGGTTGTTCTTGAAATGTACATATTATATCCCAACATATATCACATCAGACGCCAATGGACAACAATGACTTAGCCGTGTCAGCAATGGACTCTTTCAATGTCCGGTATTGGATGCCCAAAACATCAACGGATCTCTTGTTGTCGTAGCCGTAGATGTCCGCCGGAAAATCACTCGGAATGTCCTTCGAGGGCAATTTATCTTCAAGTTCGGGCAGCGATTCTCGGACCACGTCTGCAATCTCTTTGTTTGTGTAATAACCGGCGGTGACAAAGAAACGCTGGCCACCGGCCTCTGGGACCTCGATAGCCCTAACATGCGCAAGTGCAACATCGCGCACATCTACCCAGAGGAATGTGAAGGATGGAGGAATGGCGTCCTTCCACTTTCCCTGAATCACGTCACGAACTTTCTGGTTCGAAGTGTTGATGGCGTCCAATGAGTTCAGATAATGCACAACTGGCCCAAAAACAAAGGGCGGGTTGATAGTTGCAATATCGAAGTTCGGCTTCTCCTTCTCTACAAAGTCCCAGGCTGCTTTCTCTGCAAAAGTCTGCACAGACGAGTCAGATTTCATTTCATGTAAGTCCAAGCATAGGGTCCTTCACATACCTTGCTCGCACGGTAGGTATTAGAGGAGATCAAGGCTTCCTCCCAAGTTACCGGGTTCCAATTCTTCTCGCTGTACGAATCGGCATGCTTCTTGCCATTGACAATCGCTGCGAATGAAGAAGTGATAACGACCCTCTTCACCGTTGGAGCATAGGCCTTGATTGCCTTCAGTATACCGGTTGTTCCCTTGATGGCGGGGTCCAAGAAGTCTTTCACTGGATCTTGAACATTGTGGTGAAAGGGCGATGCAGTATGCAAGACATAGTCGAATGGCGGGTCAGATTTGACGGCCTACACGAGCAGTGATTTAGTATTGAACGAAGCAAGCAACTTCATGGAAGCATTGGTGGTATGGGTCGGCATAACAGGGAGCCGTACTTCATCAAAGGCACCCTCTGCTGCGATATCCTTAACAATAACGTAGGAAAGCTTTTCTTTTGGCGTATTTGGATGAGCCTCTAGAATCCTTTGGCCCTTCTCCTCAGACCTCACGGTGACTACGGTGTCGAAGCTGCGGTGGCCAGGTTAGTGATATCATGGAAGCAATCTGAGCCATTGACTCTTACCCGTGCGCGAGCAGGATGTCAACAACGTGAGCAGCAATGAAGCCGCTACCTCCTACAAAAGAACCAGTTAGCTCTGTTGAAAACCATGTCTGAGAATCTGTAGAACTTGATACTTACCACTCAAGAGAACTTTGGGCATGGTTGCTATACTAGTTATACGGGGGGTCAAGTGATGGCTGGGTTCGTATACAGGGGCACTTGATGGGTCTGATTCAGTATCGTACCTAAGGAAAGTATGGCAGCACGCCATTGCCTTTATACTTACTCCGGACTGCTACCCCTCTTCAACCTGAACCGTCATATCCCCCACCGAGGTCCACTGTCGCCATTATCGTGCGGATGTGATAGGCTCCCGCCTCGATTACAAATCCCAGGGGACCGGAATTATGGTACTTACGTTGCAGGGTTAACTCCGACGAAATGTAAGCCAGTGAGGTGATTATTCCAGCTGGCCTCATTTTATGGCCACTGATCCGGTTACGGCAGGCGCTGGCTATTAAGATTGCCGAGGATCCTCACGGAAGGTGGATGATGCCCGTGTCCCTTATCCACTATCTACTGGCGGCATACCCCCCGGCCCGAAAGGGAGCTACTGCTTAGTACTAGTTACCCTGCGGTCTCGAATGTTGTCATAGAAAACAACATCTTACGCCATTCGACATTAGCCAATATCATCTGGTCATAGGCTATAATGTACAACGCTGCATTAAAGAGATCGGTCCGCATATCGTGACAAGATAAGGGGCTTCTCTATGTCTACTAGGCCCTTCCCAGATGACCTCTGGAAGCTAAATTTGTTGAATTGCATAGACAAATGCGAAGGTCTCAAGACGTCTTACTTCAGCTAAGCGCGGGGCGGAAGTCAAGCTTCTCAATGAGCCATTAAAAATACTCAACCACTACACATATACATCGTGTGGTAAGTGCCGGTCCTTGTTTCAGTTACACTAAAGCGCAAATACGTACTACACCCTCGATTTTGGATCTTCGGCCTATATAATATTCAGGGACAGGCAGCAAGATATCACATTCCAGGGCAAAGTATTTCATATCATTGGGAAGAGGCTCTAGGTCTTTTCGTCAGACACCACGTACATCATGGTACTTTTGTCGCTGTTCGCGCACAGGCAACTACTCAATTACCTGCTTACACTTGTACGGACGAAGCCAGGAAGCCCCGGCGCCCCGGATTCCGTAGTCCCTCAATAACTCTTGAGGTGTGCATGTGGCTTATGATCTGCATTACCTCACCGTCAAACAGTCCCATGACATCCAAAGCTTTAAGATTGGGCATCAGAAGACCACCAGTAAAGCAAGGATTGATTCAGGGCACCTCCTTCGGCGACATGAAAATGTGAACGAGGCTGTACTTACGCTCGGGTCGCACTGGCTTCAGAGATGCCTAATCCTAGGGATAAGTTGAACGAATCTAGAAGGGATAATGAAATACTAATCAGGCAGCCGAGCATATTCGAGTAGCCAATTGACGGACTTCTATAGGCATAACAATAATCCCTCCAAAGACGGTGAATGTAAGGATAAGATCAGTCGCTAACACCTTAGGCTGCCCCATGTAACCCACCGCGGATGCCCCAGGCCAGAAGCGCCTGGTCCGTGCACGATTTCCGAACGCCCTCGACCTCACCTCCCGCATCACTCCAACGCCGCCCATCAACGGCTCTTTCGCCCATGCTCCCTTTGTGCCATCATACATGCCCTAGAGGTTGACTTCAAATGTCCACCCTGGGGTGTGGTTCGCAAAAATGGCGCAAGCAGGTCCTATTACGGACGTAACTCATCGGCTCTTCGCCGAGTTGAAGTCGAAGAATGAGGAGACACGGGTGCGAGCTGCTTACGAGCTTTACGACAACGTTCTCGCTATCTCTCGAGGTATGCCATCGCTTCGTATCAGACACTTACTAGCGCTAATTCTGGCTTTTCATCTTAGATTGGTCCCCCGAGAAGTTTTTGGAGTTCTTTAACGCGGTCAGCCAGCGCATAGCACAACTGGTAGTTACCGGAAATGACGCACACGAGAAGATCGGTGGCCTGTTGGCTCTCGATCGTCTGATAGATTTTGAAGGTGTGGACGCCGCGCAGAAGACCACTCGATTCGCCAGTTACTTGCGCAATGCTCTTCGCAGCAACGACAATGCAGTATTGGTTTATGCGGCTGCGGCTCTTGGCCGTTTGGCTAAACCCGGCGGGGCTCTGACTGCGGAGCTAGTGGAGAGTGAAATACAATCTGCTTTAGAGGCCCTTCAGTCAGAACGACAAGAAAGCCGACGATTCGCTGCCGTGCTCGTCATCCGGGAACTCGCGAAAGGCTCACCCACGCTTCTTTACGGCTTCGTTCCCCAGATCTTCGAGCTGATTTGGGTCGCTCTGAGGGATCCCAAGGTTCTCATACGGGAAGCTGCGGCTAATGCTGTCAGCGAATGCTTTGATATAATCGCTGCTAGAGACTTGCAGGTTCGGCAGCTATGGTTCTCAAGGGTATACGAGGAAGCGCTTTTAGGTCTCAAATCAAGCAATGTGGATTGGATACATGGCTCGCTCCTGGTTCTGAAGGAGCTTCTCCTAAAGGGCGCCATGTTCATGAATGAGCACTATCGGAATGCTTGTGAGATCGTCCTCCGTCTCAAGGATCATCGTGATCCGAAGATCCGCACTCAGGTTGTTCAGACAATTCCGATTCTCGCCTCCTACGCCCCCCTTGACTTCACAGAGACCTACCTTCACAGATTCATGATATACCTCCAGGCCCAGCTCAAACGGGATAAAGAACGAAACGCTGCGTTCATCGCTATAGGAAAGATTGCAAATGCCGTTGGGGTCGCCATCGCACAATATCTCGATGGCATCATCGTCTACATCAGGGAAGGTCTTGCAATGAAAGCGTAAGTCCTCAAGCTCCAGTGTATTCATGTGCGGTATAGCTAACATGTCGAAGGAGAAATCGAGCTGCCGTCCAAGAAGCGCCAATGTTCGAGTGTATCAGCATGCTGTCTTTGGCTGTAGGCCAGGCGCTCAGCAAGTACATGGAAGCGTTACTCGATCCCATCTTCGCCTGCGGGCTCAGCGAGTCCCTAACACAAGCGCTGGTCGACATGGCTCACTACATCCCGCCAATAAAGCCCATAATTCAAGAGAAATTATTGGATATGCTAAGCTTGATTCTCTACGGCACCCCTTTCAGGCCTTTGGGATGCCCAGAGAGCAGGTTACCTCCAATGCCATCATTCGCAAGGGATTTCGCCCCTCAAGAACTACACTCCGACACGGAAATCGCCCTTGCATTGCACACGCTAGGCAGTTTCGACTTTTCTGGTCATATTCTCAACGAATTCGTGCGTGACGTGGCGATCAACTATGTTGAAAATGACAACCCTGAGATTCGGAAAGCTTCAGCACTCACCTGCTGTCAGCTGTTTGTTCATGACCCTATCATCAACCAGACAAGCAGTCATTCGATCCAGGTTGTGAGCGAGGTAATTGACAAGCTTTTGACTGTGGGTGTTGGAGATCCTGACCCGGACATTCGACGTACTGTCCTGTGGTCCCTGGATAGGAAATTTGATCGGCACCTCGCTAGACCGGAGAACATTCGCTGTCTATTCTTGGCCGTCAATGACGAAGTGTTCCCCGTCAGGGAGGCTGCAATCTGTATCATAGGTCGTCTTTCCAGTGTCAATCCTGCCTACGTCTTCCCACCGCTGCGGAAGCTGCTTGTCAACCTTTTGACGAGTCTCGGTTTCGCCAGTACTGCACGCCAAAAGGAAGAGAGTGCTCAGTTGATCAGCCTGTTTGTTTCGAATGCAACGAAACTGATCCGGTCCTATGTTGATCCCATGGTGACTACACTGCTACCTAAGGCAACTGATGCCAATCCTGGTGTTGCTTCCACTACATTGAGGGCCGTTGGTGAACTTGCAAACGTGGGTGGCAGTGAAATGAAAACGTACCTGCCGCAGCTTATGCCGATTATCCTGGATGCGCTACAGGATCTCTCTTCTCATTCCAAGCGCGAGGCGGCCTTGAAGACACTGGGCCAGCTGGCCAGCAACTCCGGCTACGTTATTGACCCGTACCTCGAATATTCTCATCTACTCGCAGTCCTCATCAACATCATCAAGACCGAGCAAACCGGGTCTCTGCGTAAGGAGACAATCAAGTTGCTGGGTATTCTTGGAGCCTTGGACCCCTACAAATACCAGCAGATCAGTGAGACTGCGCCAGTAGTTCATCACATCAATGAAGTGCAGACCGTATCAGATGTCGCTCTTATCATGCAAGGTCTCACGCCGTCCAGCGAGGAGTACTACCCTACGGTTGTCATCAACACGCTAATGCAAAATATCTTGCGTGAATCGTCTCTCGCGCAGTATCACTCTGCAGTCATTGATGCCATTGTGACGATCTTCAAGACCCTTGGTCTGAAATGCGTACCGTTTCTTGGACAGATAATACCAGGGTTTATATCGGTCATCAGAGGATCACCCCCAGGCCGCCTTGAATCGTACTTTAATCAGATGGCGATTCTGGTCAATATCGTGCGGCAACACATACGAGCCTTCTTGCCGGAAATCATTGAAGTCGTCCGCGAATTCTGGGAAGCATCTTACCAAGTTCAGGCTACAATACTCTCGCTCGTGGAAGCGATCGCCAAGTCCTTGGAAGGTGAATTCAAAAAATACCTTGCAGGCCTAATCCCTCCGATGCTTGACACGCTTGAGAAGGACACGACGATGCGTCGTCAACCTTCGGAAAAGATCCTCCACACATTCTTGATATTCGGTACGAGCGGAGAGGAATATATGCACCTGATTGTTCCCTCTATCGTGCGTCTTTTTGACAGGACCCAAAACCCTCAGAGTATTCGAAAGTCTGCGATCGAGACCCTCACCAAACTTTCACGGCAGGTGAACGTCTCAGACTTCGCATCATTGATGGTCCATTCTCTGTCTCGGGTTGTCGCAGGCACCGACCGCGTGCTGCGACAAGCTGCTATGGACTGTATCTGCGCGCTCATCTTCCAGCTGGGCCAGGACTTCAATCACTACATCCATCTGCTGAATAAGGTCCTAAAGTATAACCAGATCAATCATGTCAACTACCAAATCTTGGTGACGAAGCTACAAAAGGGCGATCCGCTCCCACAAGACCTGAATCCCGATGAAAATTACGCGGCACTGGCGGATGACGCCAATTATGCCGAGATTGGACAAAAGAAGATGGTTGTCAATCAACAGCACTTGAAGAATGCCTGGGACGCCTCGCAAAAGTCTACTCGTGAAGACTGGCAAGAGTGGATTCGACGATTTAGCGTTGAATTGCTGAAAGAGTCACCTTCTCCCGCTCTTCGAGCATGCGCGAGCTTGGCTGGTATTTATCAGCCCCTAGCGAGGGATCTCTTCAACGCGGCCTTTGTTTCCTGCTGGACCGAGTTGTATGACCAATATCAAGAAGAGCTGGTCCGGTCGATCGAGAAGGCCCTCACCTCACCTAATATTCCTCCCGAAATCCTGCAGGTTCTTCTTAACCTGGCGGAGTTCATGGAGCATGACGACAAGGCCCTGCCCATCGATATTCGCACTCTAGGCAAGTACGCTGCTAAATGCCACGCGTTCGCGAAGGCCTTGCATTACAAGGAACTTGAGTTTGAGCAAGACCAAAACTCGGGGGCAGTGGAGGCTTTAATTACTATCAATAATCAGCTTCAGCAATCCGATGCTGCTATTGGTATCTTGCGAAAAGCGCAGGCTTACCGCGATGTGGAGCTCAAAGAGACATGGTTTGAGAAACTTCAACGTTGGGAGGAGGCTCTTGCTGCGTACAAACGACGTGAGAAGATAGACCCAGATTCCTTTGGGGTCACGATGGGCAAGATGCGCTGTCTTCACGCTCTCGGTGAGTGGAAGGTGCTCTCCGACCTCGCTCAGGAAAAGTGGAACCAGGCATCCCTCGAACATCGCAGAGCCATTGCACCTCTAGCTGCAGCGGCTGCCTGGGGTCGGGGCCAGTGGGAATTAATGGATTCCTACCTTGGCGTAATGAAGGAGCAGTCGCCAGATCGATCATTTTTCGGTGCCATTCTTGCTATTCACCGGAATCAGTTTGACGAAGCAACCATGTATATTGAAAAGGCTCGCAATGGATTGGATACCGAGCTTTCAGCACTCCTGGGAGAGTCATACAACCGTGCCTACAATGTTGTTGTGCGTGTTCAAATGCTTGCTGAGCTCGAGGAGATCATTACGTACAAACAGAACATTGGCGATCCTGAGAAACAGGATTCGATGCGTCAGACATGGAACAAGCGACTACTCGGCTGTCAACAGAATGTAGAGGTATGGCAGCGCATGCTCAAGGTTAGGGCGCTAGTCACCTCTCCTCGTGAGAACCTCGACATGTGGATCAAATTCGCTAATCTCTGTCGCAAATCCAACCGCATGGGACTCGCCGAGCGGTCACTCGCCTCACTGGAGACCGTGGTTTCCGACAGCAACGGCACAAGGGCAATCGCTCCCCCAGAAGTTACTTATGCCCGATTGAAGTTCAACTGGGCCACCGGACGTCAGCGCGAAGCCCTTCAAATGTTGAAGGAGTTCACTTCAGGTCTGACAGAGGACCTTACCCGGTTCAATGCTCTCATGTTATCGCAGGCGGATCACAATGGAATAAACGGAGTCAATGGCGTGAACGGAGTCAACGGTATCGCGGATGCCAACCATGCGGATGCCATGGGGCTGCGAGAACGCATTGGCGATGTTGCTAAGTTCAGAAGGCTACTAGCAAAGAGCTACCTCCGCCAGGGAGAATGGCAGACAACGTTGCAACGAGGTGATTGGAGACCAGAGCACGTTCGTGAAGTTCTCAATGCGTATGCCGCTGCGACCAAATACAACCGTGATTCATACAAAGCATGGCATTCGTGGGCTTTGGCCAACTTCGAAGTTGTTACGACGATTGCTAGCCAAGCCAGCAGGGATGGCACGACAATGGCCATGGTCCCCGGACACATTGTGACGGAGCATGTAATACCTGCACTTCGCGGCTTCCTCAGGTCTATTTCATTGTCGTCGACCTCATCTTTGCAGGATACATTGCGGTTGCTGACACTCTGGTTCACTCACGGTGGCGATCAAGAAGTGAACAGTGTTGTAGCAGAGGGCTTCACGGCAGTGAACATTGACACCTGGCTTGCTGTCACTCCACAGCTCATAGCTCGTATTAATCAACCTAATATCCGAGTGCGGAGTGCTGTTCATCGCCTGCTGGCTGAAGTTGGCAAAGTGCATCCTCAGGCTTTGGTGTACCCATTGACCGTTGCAATGAAGTCTAATGTCGCTCGGCGATCACAATCAGCTAGCAACATTATGGACAGCATGCGGCAGCACAGTGCGAAGCTCGTGGAACAAGCTGATGTTGTGAGTCATGAACTGATTCGAGTCGCGGTCCTGTGGCACGAGCTTTGGCATGAAGGTCTAGAAGAAGCCTCTCGACTCTACTTTGGCGATCACAATGTGGAAGGCATGTTTGCAACTCTAGCGCCCCTGCATGAGATGCTCGATAAGGGTGCCGAGACGTTGCGCGAGGTGTCATTTGCTCAGGCCTTTGGTCGCGATCTTGCAGAGGCTAAGCACTACTGTATGCTCTACCGGGAGACTGAAGAAATTGGTGATTTGAACCAAGCATGGGATCTTTACTACACAGTGTTCCGCAAGATCAGCCGGCAGCTGCCGCAGCTCTCCACGCTCGATCTGAAATACGTCTCACCCAAGCTCAAGGATTGTAATGACCTTGACCTTGCCGTTCCTGGTACTTACCAAAGTGGCAGGCCCATCATTCGCATCCTCAGTTTCGATCCCATATTACACGTACTACAAACCAAGAAGAGACCACGCAGGATGACACTGAAGGGCAGTGACGGAAACTCGTACATGTACTGTGTCAAGGGACACGAAGATATCCGGCAAGATGAACGTGTCATGCAACTCTTCGGCCTGGTCAACACACTCCTTGATAACGATGGAGAGAGTTTCAAACGGCATCTGTCTGTGCAACGGTTCCCTGCAATCCCGCTATCACAGAGCTCTGGTATCCTTGGATGGGTTTCCAATAGTGACACATTACATGCCTTGATCAAGGAGTACCGAGAGAGTCGACGTATCCTGCTGAACATTGAACACCGCATTATGCTGCAGATGGCGCCGGATTATGATAATCTTACACTCATGCAGAAGGTGGAGGTGTTCGGCTATGCCATGGACAATACCACTGGAAAGGACCTCTACCGCGTTCTATGGCTCAAGAGTAGTAGCTCGGAGGCCTGGCTGGAGCGCCGCACGAACTACACGCGTTCCCTTGGTGTCATGTCCATGGTTGGTTACATTCTTGGCCTTGGCGATCGTCACCCATCCAATCTACTTCTGGATAGGGTTACCGGCAAAGTGGTCCATATCGACTTCGGTGACTGCTTCGAGGTGGCGATGCACCGCGAGAAGTATCCTGAGAGGGTACCTTTCCGGCTGACTCGTATGTTGACATTTGCCATGGAAGTCAGCAACATCGAAGGCAGTTACCGCATCACTTGTGAGGCTGTCATGCGTGTCTTGAGAGAGAACAAGGATTCTCTGATGGCTGTTTTGGAAGCGGTAAGCACATATCATATCCCATGGATGAATCCATGCTAATGTCTGATGATTTAGTTTATTCACGATCCATTGATCAACTGGCGTTTGGGCATCCGCGAGTCCCCAGATCGAATGCCATTCTCTGCCGAGCGCCGTCAATCAGTCGTCTCTAACATTAACATCGACCATGGGGTACAGCCCAGCAACTTCTCTCGTCACCGCCGGCCTTCCATTCTTGAGGGCGGTATCTTGGATGCACAGGAGGGCATTCCCAACGAAGCTAGAGAGGCACAGAACGCGCGAGCGCTCCAGGTGCTTGCCCGTGTCAAGGAGAAGCTGACAGGAAGAGACTTCAAGCCGAGTGAGGAACTCAACGTCAGTGACCAGGTGGACAAGCTTCTTGCGCAAGCCACCAGTGTCGAGAACATCTGTCAGCATTGGATTGGATGGTGCAGTTTCTGGTGATTCTTGTAGCGCCGTTCGTGTTTTTCTAGGGTCTTATTGTGGCGCAAATCATGGAAACGGATTTTGCATGGCATCATTCATCGTTCCCACCTTTTCAGCTTCTCGATCATGTTTTTTACAATTTCCGTTCTTACTTTCTATGTAGCATTATTCCCTTATCATTCTCACCCAGGTACCCTGTTTGTCATGTACCCATGATGGGGACGCATGGATTATCAAGGGCCTTTCATGGTGATACTATTGCTTTCTACATCTTGCAACGGCAACATGGCATGGAACAGTTTGTGATATAGACAGTGAATTTGATTTTACCAATAATTCGTATTGAAATCGGTACAGTGCAGTTTTGACAAAACTTGAAGTATACCTAAGTATAACCTGTCTCGAGGTCCATTTTCAGGTGATTGCGCGAAATAGCCGAGGTCACGGGCGCGCAGGACGGTCAGCTGCAAATCCCCGGACGCTGGAGCTTAATTCTCTCCCTTTTCTCACACTCGGTCCCTTGCTTTCTATCTTTCCATCACCTGTCTCTCATGATGTGAGCTTAGTCCATCGTCGAGACCCACGCGTATGACCCGTTAAATTTTACCGCACCATGGCGTCCGACTCCACGCCTAACCCCGACCTCCATCCGGTGGTTCGCAACGCTCTCCGCATTTCCCTCAGCGCCAAGGAGTACAAGCTGCTCCATGATTATGCCGTTCAGCGCACTCCCTCGGCCATCCAAAACAAGTTTCCCTCGCCTTCAGCTTTCGAGGCTATAGTTCGGTCTAAGAACAAGCATAATGAAGCTTCCATTCGAACGTCGTTACGCGTGTTTGTATTGTCCAGCTCCCTGTTGAAGCTCATTGACGTCGTGGCTGGGAGGATTCGCGGCGACCTATCCCAGTAAGTTCTCTCTCATGTATACGCATCTTAACGATCACCAAGAGTATGAGGCGATGTTTCATGTGCGTGGCTGATCTCCGGCATCTATTTCAGAAAGAATACATCGCGCACATCTTATACACGTTCCCCAAACTTCCGCCTGTCCATCTCCCTGTCACTACTTCTCCTCCTTCACCGCTTCCTCTATCGCTTCTTCGTCAAGTTGCGTGCCAACCTCCGTACAGACGATGCTCGACCTTTCCGGGATCGCAACCCACGGATCTCGAGAGCACTCACGTCTCGATTTGCGCCCGCAGTTGGTGCCAGTATCGCGGGGTTTGCGCTGGGGTTGTGTCCACAGAAGCAACTGCGGCTGACAGCAGCAATCTACACAGCTACTCGTAGCTTGGAGTTTCTGTTCAATGCGCTAGATGAGAAGGGGTGGTTCAAGGATCGACCTCGATGGTTCGGAAGCTGGTTGTTAATGCCAATTGCGTGCGCCCAACTCTTCCATGCTTTCATCTTCGATCGCGAGACTGCACCCAAGGTTCGTTGATCTGTCTTATACTTCGCACGGTACATACGCTGATTTATACGAACAGTGGTTTGGAAATGTCATCTTGAGGCTTTCTCCCAGCTACGTGCGCGGCCGCCCCGAGTCCTTGCCCTTGGAGATACCATGGCCGGAGAAGGAAGATGTGGTGGACTCCTTGGCCAACATTGCCAACCTACGGTGGCCGTAAGTACTAGCAATCTAGTTTAGAATCGGCCCTTTCCAACTAATGTGTCTACCAGGGCATTTGCCTCCCCTATCTTACACCCAGGAAGCCCAAACACGCTACCATCTACTCTCACATCCATCTCCCCTATCACCGGCCCTGCCCATCCAGCAATCTCCAGCCTCTCGTGTGCCTTGCTCCACCCAAACAGCCCCAGCTGCAGCACCGCCTTCTTGCACCACATCCTCCTCTTAGTCCCACCGCTCGCTCGTTTCCTAACCACCGTCACTCTAGCCCTATCTCTACGCAACATCAAGGGCCTCATGAACGAGCCCATCAGTTCCATCAACAAACTCTCCAAAAAGATCATCACCTTGACCGCCATCCTCTCAGCGTCTACTGGCTCCGCATGGGGTAGCATCTGTCTCTGGAATACCCTTCTCCCACGCTCTGCGCTTCCCGCCAAACGTTTCTTCCTTAGTGGTGCGCTCGCAGGCGTTCCGTTCGCTTTCCTCACAAACAGCCGTGGTATCTTCATGTACTTCTTCCGGGCAGCCGTGGACTCGGCCTGGAAGACAGGCGTCAAGCGCGGATTATGGAAGGGCTGGAAGGGCGGAGACTTATGTATCATTGTGCTGGCGTGGGCACTCATTGGGTCTATCCTCGAGACGAGGCCATCCGCAGTGCAAGGGAAGGGTGTGCGGAAGGCGCTGGCGTGGCTGAAGGGGGACGGCTTTGCGGATCCGGTTGAGGTGGCAGCGAAGAGGAGGGCGAGAAAAGCAGCTGCGTTGAAGGCGGGAAAAGCGGAGAATGAGCCTTGAGATACATTCGATTGTTAGCGATTCTTATAGTTCCGGTGCATTTTTCTTCAACTCTTGTTCATAGGTTCTGTTTATGCAAAGCGATGGGCGGGGTGTAATTATTTGTCGCGTACTTGATGCAAGTGCCAGAAATGCAACCATTACTGTTCCTACTATCAGCATCTCGTTCTTACCAATTCACACTGTCACGGTACTACTTTGGCCGTCACCGTAAAATTGCAAGGGCAGAAGCGGCATAGAGATAGCCCACCTAGTATTTGCCGACCTCCGCTCAGCTGGATCACCCCAAAAAGGAACCCCATGTATATATTATCAATTGCTATCATGGCGACAAGCAAAATCCAGGGCAGTCCGACAAGTAACAGTTCTTTTTGACTGGTGCAATCGCCAACACGGCGAGCCTTGAGACCGCAGTGGTTGCCTGCATACTCTAGAACTGTTGAATGTAGTCCCGAGATGCATTGTAAAGAACAAAAACAAAAAGAGATTCCATTGCGGGGAATCGAACCCCGATCTCCTGTGTGAAAGACAGGTATGATAGCCGTTACACTACAATGGATGATATTCGAGATGTCCGCGCAATTTGAAGCTCCAAGAACTGAAGCTAAACTGTCAACCAGATATCGCTGTTAATTGACCTACCCAGGCTGTTTTGACGGTATCGTCTAGAGACCAAAACCCACTGGAAATCAATTGCCGGATAGGTAGCAATATTCTCAAGGTGTCATAGTCATAGTTCCAGAGATAATCTGGTGATAAACGGATATCCGCTCCATCAAACCAGGCAGAATCAATTGAGCGCGATTGATTCCCCGAATAGATCCGGGTGATGCTGGATGGAGGGTCCAGACCCAGTCTTTTCCCCGGGAAGGGCACCAATCCCCGCTGCCCCTACCCCGGCGGGGGAAACTTGCGCCGGTGATTTCCAGAAGCGGAAGGGTTCTATCTGTGTGCGGTGAGGATGTTTTGCTTTCGTGTCTCTGACAACAATTCAAGGACTGGCAAGTGATAGTCAACTAAACCGATTTGTGGGTGGGATATTGATGGAGAAGTCATGCATCCATCCCCAACTGCATCCCCCTCATGAGGAGGTTGGTCCATTTTATCATACTCGATGCCTGGATGCCTGCTATTCTGAGTGCTGTGCTGCCTCCAGGAATCCCTTTTCCGACCGATAATCCGACCCACGGAGCCACTCTGGAGGATGATATCCGGGGTCGCAGTGGCCATCCCGGCTATCCCAGGCTGATCTCCTACTACTAGTGGCTAATCTGGAATTCATTCCCCCTGCCAACTAGACACCTGAGGAGAAGATACTTGGCAGGTCCAGCTTCTCCGCATCGCCTCCGATAGAGCTAGACCGACTCTTGCTGGAGCTTCTCGTCGTGCGGTTAAATTGCACGTCCTCGCTGTTGTCGTTCCCTCTCACTGTCCTCAATTCTCCTCACATCTTCTACAGACTTTTACACAAAACCCCCTTTCTCTAACTCAATTCCTCTTCTACACTCTTCTTCTCCTCCTTTACCATCACAATGTCTGCCAGGAAGCTTAAGGTTGGCTGTGCCGGTCTGGGCCGCATGGGCAAGCGTCATGCCCTCAACTTCCTGCAGCGTACTCCCCGTGCAGACCTCGTCGCCGTTAGCACCCCGGACGACTCGGAGCTGGAATGGGCCAGGGCGAACCTTAGTCCGTACGGAGTCACGGCCTACAAGAACTATGAGGACATGCTGAAGCACGAAGGCCTGGAGGCCGTCGTCGTTGCTTCCGCGACCGCCGTGCACGCTGAACAGGCCATCAAGGCCATTGAGGCTGGCAAGAACGTTCTCTGCGAGAAGCCCTTGTCGACCAGTGTCGAGATCGTATGTTCCCACTTCCTTGCCCTCAATGCCTTCTAGCAATGCATCTAACATGTCTCTCCTCAATAGTCCCAAACCGTCCTCGATGCAGCAGCCAAGAAGCCCGAACTGAAAGTGATGTGCGGTTTCTCCCGTCGCTTCGATGCCTCCTACCGTGACGCATTCAACAAGATGTCCGCTGGTGGAATTGGTTCTCCCTCCGTCATGCGCAGTCAGACCTGCGACAAGCTGGACCCCACCGGGTTCTTCGTCGCCTACGCCGAGTTCTCGGGTGGTATCTTCGTGGACTGCTCCATCCACGACATCGACCTGGCTCTGTGGTTCTTCGGTCAGGACAGCAAGGTCAAGTCCGTGTCCGCAGTGGGTATCACTGCCGTTGAGCCCGACCTGCGCAAGCACAACGACCGCGACAACGCCGTCGGTCTGGTGGAGTTCCACAACGGCAAGATCGCCTACTTCTACGCCTCGCGCATGATGGCCGCCGGTCAGGAAGACACCACCGAGATTATCGGTACCAAGGGTAAGCTGGCCGTGAACACCCAGCCTGCTCTGAACCTGGTCAACATCTTCGACGAGACCGGTGTCCGTCGCGAGATTCCCCAGCACTACTACGACCGCTTCGAGTACGCCTTCGTCACCGAGGCCAATGAATTCACGGCCTGCTGTCTCGAGAACACTCCTGTCCCTCTGAAGCTCGAGGGCGCCGTCCAGGCAGTCCGCATCGGCGCTGCCCTCCAAGAATCGCTGATCACAGGCGAGAAGATCTTCTTCGACGAGGCGGGCCAGCGTCTTCCCAAGGCGAGACTTTAGAGAGAGATATGATAGACACGATAGATTCCTGTTATGAGTAGTATTTCCTTCATCATTATGTTAATGAAAAGCGCGATCGCTGTTTAATTGACGCCCTCTCACCAAGTTCCATTGAGCTAAGCTGTAATCCTTCGTATATAGTTACATCCCACCTGATTACCAACTACTGCTACTAACCCCCCCACCACCCAACATCACTCCACACACACACCTCTAGTACATTCCCGACTACTAACTTACCAGTGCAAAAATTCCCCCCAAAACAAGATAAATCCAGCATTCATCCGCTGACACGACTTCTTTCACTACAGCATCACGATGCATAAATGCTTGAATCACTCAAACGAGACACGCAACAGCTCAACAACCTAGCTATCTCGAGTGCTGATTGATTCAGTAACGTAACTATTGGACTAACTGCATACATGCTACTTAAGTGCTAAGTGCTGTGCTAAATGCTGCAAGCCCCACACCCCACCACAACCTACCTTACCTACCCCGCCACTTTCACCAAAAAAAGCAAGCTCCGCCGTTGTTCCAGAGCTTCCAAAGTTGGTTTTTTACCGAGATGGGCAACATTCCCCGGAGAGAAGCCGTCTCCGGGACCTTGTTTCCGAAGTATGGCGGGAACCAATGAATTAGTCGGGGTGGTGCGTGTGGTCATGCAGATTGTAGATCATACTCATAATCTAAAAGTAGTTAGGTAGATTTGAGGTGTAGATGCTTGCTTGCTTGTTGTTCGCTTAGATCATGGTGATTGGATTGGGGTCTGGTTTCATCTCTGATCTGATCTACGTGGTGTGTTCATGTGTTTCATCCCCTGTGGGGGTTGGGGATTGGGGGTCGTGTGGTTTATGGTTTGTTTACGGAGTATGGATAAAGGATACAATTAAGATCGAGAGTTTTATTGGAAAACGAGTAGGGAATCAATCCCTGTCTCTGATTTAAAAGTGACTGCAGTAGGTCGTAGATCATCGCTTGCGTGCATGCTAGGGTGGTAAAAAGGGGAATAAGAAGCAAAGATGTTGTAAGAAGAAGCAATACATGTAATCATCCAGTCAAAATCATACAGCATATCAAATCTCTACCACTTGATCACCTTGTTGGGGAAGTATTCGTCGATCAGGTCGAGGTAGTATGGCTATTCAATATTTCTTAGTTTGATGTTATCAATGTTGGAACGAAAGGAATAGGCTTACCTTGAGTTCCTCGGGGCTGGGAACATCGTCGCTCTTGCTGTACAGATCGTATGGGTTGAACGCCTTGACAGCCTTGAACATCTCCTTGTCGTGGTCGTTCATCAACTCGTGGTACGCGCCGGCGTTGTGCCAGGGGTAGAATGAGTGGTAGCGGATCATGGCGAGGGCCTCGTCCGGAAGGGTGGACTGGTCCTTGACGACGTGGTAGAGGTATTCGTCGTGGCCCCAGGAGAGCATGACGTTGTCGAGACCGCAGCCGGGGCTGTAGATTCCGAACTTGGTGTCGTAGATGGGGTGGTTGAAGTCCTCGTTGTCCTTGAAGGACTCGCGGCCGTAGATGATGCGCTCATCGAAGCCACAGCCGACGGGGAAGGTGTCTCCGACAACATCCCACTGACCCTGGGCGTCGAAGAAGTAGAGCAGCTTGCCCAGGTCGTGGATGAGACCGGTCAGCTGCATCCAGCGGGGCTTGCCGTCGCGGCGGATGGCCTCGGCGGATTGTAGGAGGTGCTCGATCTGGGAGAGACTGGTGTCCGGGTCGGACTCGTCGATGAGAGTGTTGAGCTTCTCCATCGCCTCCCAGATAGTCATCTCAGCGCGGGTCTTGGAGTGGAACTCGTTGCGGGCCTTGAGGTTGTAGGCCACGGTCTGCTTGGTGTGCTGTTCCTTGTAGAAGTTCTTGACCCGGTCGCAGGCGTCTTCGTACTGACGGAACTTGGTCTTGTCCTTGTTCTTGTCGAACTCAGACTCTTCGTACAGACCCTTCTCCTGCTTCTTCATGTTGTCCTTGAGGACATTGACATTGTCGATGGCGTCCGACAGCTCCTCGAGAGCCTGTCCGTCACGCTTGGTGTTGAACACCGGGGATTCAGAAGCTACGGCGACTGGTGCCATTGTGACTGTGAATTCTTCTGAAGGAAGACGAAAGAAGAAAGCGTGTTGAGCTTGGGGTATCAAAAAAATATGCTCAGAGGTTTGTTGCTGGGAAGAAAACAGACTTGAGGAGCAGGAGCATAAATATCAATGTTTCACACACTAGAATGCCGAAAATGTATGGTAATTCCGAAAGACCGACGCCTGCCAGTCCTTGTGTGGATGACGTTGTATGATTCTAGAAATCCGAAGAGAATTGATCGTCGAGACCATGGCGCTGGGGTCCTGGGGAATGGGAGCATGGCTGGAGCCCGGAAAGTGGCTTCCGCAGGCAGAGAATGTCGGTGATATGCCTCTAGGGATCGCCCCCCGCCGGCGTGGAACGTGCGGCGATCTGTCCTACAGATCTGGATCCAACGGATACGCTCAGCGTTGCGGAGAAGTGAAATCATCCCATTCCAGCCCCAGTCTTGGCTGCTGCTGTGGGCGCATTTTAGGATACTGGTTTCCGACGCGGACGAACCTCGGGTTCACGCACGGCCCGTCGTCGTCCAAAGAGATTCCCTTCATTGCTAAACTTATGTCTTCTGCAATCTCTTTGACTGTATGTCGTGGCGATCGTGACAATGATCGCTGGACTTTGATCTTCCTGTCCTGATTCTCGTCACGATCTCAGCACTCCTGGGCGCACCCACGATCGCTGCAAGGTCGGATTTCAGTCTGCCAGTCGCGCATACTGAGACAGTGTCCCTGGAAAGTGGAGCTGATGGCAACGGGGTCGACGGCTATCGAACAATAAGCTTCCCGCAATTGGGGTTGCCGTCTTCTTGCTGTTGTATTGCCCTTTGCTATTCTGTGGGTGAATAATTGAGCCCAGCAGGCGATATGTGCGTGAAGCAGTCATCGTACGTTGACTGAGGGGGATGTGACTGTGGCTGTTGATGGGAGGGACTTAGAGAGAATGAAGATTGACAGACGAAGCTGGAGAGGGTCTCGGACTCATTTGGCCCGAATGGCGGGGATGCGGAGGGGCAGCGTGGGGGTCGCCCTTTTCTTCCCCTCCTCTCCCCCACCCTCTACAACAGCTTTATCCTCGTCTTTTTGTCGTCTATCTGTCTTCTTATCCTCTTCCTCACCCTCACGCAGTCTCTACATACCTTCTCACCTCCGATTCTCTTCACATATCGCCAAAATGGGTTCGACTTCGACCGTCGCAGACACTCGTTTCAAGCTGAACACCGGGGCTGAGATCCCTGCTCTCGGACTCGGTATGGTTTATCTCTGAATGACCACAAGGACTTTCTGGCTAATACCTGTGCAGGGACCTGGCAGTCAGGTCCTGGAGAGGTCGAAAAGGCCGTGGCCCATGCCATCTCCGTTGGATACAGACACATTGATACCGCCTTCGCCTACGGCAACGAAGGAGAAGTCGGCAAGGGTATCAAGGCAGCCATCGAGTCTGGAGTTGTCAAGCGAGAGGAACTCTTCGTGACCACCAAGCTCTGGAGCACATGGCACTACCGGGTGGAACAGGCTCTGGACCAGAGCTTGAAGAACCTGGGACTGGACTATGTTGACCTCTACCTGGTCCACTGGCCTGTGGCCATGAACCCTAACGGTGAGTCCTGCAGTATTCAGATCCAGTGTGATGCGCATATTGACATCGCGAAGGAAACCACCCCAACATCCCCACCCTTCCTGACGGTTCCCGCGACCTGCACCTCAACCACTCCCATATCAACACCTGGAAGGATATGGAGAAGCTTGTCGGCAGCGGAAAGACCAAGGCCATCGGTGTCTGCAACTACAGCAGACCCTACCTTGAGGACCTCCTCGCCCAAGCCACCGTGATTCCGGCCGTCAACCAGATTGAGAACCACCCCTGCTTGCCCCAGCAGGAGGCTGTTGACTTCTGCAAGGAGAAGGGCATTCACATCACCGCATACAGCCCTCTCGGCAGCACGGGTAGTCCGCTGCTGACGGCAGAGCCCATCGTCGAGGTTGCCAAGAAGAAGGGTGTTGACCCGGCCACGGTCTTGCTGAGCTGGCACAGTACGTATCTCCCATGTCAAATGCTGCGACAATCATCTCTAATTATCTCATCCGTATAGTCAGCCGTGGCTCCTCCGTCCTTGCCAAGTCCGTGAACCCCTCTCGGATTGAGGGAAACCGCAACCTGGTGGCACTGGATGATGCTGATATGGCCACCATTGCCAAGTACACGAATGACTTGGCTTCGAAGAACGCCTTCCAGCGTTTCGTCTTCCCCCCTTTCAAGCTCGACTTTGGATTCCCGGACAAGATCGGCCGTGTATAAGCTCCTGGTGAGTGGTCGACGGTCTAGGATGTTGGCAATAAAGGTATAGAAGTATAGATGGTCTCGGGAAATGTATAGCTCATAGAGCAGAGATGTCTGTGCATTTCTTCCTACTTTACTGTGCATAATGAAAATGAAACTGTTATGATATCCATCTGGCATGTCCGCCAACTCCCGTGCAGAAAAGAACAAGAACGAAAAACAAACTCCAGGGCTATTCAATGTGAGCACGTGCACACCCTCCAGTGAATCTCGCAATAGTAACGCCCTCCAGCAAGCGACAAGACCGCACAAAACACAAGAAAGTCCCTAGACGTGAAAATAAAAACCCAATATTGCTTCGCTTCACCGCTCCAGCTCTGTTTACTTCCATCGCGTGCTCCTTCATCTTCCTCCCTTCCTGTGTTATCCACCTCATCCTTCCTACCTTTCCATACCAAGCACCTTTCGTGTGTCTTCATCACCTGCAGACAGGAGCCACACAAAGCATCAAGTAGGCGTGCCACCCCTCTCTTCCACATCACCAGGGAGAGTAGGGGTGGTTCGCTACTGTTTGGCGTCTGGCGACCGACAACCAATCCACTCCCTCTCCAGGCTGACTTCTGTTGTCACCGTCACGGGTCCTTGGCCTTGCTTGCAGACACTCTTGAAGACGAGATACTCCCCGTAACCCAACTCCTTCGTCTCACTGGGGAGGTTCTTCTCATTGATCTCGCCTTTCTTGCCAAGCTCTCGCAGTGCCTGCAGCCGTCGTGATTCCCTCTCACTCATTATCGCTTGTGCGAGGTTGTTAGACAGTACGCGACGTGCACTCAAAGTCCTGAACACCTCTTGCAGATGCACGAACGGGAGGCTGATCAGGACAGCGGAGGCGACCAAGGTCTCGCGGTTTGGCTTGCTCTCAGTCGTTGTTGAGTTCGCGGAGGCAGATCCCGGCTCAGAGCCTATGGCACCAGGTCCAGTGTTCAAGCTCTCTGGAATACGGTTTGGAACATGCAGGCTTTGGGCTTGAGAGTACAAGACGAACTTGTCATCGATGCTCTCAGCGATGAACGACAACGCGGCTCTGACCAGCAATGGGGCCCAGATGTCTCGGAGCTGTCGGTTTCTGACCAGGACATGTCCGGACCGAGTATGATTGGCGCGAGGACTGCCCGGAGGAGTCTCGGTGCCCTCCAGGATAATTGAGAATCTATCCACACGGAGCCCAAAGTGGATGATTGTTTCGACAGTGCTCCAGTCGATCAGCTCCAGTGCCATTCTGATGCCTGCCTCGAGGATGCCATTGACGTGAAGGAAGGCACCAGATGCAGCGTACGAAAAGGCCAAATCGAGCATGGCTGTTCTGATCGGGAATGGGTACATGCTTTGAGATTCTTCGGTGTACCCCAGTACTGCAAGGGCTTCGGTCCTCAGCTGCTCGCCGTGGAGAAGGGGTGCCCCATACAGGTTGCGAATAGCTTGCTCGAATCCCTGTATCAAGTTGACTTGGTCGCCCAGTGTCACAGCAATTTCGCGGCACCCTTCCCGATAAAGTTGGGTCCGCAGGAGCGCGGCAACGAACGGGCTGCGAGCGATAACGGCCACCTGCACGGGGATTATGGTGGATTGGTACAAGCCATTGCTCGACGACGTCAGTTTGAAGTGAAAATCGCATAGCTCACGACTTTCGAACAACTGAATGAGATGTGTCGAAAGTGAATCCACACCCTTGCCTTTTTCATCTCCCACGCCTGGCACCCTGTTAGCTTCGAAATCCGAACAGAGTGTCATTTACACAATTAACTCACTTTTCTTTCCAATCGAAGTGTTGCGTTCAGCAACCGTACTACCGCCTTCCATACCTTGACCGACATCGCTGGGTGTCTCAGTGTCGCTCTTGGCCGACACAGTATTGAGATATGTCAAGCAGGTGCAGCAGTCGCCTTTGTGGTGCGAACAACAGCAAGACGGTCTCGGGGGACAGTTGCATCCTTGAATGGGCTTATGAACACAGCAGCTTGGATCGAAGCGGCAAGGAGCCCGCATGTGAGCCCGACAGTACTGTTGAGTTTCTCTGTCGTTAGCAGCACGATAATGGTCCTGGCTGTCAGGTTCATCGGATCGCGAGCCCGAAGTACGTACAGCTTCTTCAGAAGAATAGTCCACGACTGAGGTGAAAGGTTGCGAATTGTTGCCAGTGGCACGCATCTCACTCACTGGACTGTGCTGCGAACGGTTGACGTGCGAAAGATTGTTGACACTACCACTGTCAGGCCGTCGCTGGCTAATGGACGAAGTATCCGACTTAGCAGGCACAGATCTCTGGGACGAGCTAGCCTGAGCACTAGAGTTGCGTTCCTCTTGGATTTGGCGTTCGAGTCTTTCTTTTCTTTTCATCGCTTCCAAGATCTTCGCCTTGAGTTCAGCTGCTTCGGCGGCCGGTGCCATTCTGGCCACCGGCGAGTTGGTCACCACCGAAGAGGCAGGCTCGCCAATGCTTGTGTCCTCTCCCGCGCTGGAATAGGGTGGAGGCATATTATCACCATTCTTGACTTCTTCACCACCACCAGCAGTAGAAATGGCGCTATCAGTAGGAGCAACAACATCATCATCACGATGGTCATCGCCGTTCTCAGTCTGCTTCTGTTGTTGTCCCTCCTTGGCCACGTCACAGCCACTATCAACGACAGCAACAACAACATTATCCTCGACCGCGACCTCAACCTCAACAGCTTTGCCTTTTCCCTTGTTTTTGTTTTTCTTATTGTTACTCTTCTTCTTCGACTTACTCTTCTTGGTGGCCTTGCGCTGTTCGGTCGGTCCGTCCACTTGCGGCACGGAAGGGAGGACAGGGTCCGCAGACTTAGTCCGACGAATTTCCGGGCCCATCTCGCCGCGCTTTCGTGAGATCCAGAAGTACGTGTCGAGGTCTTCAATGACGCAGGGTAATTCGGACGTGCAGAAAGACTCGCTTCGACGTGGCATAACGACGTACACCACTAAACGCGGCATGAGCAAGAGAAAGGAAAAGGAAAGAAAGAAACAACACAACAACGAAAGATTATTCATTACTCACCTAACTCGCGTTTCCTCCTCGCCTATCGAAATAGTTTTGCAATCCAGAATCAACACAGCAAAGATTGATGGGAACTATTGTCGAACCGATTATCGATCAGCTTCTTGATGATGAGATGATGATGATGATGATCTTCTCAACAACCAAACCACTCACCTAATCCTAAGAAACCTTGACGATGATGATTCAGAATCTGACTGACTTACTTCCTCGAAGTACTATTTCTCGGAGAGATAGATATAGTCAGAGCTTGAACACACGAAACAGAAAAGAAAAGAAAAAGAGATAATCTTGTTTACATTCTTACTAATTCACTATGCACTCCAGAGAGATAGTTTACTAAATTGATCAAACAAGACAGTTTCTCTGTTACTTTGCTTTTCGTGCTTCAGAATCTCCAGCCGTATGGGTAATTCAGTTCCCTAGACGATCATGCAATAGGAGTATGACTTTTTCCCGTGGGGGTGGGTGCGGATCTGCACAGCGACTTTGGCCTTGATACTGTCGTAGAATCTATCATACTTCGTTTTTTCTCTTTCGAAAGATAGATCTCTAGTAAATCACCAAACTACATATGCGTCTCGAAAACCTACCACCCAAAAAACCAAAATCCACGAAAAGGAAGAAAAAGAATGCAATGCATGCATCTCGTATCTACATGTGAATCCTATAACGGAGATGGTGGTGAGGGTTTGCGCAGACATCGTGCAGAACAGGGCTTCCTGAAACACGTGACCCACTCCGTTCTTCGTTTCTGCACAACCTTACTATTTTTGGGTGCGTTTTGGCCTGACGATTCGTTTGTTACGAGTGAATGGAGGTGTCTGGTCTCACTGGGCTGGCTGGCTGGCTTGCTGGCTTGTTAGATTGCCTGGGTTTTGCTGGGTTGGTAGAGAGGTTTTGATTGGTTAACGTGTTGAATGCTTTTGCTGCTATAAGTGGCTGCCAGGAGTTGAAAACCTAGGGATTCGGGGATAGGCTTGCTTTTATGGATTGGGGAAAATACTACGATGGAGGATAGGAATGGTCGTCGATGAAGTAGTCATGTACTATTATTATTAGGGATAGGAAGGATATCTTTGTCAATCTTTGGATTATCTTTCAGTATTGATAGGCTAAACCTGAATTTGTGGGATATGGTATGATATGATATAGAACACAAGGAAAATCCGCTAGACGAGATATGAGAATGAATGGAAAATGAACACACACAGAATAGGAAACAATGACAGCCGGGTCCTGTCCGCTCAATATAACGCTGTTGGTATATCATGATGTATGCGAGAATTCCAAACGAGAGGTATCGAACATTAAAATGCAGAATGCTAGTTCAGGACATCGAGTAATACATCATGATCGGAGAATGGTAGGTGAATGAAGGAAGGAGATAGAGGATGAAAAGGAAAAAGGGAAATAGGGAAGGAAGGGACAAGTGAGTAAGAAAGGATTGAATGAGGTTCGTGATTTGAGGATGAGGATTAGAACATGCCTCCATCCATGGGAATCTTTGGTGGTGGATATGAAGGAACGGCTGGCGGTGCCTCAGACATCAGGTGTTGAAGCTGCTGCCGCGCCTTTGCGTTCAGGTTGCCTCCCTCGCTGGACGTTTTGCGTAGTCGGGCACGGGATCTGGGCCGCTTCTCGCCATCGTCGGAGAAATTGCTGGTTTCTTCCATCATGGCTGCGTCGAGCGATGGCGCATACTGCGACTCGTGTCTTTCACCTTTCAGGGCGCCAAGGATAGTCTGTGTGGTGGTCTGGCGGCGGCGGCGAGGGTTCATAGGGGGGACTGGAGGCGTTTCCCTGCCATTGCTCAAGCTCGCGCCGGGAGGGAGACCAACGGTCGGTACGTTCGAAGTGCAGGAGACAAATCTTGGTTCGGAGATCAGCGCCTTGGTGACTGGTCGCTTGTGGAGAGCGTTATGACCCGGAGCTCGCGGGGGAGGTGCAGTGGTAGAGCTATTGGTGGTCACCGGGGTTAACGAATGGCCTTGAGACATATCCTCCAAAGGTGGTGTGGCATTGGCAGAATAGGGGGCGATAGGCGAAGGCCGTGGGGCAGCAGCACCGATCAGGGAGGTAGTGCTCGCAGCTGGAGCTGGAGGATAAAAGGGGCGTTCGTGGTAGCTCGAGACCGCAGATCGACTGTCGCTACGGTATCTTCCAGAAGCGGCAGAGGCGGACCGATCGTACGTGACGGGTTCGCTAACTTCGGCAGAGGCACGAGTGGAAGCTGGGACAGAAGCCAGACCATGTTGGTCATAATCAGGGAACGCGTACGGCCTATGAACACCGTGAGCGACCTCTTCCAGGGTCTCCAGTCCATCTCTGTCTCGCCGCGTGCGACTCTTGGAACGACCAGAGGCATCCGAGGTCGAACGGTCCCGGCGAGAACGGAAGCTGGAGTGCGGAGATGCACCGCGGCTGCGGCTAGACTCGCGGGAATCTTCCTGGCTGCTGCGCCCGAAGACTTTGGAGCGGAAGGATCTTTCTCCAGCGATATGTGGCGAGCTGGAGTTGGAGTGCTTCGCAAAGTTGAACGATGGTCTCTCCTCTTCTTCGCGCCACATGTCGTCCGAGACCAAAGCCGGGGTGGATGCATTAGCAAGGTTGAGGCCCCTTGCACCCTTCAGATGCTGCTTCCCTGACTTGTTCTTCAGGAAGGCAAAGGCATTTCCGGGTTTGCTTGGGGTGAAATCCGGGGTCTGACGGCCTGAAACAGGGCTGGCCGACCGGCTTTCTCCCTCTGCAAATCCTCGAAGCTTCTCCTGCACTTTCCTGCGCCTCTCGGCCAACTCATTGGCAAATTCTTCGCGCTCCCTCTGTGTCTCCGTGCTACCTTCGCGTCTGTGTCTAGCAATAAGCTCGTTCTGCCAGTGTGCACTGTTCTGGGCACCCGCATGGTTCTGCAGAACCGGCTCCTCTGGGATATCGGTGTCGGTGGGCTTTGAAGGAAGGCCAGGAGAAGGAGGCGGGTAAATGGACGATCTGTCACTGTTGGATCGCAAGTGAGTACGAACGAGGCCGCTCAGACCCAGGCCGGCCGGTCCCAATGTGGGTGAATCGGGCTTCTCAGGAAGGCCATCATCATCACCGAGTCCACTCTCAATAGTTTCATTTTCCGCGATAGGCTTCAGGTCACCAAGATCCGAGTACCTGACTTCAGGCAAAGGGCTCCGGTGCTCACTAGTGGGAGTGGATGGTTTGGAGGGTGTCTCCGGCCGAAGCGCGGGGTGGATCTCGTCAGTGGCGTAGCGGGAAGCACCGCCGTCATCCTCCGAGTCACTAGGACTGGGGTTGGAGAAGAACGTGCCATTGTCATTTCTTGTGGGAGGGGAGTTGACCGCGGATCGGCTGCCTGGCCGTTGAGCTTCGCTATAGTGAGAAGATGCAGAGCCTGGTCTGGACGCATAGCTCGTGTTGGAAAGCCCTCTGGCACGGCCGGCGCGCTCTTGGGGGATAGCCTGGACAGGCAGGGGAGGTAGTCGCCCTTGAGGCGGCGCGCTTCTTCCCTGATGCATTTGCAACTGACGTCGTGTAAACTGGCTCTCATCAAACATGCTGTTGGGTTTGTTGAATAGGCCGGCTGCTGTGGCTTTCCCATGGTCTTCCGGGTTCAGAGCGGCCATCAGGGGGGCTTTATCCTCATTCTCGCTGGCGGGAGGACTCAGCGGAGGGGCACCGTACGCAGAATCTGCTTGAGTTTGCGGTTCCCTGGGATTCAATCGGGCAGACTGTTCTGGCGACCTGGGCAGCGAGGGAGGGCTGGTCGGCCGCGAATTGGTGCCGGCCGGTTCGGCAATAGTGAGTGGCTGCAGCCTGTCGCGTAAGTTCGTGGCGCTTCTAGAAAAGGCACGGTTCAGGGGAGGCAATTCTGGACCCGCTCCGCGCTGGCGGCTCAGGCTTTCTAGTCGTTGCAAGGTGGAGGTCTGCTGGTTCTGCGCTGACTGTGCCAAACCTTGTCCATACAGACGGCGGGCTTTGACCGAGCCACGCTCAGGAGCCATGTTCGGCACTGGCGGCTTAGACTGGGAGGCTTGCGTGTCCGCCGAATTTGTTTGCGACGGAGGTGCGATGAAAGATTGCTCGTCGAAAGATGTTGCCGCTGTTGATGTACGCCCATTCGAAATGGGCCCAGATGCCGTTGAGGAGAAAGTTGTTCGCTTTGTGGAACCAGCGCTCGATAGTGCATCCTCTGATTCCTGAGTCGGACTGTCCTGCGGTATGTCCTCTGTCGCCGCATTTTCGCGCTCGGCTATCTTCAGTCGTTGAAATGATGACATGGTTAAATCATGGTCATATAGCGCACGGCCCCCCATTCGTCCGGATTCTGTGTTCCCTCCTGAGGTCGTCTTGGAGGAGGGAATCTTGTACACCTTTTGTCGTCCACCGAACAAGTTATTGCCCTCAGCTCGACGAGCCCGGCTCATAATGCTGCCCTGCTGGGAAGGATCGTCGTCCGTACCATATCCATTATTGCTATCCGAGGCGAGAGAGTGAGTGCGCCCAAGGTTCATCGACGGCCGACTGCCGTCAATGGAGACCTCGTCAATGTCCGACAGGAGGCTGGGGTTGTGGCCAAAGAGGTTCAATCGCGAAGCACGCCGGGGGAAGAGCACACTGTCGTCGCTGGCTTTTCCGATCATTGATTCTGGATCGTCTTGTTCCCTCAACATGCTGAATCGTGCGGATAGTTTGGGCATCAGGAGACTGGTGCGAAAGTCGTCGGTCGAGGGCAATGCATTGGAAAGGTCGAAGTCTTGCTTTTCCTCGGGTTCCTCCTTCTTGGACTTCTTTGACAACATAGAGCTGAGGCTGACCGAGCTGGCTTCGGAGTACTCGCCATCTTCCCTCACCTTCTCCTTCTTTGTCTTGCGAAATCGGTTCATGATGGTGTGACGGCGGTGTGTAGAGAGCGACAGTCAAGGCGATCGTAGGGGGTGGAGATCCGACAGTCGAAGTTCACAGTGTAAGGGAGTGACAGCCGATCCGACACCTACACCGAAGAGCCAATCCTGGATAAGATCCAAGCCGTCAGATATGCTGAGGTTGCACAATGGAAGGGTGCTCAATGGGTCTTGAACCTACCAGGTGAGCTAGGACGAGAGAGAAATGAGCGAATGGATGGGACGAGGGTGATGGTGGTGGTGGAATAGCTCGAGGAATGGACGCTATTCCAAATTCCCGGTCATCCCCTGGGAATGCCAGTGTAACGGAGGAGAGGTTGAGCAAATTGCCAATAGTAAGCGTCGCTTGCCGGGTGGGCTGGTTTTAGGTCGATAATGCGCGAGAGAAATAATAATTGCTAGCGATGAAGATACCAAGTCCAAGAACTAAGGATAGATGCTAATATCGGTCGGATTGGACAGAAGGGGCGTCTGCATGAGCCGGGTAAGGAATGTGGCTGCACCGTCGACAGCGGAAGCGGAGTAAGTAGATTATTACTATTTGATGCTGAAGCCGGTTGGATACTATCCGGTGGAGAGTGACCCCCAAGAAATTGATTGCTGGAGTCGATAGTTCGAGGGAACGGCGTTGAAAGTGCAATTGAATAACGAATGTGGTTCCGGTAATATGGAAGAGGATGAGGGGGTGAAGGGGAAAGGAGAGACAGTGACCGAAAAGTATGCGACGCGAGAAAGCAATGCAAGAGAGAAAAGAAAAGAGAGGAAGAGAGAGAGAGCTGGAGGAAGGCGAGAGAGTAGAATGGAAAATAAAACAAAATGGGAAAAATAGAGCAACGATCGCTTTGGAAGGTATGGAAGACTAGAAAAAAAATGAAGGGATCTGGATTCCTTTCGATCGTCATTCTGGTTACCCTTTATTTTTCTTGATGGAGTTTACTGTATTGGTCTTTTTTGTCCCCAATTTTCTCATCTTCCACATCTCAGGTCCCAAAGTATTATTCCATTTTCTGTTTTCTTTTTTTCTACTGCCTGTTTAATCAAAGCCAATGATTTGACATTGACTCAATGGGCTACCACTTTTCAGACTTCTCTCCGTCCCTCACAAGCTGACGGGGGGAAGCAGAAGCGTGGAAAGTGGATTATGATTCTGAATGACTGGATTGAATTATTATTATTATTTTTATGTGGGATCGCATCATTGGGGCCCAATTGGCCAGCGCTGCGATGGTCGCTGGAACCCAAAGCGGATCGACACGAGATTCGCTGGCCAGTTTTCCAATCCCATTTCAATGTGTCTTTTTCATCTTCCGACGGCCGAATTTTCAGTGCAGCGTGGCTGTCCTTATAATGTTATTTTCTTTTTCTCTTCTTTTTCTTTACTTGTTCTTCACCGCAATTGATAACCAATCCTGTGAAGAAGTTCCTTGCAAAATAGCTACTGCTAGTTACTTCTTAACCTCGAATTTTCAGCCAGCTGGAAACTGGGGGCAGACCATATTAATTCCCCTCAGGCACCGACTCCACTTGTACTCCGGTGCCTGGATCATAACAGAACCCGAAACAGATTAAACTGTCACGAAATCCATGGATGAGTCTTGTCCATACCGTACGGTACCGCCGACCAGGACCCAATTGCCCCTTGCAGGCTCCACCAACCATGAAATGAACTGCAAATCGGATGGAGCTCTGGTCACTGGGTCCTGGTCGGGTACCTTACTTACCACTCCTATAATCCTATTACCGTATTGTCGTCCCTGGAACTGGCTGGGAAGGAGGTTACTTACTTAGATAGAGTACCTGCCAAGGTTTGTTTGTTTCTCTTCTCTTACTGATGACAACTAAACAACCACTTCTCGCCGACTTTCCTATAATTTACTACTCATGAATGCCATTTTAACTTTGGGATTGTGCAACAAACAGCAATCTTAATGTCCCTCTCTTTCATCATGACCGGAAACCCAATCTCGTTTACGGAAAGTAAAGACAACGAAAACATTTCACTTACACAATCATTTATGACCGCGTCTCACGGGATGTGGGCCGATCTGGGGCTGAGGGCTGAAGCCTAAGCCTCAAAAAAGTCCTCGCGACCTCGAGTACTACTGACTTAAGTAGTTAAGTGGCTAGTATTGCTCAGGGCACCCTTCACTTAACGCTGTGATGTGCACCCCCCTCAAACAAACTTCATTGGTGGTGTTCTGAAATCTAGTGAAGCAACTGCTGCCTTCAGGGACCCTCTTCATCAGGCAATCGGGGGGCGCTACCTTCAGAGGCAAAAAGTCTGAAGCGACCAGCTGAACTGGGACTTTCTTCCACCTCACCCTCGCGAGAATATGACCTATCTATCGGATGCTGTTTCATGCCCTTTGAACTTTATCCCAAGACCGCTAGAGGGGTTCCGGAAATTTGGACGAGCGGGACGATCATCTCGACTGCCGTCGGGTAGACTACACCATGTCACCACCATCATATTACTGGATCGATAGTAGGATTAGTCGGAGGTGTCTGTCCCCACGCTACTGTCGACGCGAGTATTTGATATCATCGGCATTAGTAGACGGTTATCGCATCGTCCTAGATAGACTCACGGACGCAATCGGAGTACATGGCCTGCAGTCCTCCTGCATGGACATGTATCCGATGCAGCTAGTCGCGATCAAAGCATACGAAGTGCTCCGCAATCTGAGCTCTCCTCCCGTGCCATACCAATGTCAAATACTGATTTAGATACTGTAAGTCCGGAGTACTCCGTGGAGCGCACCCAGTGCCATAATTGAACATGCATGAAATAGCGCATACCCCTCTTTGAGAGAGGGGGCAAACAAGAGGTCCAGCATGACTCGCTAGCCAAACAGGGCCATCAGCAAGGCAAGTTTTAGCAGCATGGGGATATAACCCTGAGGAGCACCTTAATCCGAACCGTCTCTCAAGAAAGTTCAAGCTCCGACAAGTGATAGTCCTGACTAATCACACTGGGAACCGGATTCTCGTGCGGACCAGGCGGCATGGTTCATCAGGCTTTTGGTTAAGGTGGACCGGTTTGTGAAGTTCGAGATCCAGTACGTCATCCACGGTCTCCATTGATATTCCTGGTGAACCTAAGCATTTGGTGGATGCTTAAGAGAATGGGGGATAGCAGGACAGAAAAAGTAGAGTGACCGAGTCAGGGTCACGGGTCTGGTTTCGGGAAAGAAATTGACAGCCGTTGGATGGTCGAACCTACTTTGGATTTTGATGACCAACTAGCTCTACTTTTACCTCCTCCTTACGGGTATGGTACCGCCTTTATTCGGATGGGGCTTTCCCAGGAGAGAGCAGCCTCACCCCGAAGGGAATTAAAGTCCAGTCACAGGATCAAGCCAGCAGTCAGACTAGCAGTCTGTCAGCCAGCCAGTCGTGCCCCTGACTAGACCATATTTTGGTTAGTCATTACGCCCAGTGGTACGGAAACTATACACTACTGACTGATAGTACACAGTAGAAAAGGAGGAGAGAACATTAGAATCTTCGTGAGCACACAGTGAGTATTTGCAATGAAGCTAATGGGTAAGATTTGTAGAAAGAGTCCGGTAGTGGCAGACCAGACGGGACTTGGGCCGGATTATCTCCGCTCGTTCGGTAGAACTCTGGCACAGACAAACAAACAAAGAAAGGCACAGGCACGACGTCGGTGGGTGCACTGCCATAATCATTCATCTTACTTACTTGGTTTAGCATACGCGGCATAAGATAAGAAATAATCATAACTGGAGTAAATCATATCGACTATAGTCAGCCACATCATCATGAAGTCATTAATCTCGTCCCCATCCCGCGTCTCCATCCTCTCCTGCAGCCTGTCATCTCATTCATCTAGTATAAACAAGACAAGACAAGAACCAGCAGATGCTGCCAAGGTCAAGGCACAACACCCCCATCTCTTCCCGCGCTGGAATTATCGCTAACCGGTGGTGGACCAGACCCAAGAAAGGCCCAACCAAGAATCCTCGACTCCTCCCGAGGGTTCCAGATCAGTCCTTTCGACCTTCCCTTAATTAATTCAATTTCCGAGATCCATAATGAAGAGGGGAAAGAAGAAGAGAACAGCATTTCTGACTAATCCCATTCAACCTAGGTTCCAGACATCCACTAACTTACTAACTAACAAACGAACGAACAAATAATTTCCGCTATTATGAGCGAGCATCGGCCACGGCTCGAGGGCTTTTCTCGTTAAGAAAGAAATATTGCGAGGGAGAGGAACCAATCCATCCCCGATCGACTGGGTCCTGGGGATCAAAATCGTCCGCTGCTCAAGCTTCGCGCGGAAATAACTTCTCCTTCCAACCAATCGGCCGGTGTTTCACTTCCAGCGGGGGTTAGAGATGCGAGTTCCTTTCATATCCCCAATGCCATCTACCTGGTCTTGGTCTGGAACTTTACACATAATTGAGGAGAGATGGGCTCCTGGAACATCCTAGTGTGATACGCACACCCTGATTGCCGAGTAATAACAGTCCAGCCTTGAATCCGGCTCCTGGCAAGGCTCGTCTGATCGACAACCACACCATCACCACAAATTGTTTTATCAAGGGGCATCGCAAGGCGGATCTCTATCGAACAGATGGCTGGCTGGCTGGCTGGCTGCCATGGAGATGTTTACTGCAAAGGACAATGGGGTTTTCTATCCCACACTCGCCCTTGCAGCACCTAAGACATTGTGCACGAACACAACATCGTAGGAGAAAAGTTAGAAGAGCTGCTGCCTGCAGAGCTGTGACACTTTGCGTGTGCATTGAACGCCGTAGACAAAACAGACGGTCATGCACATGACGCCATCCGACCGCGGTGTAACCAGTAACCACTGACTTACAGCATCTTCTTACAGTAACTTTAGTTAACAGCCAACAGCTCAAAAAACATCAACCCCTCTCGGCATTACTAATCCGTTCTCCGCACCGAGCCGGGCCTTAACAAAACAAGCTCCAACTCTGGAGCATCAAGCTCAAACATACCAGCTCTCAATCTTCTCTATCAGCTTTCCACTAAACCGATATAGCTCCAGCTCCATCTAACATATCAATCAATTCGACAGATCCATCACCACCATGCAAGTCCTCCTGTTAGGCGGCCACGGCAAAGTAGCCCTGCAACTGACCCCGCTTCTCCTCGCCCGCTCCTGGAACGTCACCAGCGTCATCCGCAACGCCGAGCACGAGAACGAGATCCTCGCTCTAGGCAAAGGCGCCAAAGGCAAACTGAACGTCCTCCTCTCCAGTCTCGATGATGTGAAAAGCGACGCCGATGCCAAGAACATCCTCGACCGCGTTTCCCCAGACTATGTCGTCTGGTCTGCAGGTATGTATAATGCGCCAAACCATGCAAAAAAGCCGTGGTTGGGATTGAAACATACCCACAATCCTATTAAGACAATCTGCATCATCATCCTTCACCCACCCCCTGCACACCTGCAAGCCCAGCTCATATCCACACATCACATCCAACGCCCCTCCCAATCCACTCATCCAACGGTCCCCCAAAATACACACCACCACCACCACCACCACCACCCAAACTAACCACCCCTTTTACAAAAAAACCATAGGAGCCGGCGGCAAAGGCGGACCCGCACGCACGCACGCCATCGACGAAGTAGCAGCGAAGCACTTCCTGAGCGCCTCATTTTCGCACCCGAGCGTACGCAAATTCCTCCTCGTCTCTTGGATCGGCAGCCGCCGCAAGCAACCCACCTGGCTATCGGACGACGAATGGACGGGTCTCCAGAACGTCTTCTATAACGTCCTCCCCGCATACGCCAAGGCCAAGCTCGAAGCGGACGAGTACATGACTGCGCTGGCGGCGGCGCGCAAGAAGCTTGTTGCTGCGGGGGCCGCGCAGCCCCTGCAGGCGATTAATCTGCGACCGGGGACGTTGACGGATACGCCTGCGACGAGGAAGGTGGATCTGGGGAAGACGAAGAAGGGCAGGGCCAATGTGTCGAGGGAGGATGTGGCCATCGTGGCGGATGCGCTGTTGGCGAGGGATGATGTGGATGGGTGGTTGGATTTGTTGGAGGGAGAGGAGGATGTGGAGGTTGCTGTTGAACGGGTTGCGAGGGAGCGGGTGGATGCTGTTGAGGGCGAGGATGTGGAGGGGATGGTGAGGAGGTTTGGGTTGTAAGTCTTCTCCGTATACTTATGATATTCAGGATGATGCTATATTCATGATAATGATATTGAAACGAATGTTAATACGACTAAACCAATTCAATCAATTCATTGTTCCAACACTACTCCGTAGATAGTAGCATTATCATAGTATCCAAGACCAAAATGAATAGGAAAATAAATCTATGTACACGACACATGATCTATCCACAACCCAAGACATCATCAAGAACAAAACAACTACAACTTCGCCTTGGGCCCCGCAGCCCCAGCCCCAACGCCCTCCTCCTTCGCCTTCTTCTTCAACAACCTCCTCAAAATCTTCCCACTCGCACTCTTCGGAATCTCCTTCACAAAGTTCACGCCCCCTCTAAGCCTCTTATGATACGCCACCTTCCCATCCAACCACTTAACAATATTCTCCGCCTCTTGCGCAGCACTCACCCCGGAGTTCAAGCTCTTCGCACTCCGCACCACATACGCCAGCGGCACCTCGGTACCATGGGCCTCACTCTCGACCCCAATAACCGCGACATCATCGACGGCCTCATTATCGACCAGAATGCCCTCCAATTCCGCGGGAGCAACCTGGAAGCCCTTATACTTGATGAGTTCCTTAACGCGATCCGTGATATAGAAGTTGCCCTGGGGGTCCTGATACCCGACATCACCGGTACGGAACCATCCGTCCTCGGAGAGACATTCCGCTGTGGCGGCGGGGTTGTTGTGGTAGCCTTGGAAGACGTTGGGGCCGCGCATGTACAGCTCGCCGACCTCGCCGGCGGGGACTTCAACGGGTTCGGACGCGTCCTCGGGCATGGTCATGTACTTGGCTTCCATGTTGGGGAGGAGTTTACCGACGGAGCCGATGGTGGAGCGCCATTCTTCCCAGGGTTGGGTGTGAGTGGTAGGGCTGGTTTCGCTGAGGCCGTAGCCTTGCTTGATGCCGCATTTGATGCGGGCGTAGACGGCTTCGACGAGTTCTTGGGTGAGCGGGGCGGCGCCGGAGTTCATCATGCGGAGGGTGGAGAGGTCGTATTTCGAGACGATGGGGTGTTTGCCGAGGAGGAGGACGACGGGGGGTACCACGTAGCTGAATGTGATGCGGTAGTTTTGGACGTGTGAGCACCATTGCTCGATGTCGAATTTGGTCATGACGTAGAGGTGCAGGCCTTTGTGGATGGTTTGGTGGAGGAGGCAGGTTAGGCCTGTGTTGTGGGTTAGTTTTTAGTTGGTTTAAATGGGTTGGGGGCGGGAATGCGAACCGTAGATGTGGAAGAAGGGGAGGAAGGCTAGGATGCGGTCTCCTGTGCCATCTACGCCGCCGTTCCAGGTGAGGTTGCCGGCTTCGCCTTCGGCGAGTTGGAGGATGTTGGCGACGATGTTCCGGTGCGAGAGCATCACGCCCTTGGGGACACCGGTCGTGCCGGAGGAGTAGACCAGGAAAGCGAGGTCGCGGGATGGGTTGACCTTGGGTTTGCGGAAGCGAGTAGCGCCGGAGATGTTGCGGATGGAGGTGAAGTGCTTGATGCGCGCTTGGGGGTCGCGCTGGTCGCCGATGAGGATGATTCCGTCCTCTGGAATGCCGGCTTCCTTCGCGGCCGCGGTGGCTACCGGGAGGAAGGGCGCCTGAGTGATGAGGACTTTGGCGCCGGAGTTTTTGAGCTGGAAGGCCAGCTCCTCGGCTGTGTAGGCTGGGTTGGATGGCGACACGATGCCGCCGGCCCAGATGGCACCCCACATCACGGCTGGGGTATCGATGCTGTTCGGGGTGAAGAGGGCCAGGACGTCGCCCTTCTTCCAGTCAAAGGTGGCCTTGAGGCCCTTGCCGAAGGTGAGGGCGGCATCTTTGACTTGTTGGTATGTGTAGGATCGCTGTGTGTCCGCATCTTGGTAGATTACTGCATGATGTCAGCGGGGAATTTTTGAACGAAGTATACCGGCCGCGCAAGTGGTTAATTTGATTATAGTACTTCGCATGGAGTTTTGTGATGATCGAGAGGTGATATACATACCCTTGTCATCTGGAAAAGGCTTATCTTTGCGTTCGAAGAGAAAAGACCAGATGTCAAGGTCTGGAATGTCGACGGGGGGATAGCGTGAGGAGACGGGCATGGCGGAGTCGTGCGGGGAAAACGCCTGGGGAAGAGGAGAAGAGGGAGGTCGGGGAATTAATAAGGTAGGGTTGTACAGGAATGGGCGATCACGAAGGTAAAAATAAGGAGGGGAGATGGTCTTTAGTAGTATATGTGCCCGTCTGCGAGGGATGAAGGAATGAGAGAGGAATGGAATGATAGACCGCTGTTTAAAGAGAGCGCAGGGAGCAAGTTGCTCGGCCCTCGGCACTGCAAAAGATAAGCCCGCAAGCCGGGGTTTGGGTTAGTGAACGCTTGTTGGGGTAGAAAAGTGGTGGAGAGTCGCCACGGATCGCCGCCGCCCGTCTCTCCACATCCACGCCGAGGAACTGGCCGGCATTCGGCAATCAACGGCCTTGAGTTCCTTGGACCATGGCTGGTCTTTGGGGTTGACCACCACAGGGATTTCAGGGGTTCGGTGTACCCGAAGATCGATCGAAAGGCGACAAGCATTCATACCACCGATCTGGGTCCTATTTGTCAGATCATCATCACACAGTACTAGTATCACAGTAGGGTGAATATATATCATTCATCGCAGTCCATCACACATAACCACTGGTAGTGATACCAGACATAAAATATATACATAGCTCATCATTACCCGCAATAGTCACCCGTTCCTCGTGCTTCTCGAGCGATTTCTGATCACCGTGATATCCACCTGTTTGGTGATTACGCGCCCACCAATCCGTTCCCGCTCCATAGGATAGCTGCTCAGAATATATTCTCGACTGTGTGGTGGCGGTGCATCCGCCCAGGTGCTGTATTCTGCGCGATTGGGAATTGGCGGACTGATTTTGTATTGTGAGCCGACTACTCGCGAACGGTTGCCACTCGAGATATTTCGGACAGACGCGATAATCAGGGACCGAATGCATGGCATAGAGGCCGTGATGATAACCAGGTAACACTCCGCCAGCGCCCATCGAGTGAGTTGCACCGTCACTGCGGTTGGGTCGCCACGCTCAGCGATAGATCCCAGGTGGACGATTCGCATGATCGAGGCCACCATAGCTCTGTGAGTGTGCAGTTAGCGACCTGAGATTATGTGTAGGCCACTTGTCGAAAGAATACGAACACTAAACCAAAGCCCATCAACACGACGAGGCTTATTTTGACGCGCAGTTTCAAGCTCAGGCTCCAGAAGGTGTAGGTTGGGAAGACGGCGAGGAAAAGATCGGATGCAGTATTGATCGCTTTATCATACCTGTCAGTGTCCTCGTTCTTTCTGGTTGGGGTCAATCAACATACAGCACTGTACATAGCCGTAGATACGCTCGACGTTTGGATCCCAGCATGTCGTGGTCACACGCACATCCCACAGAGAGTTAACGTCCTGACACTGCGCAAGGATGGTAGCCACCGAGACAATATTGATGATGATCTGCAGCGCAAAGATGAACCACAGGATCCATCCTAGATACCTCTCTTGACGTAGGATATTCAATAGGTAAAGCGTAAAGGCAGCTCTTCCAGCGCCAGTGGCGATTATCGATAGACATTGAAAGCCCGTGTAATACTTCAAGGCCAGCACCTGATCTGCCTGGCTCAGGAACCAAAAGTGTCGCCCGTAGCCATGGGCAATAGCCAAAGTGATCATGATGGATGCCGCCAGAGCTAGTACCTGATGCGCATTAATCAGCTGAACATGACTTTCGCCCATTTAGTGGAACCAACCAGCGCACATAACATAGCCGTGTCATTCACTGCATAATGTCGAATGCGGAGTTTGGCAATGACTCGCAGGATCATCACCAGGATGGCGATGGCCGCCGCCGTCCAATTGAGTGCCAGAATACCGGGACCTGCATTGTATGATATTGACTGGAATGACATCAGCAGGGTATTGCGATAGAATACCGGCTGTAGTGGCTGACAGACTAAATAATATAGATAAAATAAAGGCCAGACAGGCTTCAATAAAAGTGGCCAGCAAAGGATAAGTAATTTCAGGTCAAGTCCAAGAAACAAGGCGAATGGAAAGCAGGCCAGCTGCCACGAGAAACAGCAGATAATAATAACCAGGTTGTTTGCCCCCCACTATAAATAAGCATAATGATGGATGGTAATGACATTTTCCACCGGGCCGTCTTCTGCCCTGTCCGTTAATTCCCATCCACGGAGCCTTATCTAATTAGAGTTGGCTCCAATCAACATGGGCCGTTCTGCAGCTTCCTTCAACGCGCGTTTATGACCGTCGACGGATGGCCGCCGTTCTCCACTCGCACCAACTGGGAAGCCGAGCATGTCCATCATTTAGTCTATAGTGGGTTCGTTCCACCGAAGGGACAGTCCCTCAATGGGTTTGAGGGTCCAACTTCGGATTACTGTAAGTGGTGTCAACGAGAAGACTCAGAGTTCGTTGTTCTTTATCACAAACTAATTTCGTTACCTAGAATCCAGCAGAAATAAGTATATATAGCAATCGAGTCCATCTGATCCGATAGAAGGTTCTGATTGCCTCTGGCTGCTTTGCAAGGATGCTTCTTAGTTCAAAGTCAGCCATCCCAAGCGGATATAACTAGGAGCGGTGCGGAACCCGCCATGATTCAAAGCAATCAAGTGTCCCTAGTATTCGTGTCTGTGCAGTGCTTAGAACTAAGCTGAATACTTCATGTCGATCATTCAGGCCAGCAGGACCGAGCGTCGCATGGCAGGAGCCTTCATTTTACAACTCTATAAGGCAGTGTGAATATAACCCCGCAGGCTAACCCAGTTCCGTTCACGTAGAACTGATCATCAACGACCATGACTCAATACAAAAGACATGATTATTTCCCGGCAACAGGCTACCTTGCACGGCTCGGATGTAATTTCCAATCCAGAGCTCGGCGATGGCCTTCCTTCACAATCCGCCAAGCCGCTCCGAATAACGTGCATCAACCTATATCCACCAGAAAAGGAGATGTTCGCTCTAATGCTCCAGCGAGGTTTGCCTGATAAGGTGTAGCCTCCGCCGAAGGTGGCATGAAGTCGTTTCGATTCAAGCCGTTCCTGAAACTCGGCTCGGCGCGTCCGCCGTCCTGAATAGTAACAAAGGGTTTGTCACACCGAACATCAAGGTATGTGCATGGTGGACCCTTTTAAAGAATGAGTATCTCCACCAGCGCGAGGAAAAGTACCCTCTACAGCGTCGGCGAGGTTTCTTAAACAAAATAAGTTATCATCACCCTACCAAGTATACAACCTCAATGATCAAAAAAGAATGCCGTCCGGAGCGGATATGCCGGAGCGGACATTTCGAGAATAACCTCTAAAATGCAAGTATAAAGCCACCGTCCATTACCTACACCAAAAGTCTTAATTAACTACCCCGCGCAGGCCTACGTACGACAATTAAACTTGCCGTCCACGCCCCACGGTGGCACTGCCCACCTCGGTATAAGGCCCGTCACTAAGCCCTGACTGTGCACGTAAAACAGCAAAGGATTCTTTAGTCCGTGCTACAAAATGCAGGAACCTGGGCCGTGGCGAGCCATAGCGGACACTAGGAAGCTATACACCCAAGATTGATAGGAGTTTTAGTGGGACGTTCCTGTCGGCCATTACTATCATCCTGATCAGACCAGAAGTTGAAATTGAACAAGGAGGACGGCTTATTGTACCCTTCCTTTTTGACTGCGCTTATTGTAGACTACCTTTATGCATCGCAAGGAAAAGTTCAATCGACCCCTTGAATTGCAGTTATTCCCCATTACGCTTGTGCAAATCACCAGGCCCCGTTATGAAGTAATACTTGAATCTGATGTCTTCTTCTGGCCCCATATAATATCCAGAAACCTAGTGACCCTTAACATCACCCCATTTAGTGCTGCTGACCAACTGTCCCATAAGCAAAAAGAGGGGGGCGGAGGGTGTGAGAAAAAGAAAACTACGGATCCCACCGCGACTCGAACCCCCTCCCTCTACAAACCACACCCGAGACCTCAAAAGCAGCATACCTCTCAAAAGGCGTCCGTAAAAGTTGCAAAAAAAACTGGTAGCTTCTCTTTGATTGAGCGTGTCATCCTTAGTGCAGGGGCCATGCTAATCTTCTCTGTATCGTTTCAAATTGACCAAATGCCCGAAGGCACCAGTTACTTCTTTACTTTGGATTATATAGGAAGGGTGGGTAAAAATGGAGGGTTCTGATTGGTCGGTTTGGCGAGGGGGCGGGAAGGGAGGAACATCAAATCGGCCGAGGTACTGCACCTTTGGAGTATACTAGCCGCAGATACTGCTTTGCTACTCATTGTGTATTTGTAGTGACCAGAGGGCTTGATTCTGCGATGATTAGGCTTGAGGTCGCGGGATGAAACATCGTTTTTGTTGCATTGAGGTGAAAAGAATTCACCCCTGGATATACGCAAGCTTGAATGCTACACTACAGTGTACAGTGCGATTATAATGCACATCAGATCGTATTCGAAATTGGTAACTCTGTGATAGTAGTTATACCTTGCTTCCAAATGACAGCATACTAGAGAAGAAACCCTTGAAGCAAGGCACGCAGTGAACATATCCAAGCTTATAAGCAATTAAACGACCGACACCCGTGGTCTCCAAAGGAGAAACTCTAACCAAACAAGAAGCCTATCTTATTGATCCACAAAGAGTCCATTTTGCCAGAGATGCCGTAAATCCGACGATTTCTAGCATTTGGGTCACAAGACGCCCAATTCCAACCTCCCCTGCGCTTGAATCTCGTCGAACATGTAGAGTCAGTCGACGGCATTTGCTAGGGCTGTATGCCCGTTTTGCCGGGGGGGGGCTTGTAGGACAGTTTTGGACGCTGCGAGTGCGAATGTGCCTGTTGTTTCTTAGTGCTTGGTCGGTGTTCGATTGTATTTCGCCTTCAACGGTACAATTACATATAACCATGATTTTATTTAAAACTAAATCAAGTTGTGCCTGGGTAGAAGTCAAATTAAGAAGAATAATGAGAAGTTGCCTACGCCCCAGCGGCGGCCACCAATTCCCCGAATCTCGTACCAGATGCCTCTTTTAGGGCTACCGGATTCCCTACCTCAACGACCTCCCCGCGGTCCATCACCACTACCCGATCAAAGTCCATGATCATCTCGAGCCGATGGCTGACCGCGATGATGGTGTACGCCCGGAACTCTGCCCGAATGATCTCCTGCATCATCTGCTCGGTCTCGCGGTCCACGCTGGAGCTTACCTCATCGAGGAGGAGTATTCCCCCCTCTTGCGCTACATTGTTGGATCCCGCATCGTTGGGGAAGGATAAAGACTGTGCACGCTGCCGAATCTTAGCTCGGAGGACTGCCCGTCCCAGCGAGAAGAGCTGCCTCTGCCCAGCGCTCCAAGTCCCCGCCGTGACTGGCGCGAGCAGCCCCTCTGCCCGTTCTTGCACGAATTCCCACAGCCGGACCGCTTCTAGAACTTGCTGACATTCCGCCGGAGTTGCAGTGTTGGTTGGGTCGAGATTCGCCAGGAAGGAGGAGCCGTCGGGCAGGAAAACGGGGTCCTGGGGGACGGCGATGAGGCGTTGGCGGAGAGTCGCGCGGTGGATGCGGTGCAGTGGGAGTTCGTCGATCAAGACCGGAGCGCTCTGACGACCTTGGTCATCATTGAGACTGCTGCTCTCATGGCCGATTGGAGGAGAGGAAAGTGGATCGAGTAATTTCAACAGGAGAGCGAGGAAGCTGGACTTGCCGCTGCCGGTGCGGCCGCAAATGGCGACCTTTTCCCCTGGGGAGATGGTTAAAGTGATGTTCCTCAAGGCTAAGGTTTGTGGCTCAGTAGTGGTGGCACCAGAAGTTGTTGCCATGCAGTCGGAGTTGGACTCAGAGTCAGATTCAGACACGCTATGGGTGGTGGATTTGTACTGGGCGGATACACCGCGCAACTCGACCAGCCCGCGATCCGGCCAGTTTGTGTCTGGGACGATGTCCTCCTCTCCGGGACCGTCACGGTCCTCTGGCTTGACAGTCTCGTTGAAGGTCTTCAGTCGTGCGATCGCGCCGATGGAGGTTTCGAGTCGGGTGTAATAAATCACGATCCCGGATAGGCTCTCGCCGAAGGTCATGAGCGAGTACATGGATGCACCGGCGAAGGCCGAGTTGGAATGTAGCCGGACGGCCAGCGTGGTCAGGACCGCCGCGATGACCATCACAACAAGATTAAGCACCAGATTCAGCCACTCCTGGATCATAAGAAGGAGATACGCCGCGCGCTGGCTGGAGTCCACGAGACGGGCGTTCTTGTGGATGTCCTCCGGGACGAATCCGAAGGCGCGCAGCGTGGCAATTCCTTTAAGAGTGTCAAGAAAATGCGTGTACAGCGGGCTCTTGGCCTCCAGGTCGAGCAATCGTAGCTGCCGCGACGTACGGAGGTAGTATTTCTGCACGAAGTAGAGCAAGGCGCCCAGGATCGGGTAGCTGATGGCTAGGTAGACGGACGAGGTAAGCATCACGGCGGCTTGGCCAATCGACTGGAATACGCAAAAGAGGGTGTTGAGGGTCGCCTCGGGGAGTTCAGTGTCGATGAGGTTGAGATCCTGAGAGAAGAGGTTCGTGACCACTCCGGTGTCGGTATTAGTGAAGAAGGCGAGCGGGGCACGAATCAGGGTACGCAAGGCTTGCTGATGGAGATTGGCGCCGGCTTTCTTTACCGAGATAATGAAGAGCGTTACCCCTAGGAGGAGGAGGGCGAGGATGGCGCAGACCTGCAGGAGGGCATAGATGCCCGCATAGTAGGAGTGGGAGTGCGCAGGATGGACGGAGTCGGTCGCGTCACTCCAGTATGTGAGCCCTGCATTGATACAATGAGTTATTAAGGACATTGGAGATGGAGGGGAGCAGCAGAGACGCACAGATCGTTGGATAATTGGTGAACAGACCCCACAGGGCCGCAAAGAAAAGACTACAAGCCGCCACAAACCATCCCATGCTTTTGAGATATAGCTTATAGACGGTGGCGTCACCTACCTGCCGCGCGGTGGCCACAACTGGGGTAATTGGGGTGGATGATTGCGTGCTGTTGACAGTGATCTCATGTTGGAGTTTCTTGTCAGCCTCCGCCTGGTCTTTATGTTCCTGATACGGACCAGGACCAGGCTCATCGTCAGCGATATTATTATCCTCGCCCTCCTGCTTCAGTCCCACCTTCAACCGCCGAACATAACCCGGACGGGTGGACAAATCAATGAAGGTGCCTTGCTCTTCAACGGTGCCGTTTCCGAGGACGATGATGTAGTCCGCGCTTGGGAGATGCCGAACACTATGGGTGCACAGAACCACCGTTGATCCCCGTTGTCGCAGGAGACCATCTGATCCAAAGACCTGTCGAAAGACTTTTTCCTCAGTATCAGCGTCCAGGCCACTAAACACATCATCCAAGACCAAAAGGTTGGATGGTAGGTATAGTGCTCGCGCAAGAGACAGACGCTGTTTCTGCCCGCCCGATAATGCTACACCATCCGACCCGATGTTCGTCTGGTCCCCCTGGGACAGGGTAGCGAGGTCGAAGCGCAGGGAAGTGGCTTCAATGACTTGGTCATACCGCTCGCGGTCAAAAGGGGCAAATCCGACGATGTTCTCTCGGATTGTACCGTTCCACAGAAAAGCAGTTTGTTCACAGAAGCCGACGTGGCGTGGGGAAGTTTGCATAGCGATGCTACCTTGGCTGAAGGGCATCTCACCTAGAAGGGCCTTGCAGAATGTGGATTTTCCTGAGCCAACTGGACCGACGACCATCGTGAGGGACGATGTGGGAATTTGAGTATGGATATTATTCAGGACAAACTTGTCTGGTTTCCATCCAAAACTCGCGGCTCGGATGACGATATAATTGGAGTTATTCTCCAAGCCGCCACTCTGGGCTTCTATAAGGGGTTGCCGATAGTCCCGACGAGGCTCCAATTCCAAAAATGCCTGAATCCGACCCAGGCAGGCCAAGCCTGAAACCAGCTCTGGGACGGACTGGAAGAGCTGCGCCAGCGGCTGAGTCAACAAAGTCAGGAATGAAAGACCGGTGAACATGGTCGAGGCATTCAGCGTCTTTTGGGCAAACGCGAAGGTTAACGGAGGGCTGATCAACTGCGGTATAAATGCGAAGACAGCGGCGATGATCATGATCCTGCGGTATCGGACACCAGCGGCGAGTTCATCGACACGCAGCTGCTGCACATACTCCGTCACGGGACCAGCAAGACCGGATACCTTGAGTGATTTCATGCTGGCAATGACGGTGGCTGTAAGCCCGACTCGCTTCTGGACCCCAGACATCCAAGACCGCTGTGAGTCCCCAGTGTAGTTGATTAGAATTCCTAATCCAACGAAGCAGACTACCACCACGCCTACAGGAGCAACGAACACGACCCCAAGTTTCCGATAGAGCAGCCAGGCGGCGAGACCAGCCTGAATCAAGCTTGCCCATGTCTCGTGCACGAAGCGAAGCCCCATTCGGATGCGTTCCATATCGGTGCTCATAAGTGTCAGCGCAGCGTTATCATCACCTGATCCCATCCGAGCTCTGGTGGCGGCTTTAAACGTCTCAGTGACTAGGATGGAGCGGGCCATTGTCCGCAGTCGATGGTGGCAGTACCAGTACAAGCCGTACGAGATTGCAATCCCGGAATAGATGAGTATGGCAGCGCCGATAAGCCCATATCCCACATCTGGACCGGGCTCCGATTGAGACAAATCGTGACGAGGCTTTCGATGAATAGAGGTTGGCAGATGTAGAACGCAATCAAAGCCGCCCTCGGAGGAATAGGAAGGAGTAGTTGCACCCAAAATGTACGTACTAGCACCTTCAGAAGGCCGAATTTATCCCCCTTTAACTTGGTATAGTCCATTTTTCTCGCGAATTCCTCATGCAGGGCATGTGCGTCGAAGGTACTGTCAAGGGGGTAGAGGCTTTCGATGGTGAAGGTATGTCTATACCCAGCCAAGAAGAGCTTGTTCAGCCAGAAGAAAACACCTAGGGAGAATATCCCACTCGTCTCCTCGGGGCTGTGTTTCGTTGCATCCCAGACTACCCATTTCGCCTTCTGGCAGGCCTCTAGCACCAAGATGGCGGTCTTCAGCCCGACCGATGCACAGAATAAATTGCTATATACGACCTCGGAAATGTAGTCTGACGACAGGAATAGAGTCCTGGCTCGGGCAATGTCCAGGAGTAGAGTAAGAAACAAGTAGCTGTTCAGCAGCATGGAGGGTCTAGGGCTGCGGCTGTGGTCCACCATACTCACTGTCAGCATGAACAGGGCTGATAGCAGCTGGAGAACGGAAGAAGCGATAAACATGCGGCTAATGTGAAAGAAGCCGACCGCGGCGAGTATGAGGAGAGCAAGTTCTACGGCAGCGTAGATTACGATGGCCCCCTAAGCAGTCAGTAGGCAGAAACCGTTTACCCAGTAATAGAGGACGTACTATCTTGATGAACTGCAAGACGGGTGCATTCACCACGACGGGCCTGCGTATCCCTGCTAGAGTTCGCCATAGCGACGATGGAATAAACAGGATGGAAGGAATAATCGAGAAAAAGAGAGTCTCGAATTGAAGGTTGAAGTCAAATTGCTTTTGGTCGAAGTGGAGCATATTGCCCTCCCCATTAGTGAAGGGCATTTTGAGAACGTCGGATCCCGCTCCTCCGGGTCTCTACTCCCTGGGGGAAAAGAGAAGGGGAAGGAAGAGGTTCAAGAGCTGACGGTGAAGCTGCGTTATAAGTGCAGTCGCTAGCGCACACGCCATTTTGTCCAGCGAGGATGCAGGGGTAGTATGCCTTATCTGGCACTTGCTATAGGCCGACGGAACATGGCGCCATTAGTAGTAGTACCTTTTCCGGCACTAGATTAGGATCAGAACAGTATCATGAGTCGTGTACTAGATAACAGTAGTCTCTGTAGTCAGGCACTTACTTGAAATTAAGACCCCCTTAGGCACATATCGGGCAATTCGTGCCCGTCAGCAGCGTCTAATCCAGCTGTAAGCCATCGAATGTCAGCCACAGACTAGTAGCAAGTGCAGCTAACTAGAGAGATTTGAGATAGTACATTGTACTCTCCGATAGTCTAGCTTTAGTTTGAGAAAAGAACGACCTGTGCGAGGAAAAGGAACAAAGGGAGAACGTAGATTTCCTTTCTATAGTTTCCTTCAGAATGACTACCTTAGGTCGGGGAGTTTCATGATTACTTATATACTACTTCTCCTTCCCTAGGGCATGCACGAGAGATGCAGTGATGTCCATGCTGCTGGGATAACTGGCATGAGAATCCGGGCATTTCATCGAGTACTTCACATGATGTAGAAAAGGAATGAGTCGTAACCTCGAAAATATCTAGTATGAGACTCGGTACTGTGCCACTCAGCTGCATTTCGACCACCTCGGTAGGAATTGAACATTATTACTTACATGACGGACATTTACATTTATAGAAGGTTACGGCATGTGGATATACTTCGTTGAGAGTTGTATGGGGTTGGAAATAACATAACTGGCTAGTTGATTCATGGAGCCCCTGTCGCATATGCATTGCATTGTTCGGGATTTCTGCATATGAACTTTATGTGTAACGTTTATGAGCTTATTTGATGGGGAAGTCATAGCAGACAGAGGCTGCGATATGTATATCCTTTTCTTTTTTCCCCTTTTCACTATCTTTCTTTTTTGGGTTACAATGCTAGGGACAGAACAACCATACTCGTACGAGGCCTATCGGCATAAATGCGTAGTACTTGATATGATCGTAGACTAAACGCCACGCCACTTGCAAGAGGGAAAGAAGAAGAGTAGGGATAAAACCACATGAAACACCAATAATCCTACGATACTTTGCATGATCGCCATAATTTCGGGGAAAGCCGAAAGTGTGGAATAATGTCACAGCCTCCGCGGAGCCGCGCTGAGTTTCCGCTTCGGTATGCTTGGATCGTGGAAATATCGTTTTATGCTGCAACATCTTGTGGATACATTTCAAGTCCGCGGATCCCAGTATTCTATACTCATATGCACCGACCAATGGTCACCAAGACTACTGAAATTGCATGTGCTATAACGCCATCTCCAACAGCATCCGAAAAGTATTCTCGTTTTCAATACCAGAGATATGCGAGTATGGCTGGTACATATGCATAGATAATAACTACTACGATTAAGTCCTGAATGTACCTGGTAAGTGATTTACTCGGCCTGGAGATCTGGTGCAGATCCTAGTATTCCCCACGGATGCAACCCTAGACCAGCACGTTGCTTTGAGCATGAATAAGGGATGTTACATCGATCGAAAGAGCCACCTAAACATCTCACAGATCTGCATCAATATGAGTGGGTGCAAGTGTTACCCACATCGCTGTTTCTCCTTTAACTACTTGGTCGTCTGTTCCAGTACCGTGGATATCATCGATGGATGATTGATCTGCCAAGATGCACATTCAGTGCCCACGGAGGGTCTACACTGATGATGTACTACATCCGTCTCTTCAGTAGAAATAGGGTACTAATCCCATAGATCCTGCTCGCATCACTTCGTTTTCAAGAATTTGCATCTGATTCTGGAAACCCCATTACTGCTGCATCTGAAAGCAACCCATAATGAGAGCTCCCTCCATTGTATCGACACTTCTGTCAGGAGTCCCGCCTTCCATTAAAATCATTCCAGATGTACCATTGGCAACCACACAGCGTCCAGTCTTTGCGGAAGCGGATACGTACGATATAGAGGCTTCTGCTCCCGATATGTCCATCATGAGCCCGTTCGGATTATCCCATCTAGCGGAAGACTCTGTACCGTCTGTGGCTCAAGCAGCTGCTCATCTACTGTTAATGGAAGCTATGTGGGTATGGAAGCATAAGGCAACTAGTGGAGAGACTGCCATGAAACTGCTCTCCTTGCTCTCGGCGAACAGTGTGGACCTGCAGCCAGACAATGAGAAAATTCACAGTCAGTTACTGGCTGGGCTTATGGAGGTTGCTGCTCCTCGATTCTACTCGTGGTGGCACGCAGTAAACAAGAAATTATCAAGGACAATGCCTGAGGAAGATTACTTGGAGCTACCAGCCGATCTATTGCCTCCTATGGGTAGCTCTTCCCCTCTAAGAAGATAGACTCTGCACAGGTCTGACTGATACTTGCTCTAGATGTTATGCTGATCTGGCATACATATATGCTACAGCCTTTTATCTACGAGGATGACTGTTCTCGGCTGGACGTACCTCACATGCGCCGGGTTCTGTTCCCCTGGAAGGAAGTGGTAAGAGGATAATAAACAATTGCCCTCAAAATACCACTGTTGACTGAATATACTAGGTTAATGCAATCGACATCAGGACGACCGAATACTGCATCCCTTCTGCTGCCAGGGACTTCTTTGAAAAAACTTCCGGACAATCAGCCGATCTTCTTGAAGAGGTCTGTAACAAAGCGCATCCGCTAGTGTACGATATGAACTGTCCATACTGCCACACCACCAGAAATTTACCAATCATACCCACCGCTCAAACCGAAGACATAAAGCAAGGCTTCGAGCTAGGATGCGACTGCGGCTACGCACCGTCCGTGGACGCACTCCGCAGCGATCTTCTTCACCTCCGCCAAACCAGAGAGTCGCGACTAAGAGGAACATATTCGAACCCTGCTCTCGCTCAAGCATTATATCCCCTATCAAGAGCACTACCACTGCCTATCCTAGAGTCCTGCACCAAGCGCGAACGCTTCCTCCAGGCTATTTACACTGCAAGCTACGAAAGCAACACACCGAAATGGGCTGTAGAAACCTTGCTATCACTCTACACACCAACCTCCCCAGTGACGCAAGCATCATCAGCTCATTACTCCTCAGTACTGCGCGCAACATGCTTCATGGACGAGATGCACAAGAAATGCTGGCTGCGTTCACCAGCCCTCTGCTGTCAGTCTACAAACACTCCATCAAAACTAATTGGTACCCTGCCACGAGCACAGCAGAAATATCAAAACTTTCTAAAATCAGCTCGTCCGTCAAACAATCTATTTATTACTCCAACATCAGACGTGGATTTATTTTGGCACACGCACCAGCTGTCTCCGGAACCTTATCGCCGGTTCTGTATTCGACATGTAAGGAAGTCTATGGACTATAGCGATAAAGTGATTCTTGAAAACCTATGTGGTTCGTTTAAGGCTAGTCAGAAGGCTTATTCGCAGCACTTCAAAGGGGAGTATGATGCCTGTCTTTGTTGGTCGTGCGAGATAGAGCGGAATGATCAAGAGGTTGCTCTGTCTGATGATGAGGCATCATCATCAGCATCAAAAAAGACGCAGGAATACCTTGATTGGGCTCGCCGAGTAGTTGTTATGTTCTGGCAGGAAGTTGAGGCCCGGCGCGAGAAGGGACTGCTGGGCCTCAAAAGGGAGAGCCTAGAGGAAGTTTTGGCGAAGGGACCTCGCAGACGGAGTTCATTGGTGTCTCTTCCTTCGCTCAAAGAATGGAGATGATAGCATACGCAAGGTAAAAGCTAGCCAGGGAAAGTCTCCCAGCCATAATAGATCAAGACCTACGGTTAGATCTCTAGCCTGTAGGATCTAAGCAGCGTAAATGGCAATGAAATATGGAACAATATATGCATGTGGTATTAATATACATGGATCACATCAAGCTCGTCCGTCCTCCAATCTCTTGGCTGCCCTCGCCGTTGGGCATCTCGCCGTTCCGTCCGAAGATGAACTCCCGGTAAATACCCTCCAAGCGGCGTCTTTCAGCTGGGCTGAGAGAGCTACGCGTTGTGTTCAAAGAACGTTCCATGTGCTCCCACCGCACGATGATCTCCTCGCGGGGTTCCTCGTGCGCGGTCCCGTTGGGGGCTGCGGTCTGAGTGTTGTTCGCTGTGCCTTGCTCCGACTGTCGCTGGCGTCGTCGTGCGCTCTTAATTGCATCGAGCTTGGACGCGACAACGGCTGGAGAAGGCATCGATACCTTTCCGGCCTCCTGTTCGGAGGCAGAGTAGAGGAACTGGATGAATGACTTGGTGCTGGTGGCTGTTGATGACGAGGACTTTGTGCCATTCTTGGCCGTGGACTTGTCGTTCACGGAGTGGTCGCCGAGGGCATCGTGGACTGCCTCAAGGTGGGCGTTGTATACAACAGCCTGTAGATCAGCTCCGGAGAAGCCCTCTGTACGGGTGGCCACTTCGTCCAGACGAGCAGCGACTTCCTCGTTCATTGCGAGCTTCTCGCTTACTGCTCGGATTATGTCGAGTCGGTCTGCGTGGTTGGGCATGTCGCAAATCAAAGATTTGTCGAGACGTCCTGGTCGGAGCAGGGCGGGATCGATGAGGTCAGGTCGGGATGTAGCTGCAAGGACGTACACTCCGGAGAGACCTTCGGCACCATCCATTTGTGTCAAAAGCTGGTTGACGACGCGATCGGTGACACCAGTAGAGTCGTGTCCACGCTTAGGTGCGATACTGTCGAATTCATCGAAGAAGAGGATACACGGTCGAGCGGCCTGTGCCCGTTCGAAGAGATCTCGGACACTCTTCTCACTCGCACCGATATACTTGTTCAAGATTTCAGGACCCTTGACAGAGATGAAGTTCAGGCCACACTCTCCGGCTACCGCACTGGCGAGCAACGTCTTTCCACATCCAGGGTATCCGTAAAGTAGCAGACCTGAGCGCAGACGCAAAGGACATTGTGCGAAGATAGGCGCGTACTTGGTGGGATACTGCAACGTCTCGAGAAGCATTTTACGGGTCTCAGTCAACCCACCGATGCCTGCAAAGGTCGTAGTAGACGAGGTGAGCGTAACGTTTCGAAGAGACGCGGGAGTGAAGCCTTTGATAGCGTTTTCAAAATCATCTGCCCCAAGCGTGATGGCTCTCGACGATGATGAAATATCCTGAACAGAGCGAATAAGAGCCTCGTTCCGTGCGCGGGAGACTAGAAGGACCATATCACCGGGCATGTACCCATCTGTCTTGCCAGCAAGTTCCAAGAAATCCACATCCCTACCAAGCACGAACCCGTCTGCGCCTGCTGAGCTGGGACGACTTCCTGGATTGGAAGGGTTCAGCCAGGAGTCTTGCGTAGAGGAACTGGAGTTCCGTGCATGACCGTTCAACGCAGGTGGGACACCTCTGTCCTGGCTGGTAAGTTGCTCCAGCACCTTGCGGCGACCTTCCTTGTCCGGAGCCCTCAAGTGGATGATCTCTCGGACAACGTGACCTCCAATAATGACATTGTTCAAGGACTCTTTCGACTGTGCCGTGGCCAGCAGAACCACCGAAGAGTTCATGGTGCAATACTCGCGCACCATCGAGCAGATAACTTCACTGTTCTGGCGGCTGCGGCCATTGTCCCCTCCAACCTGAAGCTCTGTCTCGACAGGACACAGCTTGTCAAGATCATCCAGAATCACAAGCGACTGTCCGCCAAGACGTGCGCACCAGGAAGCGGACATGAAAAGGCGGTTCAGCGTTTCTTTGATGTTTGAAATCCGGGTCTCGTCGGTAACCAGTTTCCGACAAGAAAAATATTTTACGTTGAACAGATAGTCCGTCCGCACACGGTGAGCTAGTAGATGGCTCAAAGCTGTCTTTCCAGACCCCAGACCGCCTGTGAGCAAGATAGAGGAGGATTTGGTCAGGTTATCGATAGACTGAGAGATAATACGGTCGATCCCGACCAGTTCAGGAACAGTAGGCGGTATTGCGTCCTCAGATGGATGGGTGGAGGAGCTTGATTCCGCTGGACGGGGGATCTCAGCCTGCACTTCCAGCAACAGCTTAGCATCTGATCCCAAGAGCCAGTTTGTTGCTGGTTTTGCCGTTTCGGAACCAGTCTTCAGCGGAGGGTCAAATCGGAGAATAGCACCGTCGAAACTGGGTCCTGTTGCCTGGTAGTCTGTATTTGGCAAAACCATCCCATCGGTCAAGGGCCCTGCTAGTAGCCCCTTGTCCGATCCAGTACTCCCATAGATCATCTTGATACGCTCTGCCAATGCATCTCTCGCTGCCGCAGTATCGGACCCGAATTTCAATCCATCTTTCTTCTTTGTCGTATCAGCCATAAAAGGATGTATCTTGAGCGTTTTCACCGTGGACCGCTGTAGCGGCGGAGGGGCCGCCTCGACTCGAATAATACCACCCACCATACCCTCAGCACCGAGAGCAGCAGACAACAGAGTGGATACTGCAATATGCTGGGTGTCCGGAGCATCAGTCCACGGGATCAACCTTGCAACCAGCTTGGCCGCCGGTGTTCCGGCATCGCTACCTTTTTGTTCCGTTTGTTCTACCTGTTGCTGCGGGTCGGGTGGCGCCTTCAGGCCAGCAGGCTGGACAACCGAAATGCAAGCCCATCCTGCACCCCGAAGCTCGTTGGTGGCAAGCATGTCCGGATCAAGCCAAACACGGAACCCATCATTGTTGTCTTCCTCTGCCTCTTCATCAAAGTACTGCTCCGACAGTTGGCGGTCGATTCCCCGGAAGAAGAGGGAGCCCCTGCTCGTCGAGTCAGATCGACTGCCCTTTGCCCGGGCGGTGCTTCCACTACTCCGTCCCCCAACACTTCTTCTGCTGCTTCCAGTGACACTCCGGCTATCTCCCCGGGCGCCTCTGTTGGCCTTCGGACGAGTCTTCGGAGCAACAATGACTTCCGCATCTGGCGCTATCTTCGCGAAGGGCGAGGTATTTGGGGGAGCAGGAGTCAAAGATGTGATGACAATGTTGGCCGTGGATGTTGGAGATAAATGCAATGCAAGAGGGTGCATGTGATCAGGTTGAGGTGTCGTGTATGTGGGGTTGGGGAGAGCTCGAATCTGCGACAGAAGGTTAAGCTCGAGGAAGGTCGCGTGAAGCTCAATAACTGCAGGTGATTAGACGAGTCGGTAAATCATAGAAGGGGACCCAAAACATACTCTCCCAATCTTCCGGAGTCAGGGGTTCAATATTAATGGTATGCGCAACGGGTGGATCAAGATGGATGTATATCCCGACCTAGGCGCATTAGCATCTGAGGGTCCCCGTCGCGACCGGCACACTTACCCTTTGGCCATCAGCAAGACCCAAGAGTCGCCCAAATGTTGTATCCAGCTCTACTGTAGAGATGTCCTGCTCCCTGGCGGCAGAAGCACTGCTAATACCGTCTCTTCCCACGACGGGAGCCAGCTTTCGCTTACTCGGCATTCCAGTCCACCCCAGATAGCATGACCGCTGCGCGGGGTTGCCATTGACCTTTCCTGTAGTTTGGCGATATTGTAGTTCGACAATTACATTTTGTGCGGCCTATTTCTAAAGTAAGCTGGGCTGGAATATCACCGTGCTCTGTCCAGGTGGGATGACTAGCTTACAGTATTGGCATTGACCAGCAGTGCGACCAGCGACGGTGGCAGGTTTACAAGACAGTTCTTCAAAGGTACCAGGGAAACTTCCGCGGTGGTGGAGGGCTTTCGGGGCGCCATTCTCAGGCGCAGGATCGCAAGCTCGTGCGGTCAGCGAACACAGCAAAAGAATTGGAGTCGGGGATCGGGAGATCTTGGGGAGAATGAGAGAAGACCAGACCTCAGCATCTCCCCGGACTCATTAGACTCGCATTGACTCCGCAAACCAACCAGATGCCGTTGGCCGAGGTGGCCCGCCGCCGATGTTCGGGCCGAGAGTTGTTCCTCTCCGAGAGCACGTGCTATACTGACCAATATACGCTAGACCCGAACTGGCAATAAAGTAGACATGGCATGAAAGACGCGAAATCGACGCGTTTCGCGACGTGTTGCTGCGGCAGCCGAAAAAGGCAATCCGCCAACTGGGAAGAAACTCCGCCAAGGGACGCTTTGGCCGAACCGCCGCCTTTCTTTTACCTTCTCGGCCCCAGGCAGTTTTAGCACCATCACAAACCCGCTTCATCGCCAGCTGTTGGTCAATTGAACTGGCTTGTTGCCCTACAGCATCATGGCTTTGAACGCTTACACCCTTAACGTCAACTACGAAGCGCAGCTCGATGCCTTCAAGGATTTTCTGAAGCACTTCAAAAGTTTTGAGTCTGCTTCGGAATCGGCTGCGACAGAAGCCATTGAAGACCTTCGCATTGACGAGGATGGCACCAGCGATGAATACGACTTTATGGATGATGTCGCCCAGGAGGGCAGCGCACAGCGCGCTGGTCGCAGACGTCGGGAGCCCAAGCTCAAATACATGCAGGTATTGCAGGAGGTCGCTGACCGGGAGCGCACAAACATTCTGATTGAGCTGGACGATCTCGCTACTGTGAGTGCTTCCTTATTGCGGCTGATCTCCCGACCAAGACTGACCTGCTACAGTATGAGAAAGGCCTTTCGGATGACGTGGACCTGCGGCTTGTTGAATCCGTGCAGAAGAACACCTACCATTATATCGATCTTTTCTCTCGTGCGGTTGATGACTTGATGCCGAAGGAAAGCAAGGAGATCACGTAGGTCGAAAATTCTACCCTTCAGGGCTTGAAGCTAATCGCGCACAGTTTCAAGGATGACGTACTCGATGTTATCATGTCGCAGCGTGAAAAGCGCAACGAGGCCATGAACATGGCTGCAGAGGCCAATGCCGACGCCGATGCCGCCCAGTCTATCTTTCCGCCCGAGCTGACACGCCGGTACACCATGAACTTCAAACCCCTCACCCCTTCCGGCTCGAGCAGCGACCGCCAGTCCAAGGCCCTTGCAGTGCGCAACGTCCGCGCAGAGCACATTGGTGGCTTGATCACCGTTCGGGGTATTACAACCCGTGTCTCGGATGTCAAGCCAGCTGTTGAAATCAACGCCTACACTTGTGATCGCTGTGGATGTGAAGTGTTCCAACCGGTTACTACGAAGCAGTTCCTTCCTATGTCCGAATGTGTGTCGGAAGAATGCAGGACGAACAACTCCAAGGGGCAGCTGTTCCTCTCCACTCGCGCTTCCAAATTCGTTCCTTTCCAAGAGGTCAAGATCCAAGAAATGGCGGATCAGGTGCCCGTTGGCCATATCCCACGAACCATGACTATCCACTGCCATGGAAGTCTCACACGCCAGCTCAACCCGGGAGATGTTGTTGACATCGCAGGAATCTTCCTCCCCACGCCTTACACCGGTTTCAGAGCCATCCGTGCGGGCTTGCTGACTGATACTTACATGGAAGCCCAGCATATCACGCAGCACAAGAAGTCATACAACGACACGGCCATGGACAGCCGAACTCTCCGCAAGATCGACCAGTACCAGAAGTCCGGAAATATGTACGAGTACTTGTCGCGATCAATTGCCCCTGAAATCTACGGACACCTAGATGTGAAGAAGGCACTGCTTTTGCTCCTGATTGGTGGTGTCACGAAAGAGATGGGCGACGGCCTGCACATTCGTGGTGACATCAACATCTGCCTCATGGGTGACCCTGGTGTTGCCAAGTCCCAGCTGTTGAAGTATATTGCCAAGGTTGCCCCTCGTGGTGTGTACACCACCGGTCGAGGAAGCAGTGGTGTTGGTCTTACTGCGGCTGTTATGCGGGACCCGGTGACGGATGAGATGGTCCTGGAGGGAGGTGCCCTGGTCCTGGCAGACAACGGTATCTGCTGTATCGATGAATTCGATAAGATGGATGACTCGGATCGTACGGCAATTCACGAAGTGATGGAACAGCAGACCATTTCCATCTCCAAGGCGGGAATCACGACCACCCTCAACGCTCGTACCTCGATCCTGGCAGCAGCCAACCCGCTTTACGGCCGTTACAACCCCCGAGTCTCTCCAGTCGAGAACATCAACCTTCCCGCGGCTCTCCTTTCGCGTTTCGATGTCATGTTCCTTATTCTCGATACCCCTTCGCGCGAAGCAGATGAGGAGCTGGCTAGCCACGTCACCTATGTCCACATGCACAACAAGCACCCTGAGCACGAGGATGCCGGCGTTATGTTCACGCCTCAGGAAGTCCGCCAGTACATTGCTAGGGCGCGTACCTACCGTCCTGTTGTTCCCTCCGCTGTGTCCGATTACATGGTCGGAGCCTATGTAAGAATGAGGAAGCAGCAGAAGAAGGACGAGGCAGAGAAGAAGCAGTTCTCCCATGTGACGCCCCGTACGCTTCTCGGTGTTGTTCGTCTGTCGCAGGCCCTGGCGCGTCTCCGATTCAGCAACGAAGTTGTCACCGAGGATGTCGATGAGGCCTTGCGCCTGGTCGAGGTCAGCAAGGCTTCGCTGGCCAACGACGGCCAGTCAAGCTTGGACCAGAGCCCTACCAGCAAGATCTACTACCTCATCCGCAGCATGATGGAGAGTGGTGCTGCGGCTGTGGGCGATGGAGACGGAAGCGAATTGAGCATGAGGAGAATCCGGGAGAGAGTACTTGCCAAGGGTTTCACGGAGGACCAGCTCAACGTGACGATTGACGAGTATGAGCAAAACAACGTAAGTTCAGCTGCTGTATACTACGTCTATATGAGCATCTGCTAATCATTCTATCTTATAGGTCTGGCAAGTTCTGGGCGGCGGTACCCGTCTCGTCTTTGTTGATGCTATGGACATGTAAACGGCTATTACTTAATTTAGCACGAGTCTGCAGTCATACATTTCTGCTATTTTTCATCGATTATTTTTGAACTACTTATATTCATCAGAGAGACGTGCACGAGGTCATGTGAGATTCCTGTGGGAGGGTAGAACCCGGACCGGTGTTTGGTGTTTATTTCTTGATATCATCACAACTAAATAAATGGCATTGAATAATCAAGCAGTACAACGTGCATAATATATATAACTAGTAAAGGAGCGTAGTAATCTTCCAAACAACTCTCCACTGACAGATCAAGATCAACCAAATCCCTTCCTCCCCAAACCCCCCAACTATCACTCCGTCCCCCTTTCCACTCAAACCTTCCACCTCCTCCAAACTGAATTCAAAATCTCAAACCCCACACTGTCCATAAATCGGCACCTCAGAACACAACTGCGCACTCGCTCCATACGGATTATCGCACAGCGTATCACACTGGGTATATTCAGGCGTGAAGACCAGAAACTGATAGCCGGGGACATTCAAGCGGAATTGTTTCGTGATGTCGTTATTCTGGCGGGAGGCTTTGTATCCCGCACGACAGGCGCAGTGGAAGCGCGTGCCGGTGTTGATGCATGAGGTTGTCACGTCGCAGTGGTTCTCGCCTGAGAGGGGGTTGCAGGTTCCGCATGTTGGGGGGGATGCTGGGGATGCAGCTTGGGGAGCTGGAGCTGCAGCTGGGTTGGGGGAGGCGAGGGTTAAAGTGGTGGTGGTGGTGGCTAGGAGGAAGGTGAAGGTGGTTGAGAAGTACATGTTGAGATGTGGATAATCCAATGAGGTTGTAACTGTGGTTATGATGGTGAGGATGAGGATTAGGAAAAGGGGATGGGTTGGAGGGATCTTATATCCATCTTCTAGTTATCTACCTAACTATCTGGAAGAAGGTAGATGTATAGTTTAGTATGGACTAAAACTTGAAATAGAGTAATTCAATCAAGTCTACTACTTCGTATAGATCTGACCACATCATCTGGGGTTCCTCGTTGCCGAAGGACGGAAAACATGGTGGCTGGTAATCTAACTATCGCGACTACGACGTCATGAGGAATAACATCCATGATTAGCTCAGTAGGTGGTGATGGTGTGGTTCCTCTGAGACATACCAGGACATCGGAAATAGACCATTAAGCTCCCTGTTATATGGGCTGTGCCGGTGGTGGAGGGCGAATACGAGGCAGCCCTGCGGATCCAGCATTGACGGGAGGCGATTGTTGCTTTCTTTAGCAAGGTTAGAAGTATAGACTCCATCACTACAGATGGGTCAGAGATATTTGGGAGATGATTTATGCTAAGTTGAAAGGGTCTCATTCTTTTCGCTTTGATATCGCTCACGGTCAGGTGAGTAAGGTCAATATGGTTTAAATGTCCGTTTGGTGGAGGCTGTGATGTTTCAGTTGGGTTAAGTTGACTATTGAACGCTTAGTATCAATGGGAGTCGAACTACGTAAGTTAGTAGAGTGTCACATATACATTTATTCTATCTCGTGACATCCGAACATAAGGCAAAAAATACGTTCTAATGTCTACCAGAGCTTGAGCGGCATAGATGTGACTGTTCGATCGGACAATTTCACCTGGTGCTCGTCTAGTAGGCTTAGTGCCATCGCTATTGCCGAAGCAACTCCTGGTGCTATTACTTGGTGACCGGTGTTGCAGAATGCACTCGCATTCAATACTGGATCAACCTTGGAGAAAAGAAGTCACGGGTCCAGTGCGATAGCAGAGATAGTAAAAGTGTGCGGTATGTATATAGACAAAGAACTTCCGCTACCCAGATATACTTTAAAGCTATAAATAACATTTCATTATGTCATTCCTATACATCTCGACACGAACAGTCCGATCACTTCGTAAATAAACCCTACAAGCGCATTTTCGACGCCTCTGGTTCCCCAATCAGCTGCAGGAAGCTTTCATGGACCTCATCGGTGAGATCGCTAGCCTGCATGCTCCGTCCCTTGGCCAAAAAGGCACGACGAGAGCACTCCCTCGTGATACTGCTTCCCGCGAACGCCGCAAGAAGCAATGTCGTGGTAGGGGACATCCTCTTATTCTCGGACTCCAGCTCCGCCTGAACATCTTGCTTGGTCTCAGCCTCCTTCTTGTTGTCCTGCTCTCCCGAATCCCAGAGTCCGTTATGGTAAGCCGCCCTCCAGGCCAAGAGTGTGCCCAGCGAGCCAGTAAGCGTATCTCCCTGTCCACCACTCCGCTTCAGCCCGCCCTGAATGTCGGAGACAATGCTGGTGACACCATTCGAAATAATATCATGAGGACCCTTCTGAATGATAGTAACACCACCCAGAGCCTGAGAAAGCTGTTCACAAGCCCTAGTCTCCTCGCTAGTCTTGTCGCCGCCACCAGGCTTAGAGCCAATCTCGGCCTGGCTGGGGACGTCAATGCCCAGGGCTTTCGCCAGGCGACTGAACTCATTTACATTGGGAGTAAGAATACACTCCTTATAGCCCTTCACTAGATCCGGGTCCTCCGTGACAAGGAGCAGACCGTCCGCATCCAAAACAAACGGTATCGATCGGGACCGGGCTTCCTTCATCACCTCCGTGACCACCTTGAGCGTAACTCCGTCGCGACCTAGACCTGGTCCAATAACTAGGCAATGGAGACGGGAAAGCATGGAGATGATGGGACTAGCGAGTGACGGGGCGTCAATAGACTCGGGATCTTTGACGTTGTCGCTGCTTGGCAGTATCGGGTGAACCATAAGGTTCGGAGAATAAGTTTTGATGACCTAGCCCCAGTCAATGACAACAGACGTGCTTGAGTCTAGCAGACTGCAAACTTACAACTGCAGCAGACTTGTCACAAATTACGTGACTCTGTGATCTGTCAGAAGTGTATACAGCGGCTAACGTTCTGGTGAACAGCCTACCATATCGCATCCTGCAATGCCATGTCAGCTAGAAGCCAGCTATACTAGCAGTGAATAAGTATCTTACCCAGTCTAGCCGACGCCATTGAAGAGAAGTAGGGAGCCCCTGTGTAACTTGGACACGTTCACATTCCGTTCGCATGAAGAGGAGCGGGGTGAACATACTCTATACTTCCTCCGATGACAGCAACACGTCCCTGTTGTCCTTCGATCTGTCAGAAGAAAATTCGTAAAGTGAAACACTGAAACTGTAATGTCAAAGCCTACCTTTGTGGAATTTCTCAAGCATCGGAGGCACCAGATTGCGCGCCTTCTTCAGCAAAACCTTGGACGAGGTTGTAATGTGATGAACCGACGACTCCATGATGGCGAGCGAAATAGCGATCGATCAGTATGCTGAATCTGTAACTGTAGAATGGTATACTATGCGTTCTATAATAAAGAGCAGATCGACTGCGCAGCAATTGGAGAGAGAAATAGTAAGTAGAGAGAAGAAGAAGCAGCAGCAGCTGTAGCAGCAGAAGGAAGAGTGATGTCACCGCCTACGGGTGGGGCAGATGGGGTCATTTCTCGATAAGAATCCGGTCTTGATTGCTTTGCTCAATCCTTACTATATATTAATCATATTACCAGCAATGACGATGAGAGTGGTCAATATATGCAGCTATCCAATCGCATTCAATGCTACCACGAGAACAGTGACAGTAACAGACACGCCCGCTATTGTATGTAACTAGCAATGTTAATATGTGAAGTGAAAATGAAGATAATCGCCCTCCATCTATCGACACCTTGACGCTCGCTGATGCTCATCCAAAATTGGTACAGAAATGAACAAATGAAAACAAAGAAGACCAGTAACGTCGTATGTAACGCACCCTCGGGGTATTCCTCGCTGATGCTCCGTATCCAAACAAGAAAACAATGAAAACAGAAGGGAAAATCCAAGAAAATTGTGGAAGTCCGGGTAAGTCGGCTTGCAGGGCTAGCAAAAGCTTGATTAGGTAGGTGTATCGTGGAAGCAAAAGACTTCTTCTTATCGTCGCGATGCCAACGAAGCGAGCTTCTTGCGACGCTCCAGTTTCTGCTGCTTGGCGGCAAGCTCTGCGCGCCATTCCTCCTCATCTTCTCGTCGGGCGGCCGCCAGTGCAGCAGCCTCCTCTTCCTCCACATCGTACAAGCCCGCCTCCATATCGGAGGATTCTGAATAGTAGTCGTCGTAGTCATCGGCATAATCACCCTCGTCTTCCTCATCAGTCCCCAGGTATTCATCCATCCGAGGCTTGGAACGAGACTGTGCTTTCCGGTCGCCAAGTGTTTTGCGTGGTGGCAGACCGGCGGTTCCTCGGTATTCGGGCTGGCCTGTAGACGGAGGCGGTCTTGCGGTTCCTTTGTAGGATAATGGCTCGGGTTCCCTCTTCCTGACGACCTTGCCGTCACCGGATTTCGTGCCTGCAGCTCCACCAGCAGTAACGCCTGCCTTCTTGGCCGACCGCACATCTTTGTCCTTGGTCTGCGCCTCCACTGCCTTCTTCTTGCGTTCGACTTTGCTGAGCTTCTCCTTGGGGGCAGATTGGTGTTTGAACATGCCAACTTGAGTCGGGGCCTTCTCTTGTAGTGCTTTAGCCTTGGCCATGAGATCCGCAAAGGAGCCTTTAGGGGGAGGCTTCGATGACACTGGAGGCGCCTTCTGCTGGGGGGTTGAAGAGCGGCTCTTGACTGCAGTGGTCGCTGTTGTAGAAGGCGCGCTCGGACGAGGTCTAGGAGCTGTAGATACGGTAGACTTCGCCGTGGCAGTGGTATTGGTTGTTGATGATGTTGCTGCTGCCCTGGTAGGTGCTGGAGTAACAGATTTTGCAGGACGAGCTAGCTGCTCCTCGGCCTTTCGCTTGATTCCAGAAACCAGAGGTTTGCGCTCTGAAGCGCCATCTCGAGAGACGTTAACCGGTTTGCGGACCTCGGTCTTAGCATTTGAAGAGGTTACAGGAGGCGACGGTGAGGCAGAGGTGGGGGGGATTGGAGACGGTTTACCCGTCTCGATAGACGAAAGAACGGAATCGAGAAACTGTCGTATGATCAGCAAAAGCCATCAAACAGCAGCCATCCATAGAGTCCTTACACTCATTTTGTCACCTAGTAGGCAAAGAAAGCGCCAAAAGCTATCGAATATGAGTAGTCACGAAGGGGGGTAGTTTCACCGTCGGTGGTTAGTATGACGGGGTACCTTCATGACTTGTTGCGGAACCACTAAAAATCGATCGTTTTCAGATTAGAGATAAGCCAAATTCACGTCTTAGTGCCAGGCATAAAGCACGACGTGAATTAAGGCCCAAAGCCGATGCCAACAAAGCGATAGCTGGATACAACGAGGTCGACCAGATAAAGCCGCCGGGCAAAAACGGTGCAAGAAGTCGCCATCCTGTCTTCTAGAAGCAGCGACCCCACGTGACCGGGGCCCAAGGCATGGGAGTTACCGCATGCGCCACGCCCGCTCGCTTAGCCGGAACTAGCACGATCTGCACTAGCCACAACCCACCAGCCGCATCGCACTTTTCTTGATTTTCAACTTCGGATTCCATTTCTCTCTTTTTCCGTCCATCACATCGCTCAACCCCCAGCGAACTCGACGTGTCAGTCTCCGCCCAACTTTGCGGTTAAATCGATTGATTCTCGTGTTCACCACCACAACTGTACGTTGCCCTCTTGATTGCTTCGTTGCGAAGTTTCGACAGTACGACCACGATATTCCCGGCGCAGTTGTTCTGACAGGTTATTGTGCAGATTCAAAATGAAGTACCTCGCTGCCTACCTTCTGTTGGCCCTTGCTGGCAACAACACCCCCTCCGCTGAGGACATCAAGTCCGTCCTCTCCGCCGTCGGCATCGACGCTGAGGAGGAGCGCCTCCAGAAGCTCCTTGCTGAGCTCGAGGGCAAGGACCTCCAGGAGGTTAGTTAACGCCCATATGAATTTTACCAAGAATTGCGATTTACGAGATGGAATACTGACGATGATTTTTCTACTACAACAGCTCATCTCCGAGGGTACCCAGAAGCTCGCTTCCGTTCCCTCCGGTGGTGCCGCTGCCGCTGCTGCTGCCCCCGCTGCCGGTGGCGCCGCTGCTGAGGCTCCCGCTGAGGAGAAGAAGGAGGAGGCCGCTGAGGAGTCCGATGAGGACATGGGCTTCGGTCTCTTCGACTAAGCGCCTTCACTCCGAACACCGAGAAAAACGTAACAGTTCGTGGGGGAACAGAAATCTGGCGGTTATTTTCAGTCTAGGGAGGAAAATTACCCATTGGTCCAGTCAAGCCGGTGTTTGCCAGGCTTTTCTGATGCAGTTACGAATTATGCATGCGTGAGCTGGAAAGAGCTTTAGCCAATACAGATTCTCTGACCTCCCGATTGATTGAGTGACATTACATTTCGTAGAACGTACGTAGTATGGGATTCTTTGCGCGGGTTTCTCTGTAACTACTAGATACGCTTTTTAATACTACTACCAAAAACGGTAAGTGCTGGTCGAAATTTATAGAAGAGACCATTGAAATCATTACAACAAGCCAATAAGCTCCGACAGAACCACGATTTCAAGCCCAATCGATAATTAATCCATTGATAGTCCATAGATACCCCATACAAATCTTTAGGGCAGCTGGACCGGCGGCCCTATAGATGGGTTCCCAAAGCGGCCTAGTGTAGTAGGGTCGCAACCCTAGACGGGTCGCTTAGACGAGGCTCCAGCCCACCTCCCAACCCAGCGCAGAGGCACAAGAGACGCCCGACGTACGTTCATCAGCGACACGACACGACAACCCATCGTCCTTTCGCTTTTCGAGACCCGTTCGGAAAGCGACCTTGAGAGGAACACCGCAAAAATGGCTGACGAGCACTACGTGAGTTTTCCGATATCAGAATACATGTCAAAGAGGACTAGGAAGAGTTTGAACTAACGTTATCTTGCCTATAGAACGCCGAGGAGGCTGCCGGTACGTTTGAACTTTTCACCTGAATCACCTTTCCCTATCCTGGACCCCGGAAACAGAGACGAATTCGCGTTGTGGGATACGTTATTTGGTTGGATCTGCGATATAATATGGATATGTTTCGATGATGCGACACTGGAAGTTTTCACGAAGGGATGGGGGGGGCAACGGACCGAATTCTCTGTCGACGTTTCTATTCTTGCTTTTTACCCGCACACCAACTACGAGCACCACGCAGCAATGAAGTGAAGGGGATATAAGGCGCTGACGTATCCGGGATACAGAGATCAAGAAGAGAAGACAGTTCCGCAAGTTCACCTACCGCGGAATTGACCTCGACCAGTACGTTACACCATGAACATCCATCATACCCACACTGCACTTCGATCCGACGGTCTCGACTCCGAACGAGCGATTTCAGCAATATGGACATTTATGGATATTTGCGGAATATCCTCGTTGGAGTCGACGGCCGAAGGAAGCAATATATCACACTATCGAAAGAACCGAAATAAGATGATATGGAATGGAAATCTGACCTGTATATCTGCGCAGGCTCCTCGACCTCTCCTCCGAACAGCTCCGTGATGTCGTTCACGCCCGCGCTCGTCGTCGCTTCAACCGCGGTCTGAAGCGCAAGCCTATGGGTCTCATCAAGAAGCTCCGCAAGGCCAAGCAGGAGGCTCGCCCCAACGAGAAGCCCGACCTCGTCAAGACCCACCTCCGTGACATGATCGTTGTCCCCGAGATGATCGGCAGCGTCATCGGTATCTACTCCGGTAAGGAGTTCAACCAGATCGAAGTCAAGCCCGAGATGGTTGGCCACTACCTGGGTGAATTCTCTATCTCCTAGTACGTATACCACATTTTATCCCCGATATAAACAGTTGCATATGGGTATGTCTAACAACCACACAGCAAGCCCGTCAAGCACGGTCGTCCCGGTATCGGTGCCACCCACTCTTCCCGTTTCATTCCCCTCAAGTAAAGAAGAAAAGCTTTATTGGATGGAGTGTCTCGTCGTGTGGAGGAGGAACTCGGGCGTACGGAATGTTGCTGGGAGGATCTACGGATAAAGGAAAAAAAGAATTCAAAACTGGATGGATACCCATATGGCATTTCTTTGGGTTCTCATCTTCTTACCTTGTATGTCCAAGTGCGGGTCAGCTGTTTGCATCTCAATATAAAGGTCTTGTCGGCAATCATGAGAACGAAAAAAGATAACAAAAAACAAAGAAAGAAACCCAACCGGATCCTTCCTAAATGGCTTTTTTACGATCCAAGCCCTGGAGTTGGGAGAGGGGGCGAGAGCGCAGAGGCTAAGTAGGCTTTGCTGTCTCTTCGGCAGTCCAGTCTAATTTTAACGATTTCAACTTTTCATCAGTTTCACTCGTTAAGGTACTCATGTAGACATATCCCATCATCCCCTTCAACATCGACCGTTACACTACTATTAATTATATACTAAACCCCAACTCCCTAACTACCTTATCCACCTTCCCCCACTCCCTCCCAATCTCCCTCTCCAACTCCCTCGAACCCCTCGGATCCCACCCCGCAGCAACAAACTCGCCCCTCACAGCCCGAAACTCCCTCTTCACCAACCTCCAAAACCCAGGCCCTGTTCCCCCGGTGCCTTCCATCCCAACCAACGCCGCCAACACCGACCAAATAATCAGATTAAAATTCACCTCGTACTTCTCTAACGCAACCTCCTCACCAGCAGCAGCAGCAGCAGCAGCAGCAGCAGTAGATTCCACTTCAACGCCCTGCGACAAATGAATCGCCAACCTAGCCAACACCCACGCATGCAACAACCGAATGGGATGGCCCTTGAGCGGGTACACCACGGGATCGACGACACGGTATCGGGCCGCGGCGTAAGCGAAGGCCGATTTGTATTTCTGTTGGGCGAGGAGGGACGTGATGAGCTCGTCGAGGAGGGAGATGGAGGGTTGGGTTGTTGCGGGGATGGAGGTGGTTCGGAGGGTGGTGAGCGCTTTAAGGATGGATTGGGTGGGGTTCTCCTCTAAAGTAGATAGAGATTGGATGATGTCGTAGGCTTCTTGCTGTGCTGGATGTAGGGTCGTTGCTGTTGGCGAAGCTGCTTCTGAGGTACATTTCGAGCAGTGGCAGGTGAAGTAGTATCGGGATTGGAGGTTATGTTGGCGAATTGGATAGGGGTCTGTTACGTCTATGTAAGTGATGAAGATTTGCTCGTCCTTTTGAATGGGTCGGATGGCTTTGATGTGTAGATTGGGACCGTCGAAACTGACGGCGGCGTTGTGGTCGCAGCTGTGGTTGAAGATGGCGGCGTAGGGGTGGAGGTAGACGCCGAGGCGGTCGTAGACGGCGTTGGTGAGATTGAAGGAGTTGAGGTCGAGCTGAAGAATATATGAGTTGTGTGTTCAAAAGGGTATGTATATGTATAACGTTGTGTGTGGGTGTATGTATGTATGTACGTACCTTAGCTCCCATAGCAGATATGACCTCTTCACTCATCTCCGTACCAGAGTAGGCCTTGATCGCCTTCGAGGAAAGGGATATACGCTCCCATTGAGAGGGACTTTTGTCACGGATATCCTTAATATGTGTCTCAAGCTGTAGGAACTGATCCAGCTCCTCGTCGGAGTACTTTTGGCGTTCGCTGCGCAAGACCATGCGGAGCACGGCTCGTGCGTTGATAGGTAGAATACGAGGCTTCAGTTTCTGATAGATGGTACATTCGAAAGAGTGGCCCAGTTTCCAGTCTTTTGCTTGACATGTCTGCGAGAAGAGTTAGTGATGGTGTTCTGAGAGTGCGGAGGGCAGTTTTTCGGACCTTATCACAGTACTTCACAACACCACATCCTCTGCACCCTTTTAAAGCAATCCCTTCCTCTTCGAGCTGTCTTTGACCAAAGCAGCCGGAACATACTTCTCCTAGGTGCTCTGTGTCTAGGACTGCCACGAATGGAACGGGGATGTGTAGCACGTCTTCGCCAACGGCAATGTCTGTCGAGGCGAAGAGGCCTCGTCCTAGGCCACCTGGGGCGGGCTGGGGTGTGGTTTTTGTGTTCATTGGATCTTGTGGGTTTCCATGTACTAGTCTGGAGTATTGGTTGGATTGCTCAAGGCAGGATCAGTAGTTGGTAGGGTCCTGTAGTTGTATATCATTGAAGTTATAGAATTATTTCCCTTTTCGTCTAAGCTTGGCGTGGACGAGCTCGGAATGGAAAAATGTTTCTACTCGAGGATATTCTTCTATACAATTAAACTGTGGCACGTTGCTGTTCAAAACGTAATAAGACGGAAATTGAAGTAGTATGATGCTAACATAGGGTACGCATACTATGTCAAGCTCAAGGTTGTCTGACGCCAGAGACCGGGGTTTCCTCTACTTGTGTGGCTGAGTCAACCACCTCGCAGGCCAACTTTGGTGGATTACTCCTCTCAATCATGATGGCAAAGAGCAGTAGATTATAGTGTTAATCTATGATAATCACATCATAATACAGCTGCTACAACTACGAAGCACGGAATTGGTCAAGATTATATCAGAAATCGAAATTGGATATAATTGACAGGCTATACTACATACAACTAGAATCAAGAATAATTGACCTTTCGCTCAAGCACAAAGCCGGCCTACAAACCTATAGACTGCGAAGCAGAAGGCAACAGAAGGAATCATCCACAAGGCCAACAAACCAGAAAAAGATAATCACAGAGCGCATGACCGTATTCCTCATATCGCCTTTTTTAGAGACGGAGTAAACATATCTATCAACATGAAGCCTTATCCGCTACGCCAAACACGGCGGCTTTTCTGTGCCTGGAAAGATGAACGAACACAAAACCGTGATTATATCTATGAAATCAAACTTTTCGTCCTTTTGGTGGGTAAACTTGGCGTTTACAGCAGCTTGCCGCCGGTGAAGTCGGACCAGGTGCGGACCTCGGAAGGAATGCCATCGGGACGGGGCAGCTTCTCGCTCATGGCCTGGGCGAAGAGGAGGGCAGTCTAGAAGGAACAGTTAGCATCAAAGCAAGTGGAGAAGGAAGAGGAACGGGTTGCATACCTTGGTCTCCATGAAGAGAGGAACGCCGAAGTCAACGGCGTTACGTCTCATGACATAGTCCTCATCGAGGAGGGACTTGCCACGGGTCTTGGCAAGGTTGAAAGTACCACGGATGTTGTACTTCTGGAAGACTTCACGCAGAGCACGCTTGTCCTGCTTGGGGAACTCAATGACCTGCACGGGAACCTTGGTAGCAGCCTCAAGGTGCTCCTTGACAGCGGGGCTAGCAGCGAAGAACTGGAAGTCGAGGGGCTTGAGGTACTCGACAATCTGGGCCAGGGCAGGGTTGGTGATATCACCGCCGAGCAGGATACCCTCACCAGCCTCAGGGCAACGGAAGTTCATGGTAGCCTGCAGGGAAGCCCAGTAGGCCTCAACGACATCCTTACCGAAGCAAGCAATCTCACCAGTACTGGCCATCTCGACACCGAGGAAAGGATCGGCACCAGCAAGACGGGTCCAGCTGAACTGGGGAACCTTGGTAGCGAGGTAGTCGCGCTTGACCTTCATGAGGTCAACAGGCTCAGGGACGTCACGGCCAACCAGAGCCTTGGTAGCAACATCGATGAAGTTGGTACCCAGGACCTTGCTGACGAAGGGGAAGGAGCGGGAGGCACGAAGGTTGCACTCAATGACCTTCAGCTCAGGCTCAGCACCCTCCAGATCAGCCTTGATGATCTGCATGTTGAAGGGACCGGTGATGTTCCAGGCCTTGGCGACCTTCTCGGCAATGTCCTTAACGCGGTTCATGACAGACTCCTCCAGGTTGGCGGGGGGGAGGACGAGGGTGGCATCACCGGAGTGAACACCAGCAGGCTCAACGTGCTCACTGACGGCGTGGAGCAGAAGCTTGCCGTTGGAAGCGACAGCGTCAACGTCGATCTCCTGGGCACCCTCGATGAACTTGGTGATGACAACGGGGTGGTCGGGGGAGACGGCGCTAGCGTTGAGGAGCTTCTCCTTGAGCTCATCGACGCTGTAGATGACGTTCATGGCAGCACCAGACAGGACGTAACTGGGACGAACCAGGACAGGGTAGCCAACAGTCTCAGCGAAGCGCTCAGCCTCAGCGACGGAGGTAAGCTCCTTCCAGGCGGGCTGGTCAACACCAATGCTGTCCAGAATCTGAGAGAACTTGTGACGGTCCTCAGCACGGTCAATGTCCTTGGGGTCAGTTCCGAGAACGTGAGCACCACCAGTCTCCTGGAGGCGGAGAGCAATGTTCTGAGGAAGCTGACCACCGACAGAGACAACAACACCGCTGGCGCTCTCGAGCTCGTAGATATCCATGACACGCTCGTAGCTGAGTTCTTCGAAGTAGAGCTTGTCAGCGGTATCGAAGTCAGTGGAGTAGGTCTCGGGGTTGTAGTTGATCATAACAGTCTTCTTGCCCATGCCGCGCAGGGAAAGAGTGGCGTTGACAGCACACCAGTCAAACTCAACGGAGCTTCCAATACGGTAGACACCGCTTCCCAGAATGATGACACCGTGGTCATCGAAGCTGACATCATGGGAGGTAGCGTTGTAGGTGGTGTAAAGGTAGTTAGTGTCGGCAGGGAACTCGGCGGCGAGGGTGTCGATCTTCTTAACCCAGGGCCTGATACCGAAGGACTTGCGGCGGGCGCGAACGTCGTCCTCAGAGGCGCCAACAAGCTGAGAGATCTGCTTGTCAGAGAAACCAAGCTTCTTGGCCTTCAGCAGGATCTCCTTCTGGAGACCGAAGAGGCTGCCGATGTCCTTGAGCTCGTGGTGGCAGTCAACGATGTTCTGGAGCTTGTACAGGAACCACTTGTCGATCTTGGTCAGCTCGTGAACCTTGTCAACGGAGTAGTTCTCGTGAAGCATAGCCTGGCCAACAGCCAACCAGCGGCGGTCGGTGGGGTTCTTCAGGACTTCGTCGAGGTTCTCGAAGTGGTCACCCTGGAAGCCAACGAAGCGGGGGTCAACCTGGCGGATAGCCTTCTGGAAAGACTCCTCGAAGGTACGACCGATGGCCATGACTTCACCGACGGACTTCATGGCACTGCCAATGTCGCGGTTGACATGCTGGAACTTGCTCAGATCCCACCGGGGGATCTTGGTGACGATGTAGTCCAGACTGGGCTCGAAGTTGGCAGTAGTGGTCTTGGTAACCGCGTTGGGAAGCTCGGGGAGGGTGTGTCCCAGACCAATCTTCGCAGCAGTGTAAGCCAGGGGGTAACCGGTGGCCTTGGAGGCCAGAGCCGAGGAACGAGAAAGACGAGCGTTGACCTCAATGACACGGTAGTCCAGGCCATCGGGCTGCAGAGCGTACTGAACGTTACATTCACCAACGACACCCAGGTGACGGACAATCTTGATAGCAGCGGTACGGAGCATGTGGTACTCCTCATCAGACAGGGTCTGACTGGGAGCAACGACGATACTGTCACCGGTGTGGATACCAAGGGGGTCGAAGTTCTCCATGTTGCAAACAGTGATGCAGTTGTTGTCAGCATCGCGGACAACCTCATACTCGACTTCCTTCCAGCCACGGAGAGACTTCTCGACCAGAATCTGGGGAGAAAGGGTCAGGGAGCGAGAGGACAAGTTCTTCAGCTCCTCGGGGTTGGCAGCGAAACCGGATCCCAGACCACCCAGGGCGTAGGCAGAACGGACGATGATGGGGTATCCAACGGTCTCAGCAGCCTTCAGGGCCTCGTCAACGGTGCTGACCGCAATGGATTCGGCGATGGGGATGTTGATCTCGTTCAGGGCCTTGGAGAAAAGATCACGGTCCTCACTGGTCTCCAGGGTCTTGATGCTGGTTCCCAGAACGCGGACACCGTAGCGCTCGAAGATACCCATGCGGTTCATCTGCACACCCAAGTTCAGGGCGGTCTGACCACCGAAAGAGAGGAAGATACCATCGGGTCTCTCCCGCTCAATGACATAGGTGACATACTCGGGGGTAACGGGGAGGTAGTACACTTCATCCGCGAGCTTGTGATCGGTCTGAATCGTCGCAATGTTGGGGTTGATCAAGACGGACTGGACACCGGCCTCCTTGAGGGCCTTGAGAGCCTGAGAACCTATTAAAGAGGATTAGAGTTAGTAATTGTCTCACAATGTTACCTTGACCAATTGGATCCAATTCCTTTCTTTACCCCATGTACTCATCGCTCAATTGATCGCGAAACACCAGGGAAAGGAGCAGGGAGATCATGATGGGAAAGCCAAGGTTCAGCGACTCGTCCAACTTACCGGAATAGTCGAACTCTCCGGCCTGACCAATGCTCAGACCACCACTACCGATAACGAGGACCTTCTTGACATCGACCAACTTGCTGCCAGGCTTGACGAGTCCACTGGCGAGGTAGCTGTCAGCAGAGGGAGCGTTGGAGGTCTCGGAAGCCAAGCGACGAAGGGCGCTAGAGAAAGAGCGCAGCTGCTGCGGTCGCCACGGAGAAGGGGCCTTGGCCAATCTGAGACTCGAAGCCGTCGAGTGAGCGGTGGTCTGGGAGGAGAAGGGGCGCAAAGCGAGGGTGGAGCGACGAGACTCTGCCAGACAGCGCTGACGCAGGAGGGCGGACGTAGCCTGCCCGCAACGAGTAGCGAGAACCATTGCGCTCTGCGCTGGTAGCTGAAAGGTCAGGGAAGAGAGAGAGGTGGGAAAATAAACGAGATGAGTCAATTGAGAGGATGCACACTCTCTACTTTATGGCCTGGCAGAGTTCCGGAGAGGAGGATCTGGAGACTCCGCTTTTGGTCCGGCTCTGTGGGAATTTTTGATTTTCCCTGCAAAGGCCAAGCAATTGAGTTCCTGGTGTATTCCACTTTATGCCACACGCCCACGACCAAAGGGGAGGACTTAAAGGGAGATGAATTGGCCAGGCGGACCTTGTTTTGGATTCTGGGAGAGGATTAGAGTGAAGGAAGAAATGGCTAAAGAAGATGGAGAGGGGACGGGAAACGAAGAAGTAAAGAAAAGGTGCGGGAAACGGCGATGAGTCAATGCGGCACTTTTTTTCTGGAGACCAAGAACCAGCCAAAATGGAGCGCGGGCTGCCGACCGACCAGGAGTTTCAATGGGACTTCCGACTTTGCATTGAAAAAAAAAGATGCCCCAACCTTGGGAGGGCCGATAAGAGCTCCGGTGTGCGGAGCCCTTTTTGCCCTCTTTTCCCCTTTCAGTTGGCGCTCAGGATCGCTGGGACTCCAGATTCCCCCAAGAGACCGGCCCGGACACTCACCGCCTGGACCATTAGCCAATGGGAGGGCATGGGGAACTGCAGGCTAACAGGTTCGGGGCCAAGTCTAAGTGGTGACTAAGTGGTGACTAGCGGCAGTAGTGGCAGAAATGGAGCCGGCGGTTAGCAATACCGATCACTAATTTACTGACTTGATAGCCCGTCCCAGTCTTTTCCCAGCTGTCCAGGGGCTGCTATCCCAGCTGGAAAGCGTTATTATAGGATAATCATTATTCAATTGCTATTAGACAACCCCCTGCCAAAGCTTGTCTGACTCACAACTCCCTGCCAGGGAACGAACCACCAGTGCTCTCCTAGGCAGATCATGACTCCGTCGTCTGTTCATCATTGTTCATTTTCCAGGAAATTTTGATGGTTCGTCAAGCAGATCCATGCCTATCTAGTGTCCGCCCAGCCTGCAATGCTCGCTACTGCGCCAATCCCATTTCACCAGGCCAACACCGGCTTTCGGAGGGTCTCCACGCGCCGGAATACACCTCCTGCCCATCCAAAGGCTTTCCACTGTTCGTCTATGGTTCCTTGATAGAAGGAGCACTTATGCCGTGAGTCATCGGCATCTGAGCCTTCCAACTCAACTCTATTCAGTAGTGTCAACATTAATTTAGCCTATATGTGTTAGTCTCAACCTGTTGCTAAGTATGTATGTCTTTGCTTTCGCAACTACGTAGTTGGGGGTAGATAGTAGATCAACTCCCAACAGCCACTCGACCATGTAATTCAACACATGGACCCTTGACTGGCTGTTGGATCCGCCACATTTAGGTCCGTGACCCGGTTTATCCTGCCTTGGACGCCCAGATATAGTGTTCTCTCTCATTCATCTTCCCGGTTATATAAAGCATCCTTCAGGTCTTGACTGAGTATATAACATACGCCTTCCACCAGCTGCCATGCAATCCGTGTCGTTTCCTGTTGAGAAATATAGTCTAGACTTTGCATCCTGCCGACGATTGCGGAGTCCGAGGGTATTCTTGTAATCCCAACAGCGAATCCACCGATAATCCTTCCACTTTTAGTTTGCTCTTCTCGTTTTATAGTGGCGTTCTCCACAACCAACTGGTGTTTCTTCCTCGCAGGCACATTCGCTCGCAGCGCTTTCTGGTATTGTTTTCGCGGCCCTGACAACTCTGGCGGAATCTGCTTCAAGTCAATGACTACTTCGTGAAGTACTGATCATAAGACACGGGGTTGACACTGGTATTTCAAAAGGCTCAGGGTCAATTCTCCGAGAACAAGGCAGATAATCAAGGCTTATCAGATCCAGAGAGTATCTTGATGGTTTCTGACTAAGGCCTCATAGACTTGGCGATTGAGGTGATATGGGTTGGGTGTCGCGTGACTCATGTCATTGAACAGGACCGTGAGACCAGAGTGTTAGTAGGCGCGGTGTTTGTAGGATTGCGCTAGTCTTTGCAGAGACGCGGATACTGGAGCATCCGCCTTACAGTGTTGATTCGGCCCGACGCGGTGCCGCTTTTGGCGCATTGGCCGGGCACGCATGGGGGAAGAGTCCCACTTGAAACAATTACTCCAGCATATGATCTCGACCAAGTACGATGATGTCGACTTTATGGGCATTACCACCATACTGGTGATTAGACATGCTCTGTACGCAGTACACATGAGTATATCATATGCGCACCGTTTGGCAGGCATGTATGATGTGCATGCCCACGATTGGCAGTTCTGCATAACCCAGGCTGGGCTTAGTGGATTATGTTGATGAGTGCGCACTAATACAGTCAGTAGACCTTAGAGTCGTGTGCCTATATATTCAGCAAAGAAGAATCCATCGCATTGATGATTCTGCGTTGAGAGAAATCTGACAGAGCAGCTCAAGCGGTGCCTTAGAGTGGGCCTCACTCTAGCCTCAGGATGGGGACTCCGCCTTAGCTCTATGTATAGACGAGTTAGTACATAGTAGGTAGAAACTCATGCATGTGAGGAAGAATGCCGAGCCAATCTCGACCGAGCTTACTAGAGTAGGATAGCGCGGTAGAGCGGGAAAAGAAAATAGCAGACAGACAGCGTTAGTGTGCACATAATTATGCGGTCAGATGGATTCAGATTACGACCTGCTGTGCCATGATGAGAGAATCTGGGAAACGATGGATGGTGGGACAACGACCAAGATCGTTGCGCCAACATCGCCTCCCTTGACTATTGGCGGGAACTCCAATCCAAATATAAACTTCAATCGTCCAGCTGAATCACCCCCTGTTCTGTGCATTCAGAATCAAAAGACTGGTTAAAGCTCCCTCGGGCAGATAATTAAGCTCTGGACTCCCGGGGAGCGGCCCCAGGTCCATCCGGTCGAGCGAGAAGCAAAGCAACTAAAGCTAGGAACTGGCAAAGGATGGATGATAGGTTCCATGCATGTCGGCTCCATTCAGCTGGAGAATTTGCGCACAATTCAGTGGTGGCTCAAGTGGTTGGTATGCTTTAAAATTCCAGTCAGTCCAATCAAGGGGGGGAGCTGCAGCCTGTGCTTCATCGGTGGTTTGCCAAAAATTAATATTAGTCTGTCGGTAGTAAGAAGTTAAGAGTGAGTGGTAGTGCTGCTGCTGCTGCTGCTGCTGCTGCTGCTTTCCTCCTACCGACAAACTAATGAAACTAACCTGAAAGACGACTGTCTCCGCCGGATTATACCTATCAATTCAGGGACTACTTTGGGTCCTACCTTTTACCATTCGTCCATCCCACCAGTCAAAACCCTTGGTCATCCTGCATTTTCCTTCCAAAGATTAGTTTATATGGCGTCCGGACTAAACCCCGGTTCTCTTTCTTCTCCCAGATTACGACCTCGAGCTGCCACAACAATGCAACCGACCACCACGTCGACATTATCCTCACGTCGCTCGTCGCAAGTCATGGCTCCTTCAGTCGCTGCATCTCTACCGAGCACTCATACAGCTGCAATTCCAACCGTCAGCGACCAGACAAACAACATGTCTACGTCGGGTAAGCCAAATGACCATGCAGACAAAGAAAGCTGGAGAGCAACTTGACTGACTAGCTCAAGGTCCACTTCGTCATCCCAAACCGCTCACTCCTTCCGATATCCATTCAATGCTCGAGCAAGAGCAGGAGGCAATGGTACGACACGCTGGATCCTTCCTTTATTGAGTCTATGCTTACTATCCTACTCTAGGTAAATCGCTTGTCGCGAGAGCTTTCCCTCCTTCGTCAACAAACGAACTCGGTCGCATCGACAGCCTCCTCGACATCCACCACCCTGAACGACTCGGTAGATGGGCTCCATGCAGCGCCATACGTTATCAGCACTGCGCACCCCACATCATCGCGAAGACACCGCTCATCCTCCAGCTTGAGCTCCTCCTACATCCCAGCGGTGCAAGGCTCGAGAGCGGGAAGTGTTTCCGGCATTGCTCCTGCGCGAGAGACATATCTTCCTTCGACCCGTCCTGATCCCTCGCGACCGGGCCGAAGCAGGGAATCATCGCTCACCTCTCATCGGCAATCGGAAGGGGCGTTGCCATCAACGCCAGGATCTCATCATCAGACACAACCGACTGACCACCCAGCCCATCATGCGGGCAGCTATCCGCACCGCAGCTCGCTGTCCCAGCAGAAGACGCCCAGTATTAGTTCTACCAGCCGCCATGAAGAGGTCTTGCAGCAGCGTGGAGAAGTCGATTCGCTCAAACGCGAGAACGAGATGCTACGCCGACGTGTCCGAGACCTTGAGTCTGTCATCTCCAAGCTTCATTTACAGGAGTCGAATGTGTCTCATCTGAGAGACGACCACTCCCTATCTACACCTACCCCAGACTCAAAAGAGCCATCCGGTACGGAGACGAAGGAATGAGATAGAGATGTCTAAAAGCTTCTTTGGCTATAGATTGGGTGCTATGGATGAATTACGGAAAGCAGGATCTTTCAGCCGTTATTTTATTCGCTTTGCTTTGCCATTTTCGGGTCAGATTTGTTTATTTACTTCTAGGTTGTTCGGGCGCACATCTCGGTTTTCTTTTTCCGGCTTTGCTTCTGCTTCTGCGATTAGACGCTTTGGGCCTCTGGGGAAATGCTACTGCCTGCCAGGGCGGACCTATAGGGGGAAGACACTGGTACCATCTAGATAGATGATAGTCCAAGGATGGTAGCACTAAGAATGTTTCAGTTTCACTTTGCACTTCTCCCTCCCACTTTCACATGTTGTCTTCGAATGGCCAACGCGGCCGTGGCCCACTGTGGCTGTGCGCCAGACTGGCTGCCCCTCGCGACGTCATCTGTGGCGCCTCCAGGCCCGCCCCCTAAACACGAAACATTATCCAGTCTTCTTAAATAACAGCTCTCCTCTTCTTCCTCCTTTCTCTCTTTTCTCTTCAGATTTAAAATTCTACTCTCTCAATACTATACCACCTACATCTATCTCTCTCTACCTTCTTCCAAAACTCACCTCACACATCATGTCTGAACGCTCCACCGTCCACGTCGAGGGCATTGCGCCCGCAACCACCGACAAGGAGGTCCAGGATTTCTTTAGCTTCTGGTATGCAATGCAGGCATTTCAAACCCACCCCTTGCAGGAACTGCACAGCTGACAACCTTACAGCGGAAAGATCACCCACATTTCTGTTACCCCCGTTTCAGGCGAAGCTGAAGCCCAAAAGTCGGCCACCGTCACTTTCGAAAAGGAAGCGTAAGTTACCCCGCACCTTACCCGTCATTGTCGCTAAATGACACCATCAACTGCCTCTCCCTCCCAGAGTATCAAAGCTAACCAAATACCCCCTGCAATAGTGCTGCTAAGACCGCTCTCCTCCTCGACAACACCCAGCTTGGTTCCTCCCTTGTGCATGTCAAGGCAGCTCAGACCCTTGACGACATCGCCGGCGACCAGGCCGCCAGCGCCGGACAGGCCAAGGACGAGCACAACCACGACCTCGAGCAGGAGGATAAGCCCCGTTCTCGTATTGTAGCTGAGTACTTGGCCCACGGCTACACCCTCAGCGACAATGCCATCCAGAAGGCCATCGCCCTGGACAACAAGCACGGGTTCTCGTCGCGCTTCACCAGCGCTCTGTCCACCTTCGACCAGAAGTACCACGCCACGGACCGTGCTCGTGGTCTGGACGAGAACTACAAGCTCAGCGACAAGGCGACCACTGGCTGGCGTAATCTGAATCACTACTTCGAGAAGGCCCTCGACACTCCCTCTGGCAGGAAGTTGCGGGACTTTTACTCCCAGACCAACAAGCAGGTGCAGGATATCCACAACGAGGCTCGCCGACTTGCGGACTTGAAGAGCGGCAAGACCACTACTGAGGGTGGTGAGGCTCCCGCCCCTAGCACGGCACCTGCTACTCAGCCGGCGGGTACTGCTGCCCCTGCTGAGCAGGCGTAAGCAACCCAAAATTCCAATTGGAAATCCGAAGAAAACAGGGTTAGGGGTAATGAGCAACGAGGGTGTGGTTTCTGTCTGTATGCCATAATGACTTGACCTTTATTCAGTTCATGTAATGCTTCAGTGACAAACATCTTCTTTTTTGCGATAGCTAGCTGTCTGGAACAAGCGATACCTCAATACCAACCAATTTGATACCACCTCACCATCTATATAATCAACTTAATCCCAATAAGGGAGTTAAACTATCCCATCCTTGACGACTATACACTACACCAAACCCCGTTCAGAAAAAAAAAAAAAAAAAACAAAAAAACAAAAAAATCCAAAAGTGATATCATATCATAACCATATCATAAATACATTTCTCTCCGATTCTTTCCCCCATCCCTAAACACATGAAAAGAAAAAAAAAAAAGAAAGACAAAAGGGTTAGGCAACACCCCCCTTCGAAAACTTCGCACTCTCTATATCCTCCAACGGATGCTTGGGGTTACTGGACAATCCAG